>NW_006399850.1:12742881-12743784 GCF_000299155.1 Elephantulus edwardii
GAGATTGGCTCAAGACAGGGTAGAGTTCAGAAATACTGTTCATAGGGTGGCAAAGAATCATAGTAGTTGGCTTGCTTTTGATTCCAACAACCACCAACATACCCTCAATAAGATGGATTGATGAAATGGCTGTGATAAAGGACTCAAATGTTTTGGGAATGATAAGGGCAGCATTGCATTCAGATAATTTCTTGATGGAATCACTGAGTCATCTCCACTTGATGGCAGTTAAGAACAACATGCTTTAAAATAAGGAATGTTGTGCGTTACTCAGAGTTATATTCTTTCTCCACAATTTCATGGTGAATGAATAATTACAGATATTGGACTAAAGAAGAATGTAGTATCATAATTGGAAAATAACATCCCCTGTTATGCAGAAAGAACAACCTAGCTTGCAGAAAATGAGGAAGACTTGAAGCACATACTGAAAAACCTCAAAACCACAGCCTTTAACATAGATTACAACTCATCCGCAATTGCTACATCCTATAAAGAGAACACTAGATCTTAGCCAAAAGGCCAGTGAAGTTCAGACTACTCTGAGGGACTTGACATATTTCAACTAATAGATGCTGCCCTCTATGTATTCACCAAGTTGTGCCAAGAAATTTGGAGGACAATTTTTTGACCAACTGACTGGAAGAGATCCATATTTACTACCATTCCAAATAAAAGATGACACAACAGAGTGTGGAAATTATAGAATAATATCACTAATATCTCACTAAATCTTACTGAAAATCATTGAGAAACAACAGAAACAGCACATTAACAAAGAACTACCAGAAATACAAGCTGGGTTTAGAAGAGAGCATGGTACTAGACACCTTACTGTCACTGTCAGATGGATCTTGGCATAAAGCAGAGAGTACCAGAGGAATGTATATCTGTGTTTTATTA
>NW_006399850.1:12745050-12746247 GCF_000299155.1 Elephantulus edwardii
AAATCATTTGTAAAATATAAAATTTCACTTCCCATCTAAGATTTTTTAAAATGTACACATTTTCCCTAACTTATGATATAAATAGTAACTAGTTTGAATTATCTTGACATTTTATTTGCTTTTATTAAAAACGAAAAATAATCTAGTCATATTGCTTCAGGCAAATCTTGTGTCATGGATCATTTTAAAGTGGCAAAGTGCAAGCATATCAGATTGATGACTGGTGTGCCTTATCTAAGACCTGCTATTTCTCAATTGTTTCATATGCATGGACAGAAAATAAGAAAGATTGAAGAAGCATTGCTGCTGCCTTTGGATTGCGGCTTTGGTAAAAAGTATTGAGTATGTTGTTATATGTCGTAGAGTCGCCTGCAACTTATATTGACCCTATGTACAAAAGCCTTAAACCCTGCACTATCTTGTGCTGATCTTACAGAAGATAGACACCCATTATCCCAATCCCATGAGATAATCAATCCATCTCATGGAGGGTCTTCCTCTCTTGCTCTGTCCCTCCACCCATCCAAGCTAATGTCCCTCTCCAAGGACTAGTCCCTCATGCAATATGTCCAAAGTATATCAGACAAAGCTTCAGAATCCTCGCTTCCAAAGAGCAGCCTGGTCTCACTCTAAGATGAACCTGTATGTTCTCCTAGCAGTCCATGGTATATTCAATACTCCTCTAGCACCACAGCTAAAAGGCATCAATTTCCCTACTGTGCTCCCTTGTCATTGTCCAGTTTTCTGATGCATAGCAAGAAATTGCAAAGACCATAACCTGGATCGGGCACACCTTAGTCGCCAGTTTTTGGAGAGGTCTCAGACAGTCGACTTTCCCAATGCAATTTGTCTCTTGATTTCCTGACTGCTGGTACCAAGAGTGTGGATTGTGGAACCAAGCAAACCAAAGCTGTTAACAATTTCAATCTTTTCACCATCTATCATGATGCTGCCAATCAGCCGAATGGTGAGAATGTTTGGTTTTCTTCATGTTGAGCTTCAAGCCATATTGAAGGCTGCAGTTCTTGATCTTTCACAACAAGTAGTTGAGGTACTCCTCAGTTTCCACAAGCAGGGTTATGTCAACTGCATAACAAAGACTGTTGATGAATCTTCTTCGAATCTTTTTTTTTATTAAATTTTATTAGTATTAATGAACATTTACAGGGATTTTGGGATTTCATTCCTTCATTGCTG
>NW_006399850.1:12764930-12778334 GCF_000299155.1 Elephantulus edwardii
TGTATTTGCAATGAATAAGTCATTGATTGTTCAAAATTCGATCATCTTCTCTCCAGCTCCATTTCTGTCACTGAATCCAGGTTTTCCAACTACTGAATATTCTTCTCCATTCTCAACTTTTGTATTCCAGTCACCCATTATTATCAATGCATTTTGATTGCATGTTTGATCAATCTCTGACTGTAAAAGTTGGTAAAAATCTTCTATTTCCTCTTTCTTGGCTCTGGTTCTTGGTGCATATATCTGAATGATGGTGGTATTCACTGGCCTTCCTTGTACGCATATAGATATTCTCCTGTCACTCACAATATTGTACTTCAAGATGGATCTAGCAATGGGTTTCTTAACTATGAAAGCAACTCCATTTTTCCTCACCTTTTCACCTCCAGAGTAATATATCATAGTATTATCTAATTCAAAATTACCCGTGCCCGTCCATCTCATCTCACCAATACCTAGTATGTCAATATTCATGCAATCCATTTCTTCCTTAACAATATCTAATTTTCCTACATTCATGGTTCTCAAATTCCCTGTCCCAATCACTAGTGTCTGCTTATAACTGTTCCTCTTCCTTTGTATTTCCAGTTGCCCTTTCTGTTATCTACATGTATTCTGTTGTACATAGGGTTTTCAGAGGACTGCTATTTCAGAAGTGGATGGCCAATCCTTCTTCCTAGTTTGTCTTAATTTGAATGTTCAGATTTAGAGAAGTATCAGACAGAAAAGCATTTTACAGAAAAGTGAAAGATATATCCCTTACTGTGGAGTTAACCATTCATATCAGTGTTATCCCTGCCCTTGGCACACATGTCTTTACTCACTTATTTGCCTGCTCCCCCATCCGCCAGAATACCCATCCACTTCTACGCACTCCTTTCAACATCCATCTCCCATTGTCCTGTCCTTGATCTGATATCTTATATCTGAAGCTTCCTTGGCTTCTGTGATTCCAAATATGTCGGCTTCTGACAGTTTCTTATTCTTTGACCAGTGTCTCTTAAGTTCAGTGGCATTGCTTTCTGAGCAAAGGTGGTGTGTCCTATAGAACTGGTGTGTAGACAGGTTTTTCTTGGCCTGAGGGCCAACGGATCTCGCTCGGCTTTGGGGGACTCCACATTTACCTGAAGATGTGGGCGTTCGGTTTCAAGGTCCCTTGGTACCCCTCTTCCCTGCCTGTCAGGATTGCTTTAAGTAACATAGTATAATATTTTTATTTGTAGTCACAGAGTCTGAATTTGTCTCTCTATTGTATAGGTTGCTTATCTACTTTGAGAATTACTCTCTATAACATATAGACTTAATTTAGTTATGCTTCTTATATGACCATATTTATAGTTAAAGATCAACAAAATTGCAAATTATTGCCTAATATTAGGTTTAATTAGGATAATTTCTAGAAAATATCTTTAGCTAAAAGTTGTGTATTTAAATTACATTAAAAGAAAAATTATAAGAAATCTGCATCATTTTTGTTGTTATTATATGCCTTGGGGTTGACTGTGACTGATAGCAACTCTATCAACAGTAGCTATGAGTTTTGCTCTATCCTAAGCCAATCTCACAGACTCTGACACACTTGCACCCATTGCCATAGTCATTGTATCAATCCTTCTCATCCAGGACCATCTTCTCCTGTACAGACACTCCAACCTTCCAAACATAATGTTCTTCTCCATGGACTGATCTTTCCTGACAATATGCCCAGATTATATGAGCTGTAGTTTCACAATCCTTGCTCCCAAAAGGCAACCTGATTTCATCCTTTCCAGGAGGGAATTATTTGTTCTCTTGGCAGTTCATGGTTTGTTCAATACTTTTCCCTAGTACCACAACTCAAAGACATCAATTCTTCCTCTGTCATCTTTGCTAATTGTACAGCTTTCATATGCATGGAAAACAATTGAAAAGGTCATTGCATGGATAAGGCACACCCTAGTCTCCAGACTCATATTGTTGCTCTTTTGCACTCTAGAGAAGTTCTTCACAGCATATCTTATTAGTGTAACTCATCCTGATTTTCTCATTTAGGTGCTAAAGATGTTTGTTGATTATGGATTGGGGCAGGATGAATCATTAACAACTTCAGTCTTTTACTCTTCTATAATAATTGCCTACTGGCCTAGTGGTAAGAATTTTTATTTTCTTGATGTTGAGTTGCAATTTGCAATCTCTATTAAAGACTACTGTCCTTGATTTTCTTCTACACTTCAAGTCTATGTCAATTTCAGCGAGCAAGATAGTATTATGTGCATAATGGAGGATGTTGATGAGTTCCTCCAATCTTTGTGTGCGTGCGTGTGTACCATCAAATCAGATCTGACTGGTATGGGAGGAGATTGTCCCTCCTTCTCCAACAGAGCATCTGGTAGATTTGAACCACATATCTTTGGGGAGTTCCTCCAATCTTGATGCCACGTTCTTCTTCATAAAGTCCAGCGTCTCAAATGAGCTGTTCAACATACAGATCAAAAAGGGATGGAGAAAGAATATATTTTTTATTTTGAACTATACAGTATGTCCTTGCTCAGTTCAGACAATGTTTTTTTTTTAGTTAGCTTAAACGTCATTCTTGTTGTTATTTGCCATCAACTTGCTTGTGACTCATAGTGACCCTATATACAACAGCCCTAAACCCTGTTCTGTCTTGTGCCAATCTCACTGTCTGCGACACATTCACCCCCATTACCCCAGTCACTGAATCAATCCACCTCACAGAGGATCTTCCCCTCCTGGGCTGTCCTTCCACCCTCCCAAGCATGATGTCCCTCTCCAAGAAGTGACCCTCCTTGCAACATGTCTATGGTATGTCAGACGAATCCTCAGAATCCTTGCCTCCAAGGGGCAGCCCGGTTTAACCCACTTCAGGATGAACCTGTTTATTTTCTTAGCAGTCCCTGGTACATTCAATACTCTTCTCCAGCACCACAAGTCAAAGGCATCAGTTCTCTTCTATCCTCTCTAGTCATGGTCCAACTCTCTGACGTATAACAACTGTTTGCAAAGACCATGGCCTATTTCAGGTGCGCTTTAGTCTCCAGATTGGCACCATTGGTCTCCAATACTTTGAAGAGGTCCCTAACAGCAGACTTTCCCATCACAATACATCTTTTAATTTCCTGGCTGCTGGTGTCAAGAGTGTTGACTGTGGAGTCAAGCAAACTAAAGCTGTGAACAATCTCAATCTCTTCATCATCCATCCTGATGCTGCCAACTGGTCCAGTGGTGAGAATCTTTGTCTTCTTGATATTGAGCTTCAATCATATTGAAGGTTGCAGTCCTTTACCCTCTGAAGCAAGTGCTTCAACTTCACCTCAGTTTCAGCAAGCAGGGTTATGTCATCTGTATAACAGATTGTTGATGGATCTTCCACCAATCCTCATGCCACACTTTTCCTCATAGAGCCCAGCCTCCCGGATAATCTGTTCTGCATATAGATTGAAAAGGTAAGGAGACAGGACACATCTCTGGTGTATGCCCTTCTCAATTTTGAACTTTGTAGTGTTTCCTTGCTCTGTTCTGACGACTGCCTCCTGGTCCAAGTACAGGTTTCACATTAGCATGATCAAGTGTTCTGGAATTCCCATTCTTCTGAGAGTGAGAATTAGTGTGTTAATTAAGTAGAATTCAACCCACAAAAAAGAAAATTATGTATTATCTCCTATTATAATTTTACATAAAAATATAGACAACAATTCAGCTTTTATAAGGAAAAAATGAAGCATATTTCCTCTAAAGGATATTTTTAAAGAAAATTCAAGATTAATTACATCAAATAATTTTCTCAACTGCATCAATAAAAAAATAAGAATTTATAAAATACAATAAATTTTCATTAGAACATTGATTATTTAGGTGAGCTTTCATTTTTCTCAGAAACATAATACAAGTTAATATTAAGTTTGTAGTTTTCAAAAGTATTTAAGATTTTTTATAAACTTTCTAAATTAGATACATGTGCTTGTTTTCCTATAGTTTTCTAATTCACTACTCAGCCAGTTGTTTTAACATTTCAGAAATCTGTTTGTTAGATCATATATCACACGTGTAAGAAATGCATTGCTGCTTTATGATCATTAACTCATATGCTTGGTGCCATTCACCATCTCATCTCATATTCCTTAGAGACCTTGAAATGACCTATCATAATAAATCAAACCAACAAACAGAAACAACAAAGATTGAACAGGGTAGTTTTGCATCGTCAGTGTTCCGAACTTGAATTTTTCTAGTGTATCATACACAAAATATTCTAAACCATGTTCATCATTTAGTCCCTCTGCTACAATAAATTGCTCTTCCTGACTTCCTGCTTGAGCTAATGGGATCACAATTCTCCCAATAACTCTATAGTGAATGTACATTTCTTTTAACACTTTCCTCTCTTTATATCTCACAATCATTAAATACCAGTTCTTTATACTTTACCTCTGTATTACGTCTTCTGTTTTATTCAGTTACTTCCATCAACTTAGTCTCTCTTTACTTGTAATTGTATCTTATATAAGAGCAAAGCACAGCTGAAACCCACAATCATCCTTCAAGACAGCATTTCCAAGATGCATTTTTTGTCATTATTCTGATTTTAGACTCCACTAGCTAGCTTCTTTGTCTCCTAAGAAGTTCACATTGTCAGTAATTATACTAAGTAGGGAAAGAAGAGTAGAGTATCAATAATGTAAAATTAATTGTAGAATAAATTCCCAAGGTATATGGGGGCTTGAGATAAAGTAAGTTCACTTGCAGCAACTATCCAACAGGAATACAAGGTAAACTCAGAAGATTTAGTATAATACTTTCTGAGGATGTTGGCCATAGGGCTCTCAGCAGGGAATAATATGATCATAAGAGCTGCCATAGAAATATATTTCCAACTTTATATAATGAATACTCTCTCCTATTTTAGAGTAAATTTGTCAAATGCAAGTCTCAAGGAGAGACAGATTCCCTGCTCCCCAAGATAACCCAAATGAACTGATATGTTCCCCTTCCCCCATCCTGCCAGTTATGGAGAAGACAGAGCAGCTCCAATTAATTAAATTCTACCATCTCAAAATTTTATTTATATGAAGAAATGTCAACAAGTTGGAATGAAAGAGGAACTTAAATATGGAAATAACAGCAATATTTACCTGTGTAGAATGTCAAGCTTATGATATAGATGTCACTATATATAGGATGACCTCTACCCACAGTTGTGTGGTGACCAGACCAGATTGTTTTTACTCCCTGATTCCATTGGCTCTAGACTTTTTTTAAAGTACAGTTTTTCAGCTCTTTTGTCATTTTTGAGAGCTATGCAAAAAAAAAATCTAAGTAAAGCATTTTCTGGTTGAGTTAACCATTTTATTATCTGTTGTTTGCAAGGATCATAAACAACTGAAAGCAAGATTTCTATAGGGAAATACAAGGACTATGAAGGGTAAACTGACCTGCTTTATATTGTTGTTGTTGTTGTTATTGTTGATTGCTGTTGAGTCAAGCACAACTCATAGCAACCCTATGAACCAAAGGTCTGAAGCCTTTCATTAACTATAATCATAGTGAAAAATCATAGACTTTTAAAAAATTAAATCTGAAAGCAGGGGAAAAAACTAATTGAACAATCATTCATATTTATCTGAAGAGTAAGGAGCTTCACTGCCAATCCAAAGGCATGTGGTTAAAATCCACAGGAGAATAGATGGTCATCTCCTGTGTGATTTACAGCATTTGGGAACCTACTTGAGGGTCATATCAGTTGGTTCTGATTTGATGGTACATAATAACAATCATCTGAGAAAAGGAAAACCTTATAAAGGATAAATATTTCATGCCCTTGTAGCCATTGTCACAGGAGAGTATGGACAATATGAAGGGTATGTAAATTCCAGAAACTGAGGAATAGATTGACTCCTAACAATTCAAGACACACAATGATTTTCTAGGGAGTTCTGGTGTTTTAGTCAATACAGAGGTGTACCTCTAAATAAAAAGTCATGTGTCTTTGGCAGTCAGTCAAATCCAATAACAATTCTTTGGGAGAAAGATAAGCAATTTCCTTCATGCAATTTACAGCCTCTGAAATTCTATGGAGCCATCATCAATGGTTTCCAACTTGACATCAAAGAGTGAGTGACTTTCTACACTTATTCGAACAGTATTTCTTCTTCTTACCACTATAGTCAAACCTAAAGTCAGAGTTTGCTTATGCAAATTTCAACATTACATCTTCAGTTGACTGATTATATTTTCACATCTCTTTAGTGAGATGTATGCTATTATCAGGAATCAATATGATTATAAGGAGAGCAATGAATACTTATAAAGACTCCAAGACACAGTTCTCCAAATGCCCACTAAATTCTCCTCCTCAATTTAGTGAGATTTTTAGTGATACTTTTGTATCTATGAGATTTTAAAATACTAATTATTTTCATCTGAAGATGTTAAATTGCCATATGGTTCAGAGTTTACTGGTAGACATTGTATGGCTAATTAAAAGAAAAAATAGAAAAGGGAAGACACAGGGCAGTAAGAAATAAAAACAAAGAAACCTGGCAATGGGTCTGTCAGTTGGATCATTGCACACACTCCGGTAAACAGAGAAACCAAAAGACCCCTCAAATCCAACCATATGAAAAACCATAGCCATGATTTATTTACTTCTTTTGTTGTTGGAATCATGTGCCTTTTGATTGATTTGTCTTTCCTGAAGGCCTAGTTTCCTAATTGAGGAGTCAATCAGGGATGCACACACACACACTATTTATTATTATTATTATTGGCTTGAGGGTGGTGGTTGCTGTACCATTGAGTTGGAACTGATGAAACACACCCTCCGGTGAGTTTTCAGAGGCTAAGTACAGTGTTCTTAATAATGGACATATTATGTCTGGTGGCAATATTTGCACTTGACCACTATTCTCAAGGTTGGAAATTCAAACTCATCCAGAGAAAAACTTGACAATATGTTTCTATAAAGATAACAGCTAAGAAAAGAAATAAAAAACTAAAATCAAGTTCTAATCTGTGACGTATGGAGTTTTCATGAGTTAATATCAACTTGAAAGCAACAGGATTTGTTAATTTTATAAATTATTGTTGTGTGCAGTCAAATTGGAACCAACCCATAGCTGACTCTCCAGTGGGTTTTCAGAGGCAGTTAATGACACCAGAGGATCCTTCTCCTGATTGTATAACTTAGAAACATAACAAAGCTTCCTTTTTCTACTTGATATTGCCCCAAAGTACAATACCCTTTATTATGTGAAAGTTTTAGTAATTTTTTTTTTAATATCTAGATGGACCGGTTCCAATTCAATGGCCTGCAATGACATAATAGGTATTATATATTATGTTGTTACTATATACTTTCAAGTCAGAGTCAACTTTTAGTTGCCCTTCCAGCAGGTTTTCAGAGGTAGTAAATCAGATGAAAGGAGATTTCTCATCTTTCTCTTGTGGAGCATCTGGTGGATTAAAACCATGTTTCTCTGGGATGACAATGCAACTCCTTATGACTAAGCCACCAGAGCTCCCTAATACATAATAGATGATAGATAGATAGATAGATAGATAGATAGATAGATACATACATACATACATACATACATACATACATACATACATACATACATAGACAGACAGACAGAAGTGTGTTGAGAGTTATGTACCACCGAGTCACTTGCGACTCATAGCAACTCTACGTACAACATCCCTAAACCCTGATCTGTCCTGTGCCAATCTCTGTCTCTGACACCCCCACCCCGATTACTCTAGTCACTTTATCAATCCAACTCATCAAGAATATTCCTCTCCTGCACTGTCCCTTTACCCTCTCAAGCATGATGTCCCTCCTTGCAACATGTCCAAAATATGTCAGACGAAGTTTCAGAATCCTTGCCTCCAAGGAGCAGCCTGACTTCACCTTCTCCAAGATGAACTTGTTTGTTCTCCTAGCAGTCCATGGTATAATCCAGTACTCTTCTCCAGCACCAAATCTCAAAGGCATCAATTCTCCTGTCATCCCTAGTCTTTGCCCAGCTCTCTTATGCATAGCAAGCAATGGCAAAGACCATGGCCTGTATCAGGTGCACCTTAGTCTCCAGAAGGACATCGTTGCTCCTCAGTACCTTTGAGAGGTTTCTGACAGCAGACTTTCCCAATACAATTCATCTTTTAATTTCCTGACTGCTGGTACCAAGAGTGTTGATTGTAGATGCAAGCAAATTGAAGCTGTCAACAACCTCAATCTCTTCACCAACTATCATGATGCTACCAATTGGCCCATTGGTGAGAATCTTTGTTTTATTGACATTGAGCTTCAATCCATATTGAAGGCTGCAGTCCTTGACCTTCTGCAGCAAGCACTTCAGGTTCTCCTCAGTTTCAGCAAGTAGGTTGTGTCAACTGCATAACACAGAATGATGATAAGTCTACCTCCAATTCTGATGCCACACTTCTCCTCATAGAGCCCAACCTCCCCGACAATCTATTCTGCATATAGATTGAAAAGATGTGGATAGATAAACAATATCTAGATGTGTCAGTGTCTTTTTAATTCTTCACTATATTCTATAGACTTATGAAGGGAAGAAATCATTTCTTCGTATTCTATTTTTCACTTCAGTTCTGACATAATCCATGTTATTTCTGTCCCTGTATTATTCTAACACACATTTGTAAGTAAGTTTTAGTAGCAAGTAGAACTTAGATACAAACACATCAAGTCCAGAATCAGTATCATTTGTGTGATCACACTATATTCTTGTTAATGACCTGTGATTTGTAGTTACAACACATTTCACAATTCAATATAATCTCAAACAATAATATCAAATGCTAAAGAAAATATAATCAACTCTTCATGATAAAAAAAAAATTTAATACCTTAATCAAAATTGCATCTTCATTTCCTCTACACTCACATTTGGAAAAAGCAAACGGGCCAGTGAATTGCTGTATTCCCAAATTGCATACCTTTAAAAAGAGTAACATATTACCAACTGATTGATTTTGTTCCAGGCAATTATGTTGAAATGGTCATCATGAGATATAAAAAGTGATTGGGTTTCCTTTTCAAACTAAGTTTATATGTGAAATACATACTAAAAATATTAGGGGAAAGTCTCAACTCTATTACCAATAAACAAAACTTAAATAAAAAATGAATTTTTTAATTGCTATAATAACAACTTTCATTCCATAAGCTATTTTAAGTCTACTTAAATAAGAAAAATAAATTACAGACTTCAGAAGTGTACTAAATATTTAAGTGGAAATCGTTATTGTATATAACTTAAATAACTATAAATTTGAAGTTTAAAGGTCCAACCTGGAGATATAAATTTTAAAATCATCACATATAGATGGCATCTGAAGTCAAAAGACTCAATAGCATTGCTAGTGGTGTTCTCTTCTGGGGTTTTGAGGTAGCTGAACTGCTCAATAAGTGAAGTGTATGGATCATAAATGTTTTTCCGAAACATATGTTGGAATTAAACTTATGCCACTAATGTAACTTAATATAAATAATTAGTTGGTATCGCACCAGTACAGGGTAAATCCTAAAGATGACATACCTTGCTTGCTGAAACTGAAGAAGACCTGAAGCACTTGCTGCAAAAGGTCAAGGACTGTAGTCTTCAATATGATTTGAAGCTCAACATAAAAAAGATGAACATCCTCGGCACTGGGTCAATTGGCAGCACCATAATAGACAGAGAAGAGACTGAGGTTTTTAACAATTACAGCTTGTAAGGGAGCTCTGGTGGCCTAGTGGCAAGAAGCTACACTGCAACCCAGATGTACCTGGTTCGAATCCACCAGATGCTCTGCCGGAGAAGGAGGGACCATCTCCTCCTGTACCAGTCAGATCCAATTTGATGGTACACACACAGAGAAAAAAAAAATAAAAAATAATAATTAAAAAATGCTCACATCTTAAAAAAAAAACACAAAAAAAAACCCCAGTTACAGCTTGTTCGGATCCACAATCAACGCTCTTAATAGCAGCAGTAAAGAAATCAAAAGAGGAATTGCATTGGAAAAATCATCTGTCAGAGTGCTGAAGAGCAACGATGTCATTCTAGATACAAAGGTGTGCCTAATCCAGGCCATGGTGTTCTCAATTACTTGCTATACTTTGAAAGTTGGAAAATGACTAAGGAGGACAGAAAAGAATTGATGCCTTTGAGTTGTGGTGTTGGAGAAGAGTCTTAAATATACAATGGACTTCCAAGGAAACAAAAAGGTCTGTTTGGAGAGGGTGAGAGCAAGTCTTTCCTTAGAGACTAGGTTTTTGAAGCTCTGCCATTTACTTTGGGCACATGGCCAGGAGAGATCCATCCTTGGAGAAAGACATCATGCTCGGAAGGGTGTAGTAGACAGTGCAGTAGAGGGAGACCCCAGATGAGATGGATTGATACAGTAAATGATGCAATGGGGGTTGGTGTTTCAGAATTAGTGAGACTTTCTCAGGACAGGGAAGGGATCAGAGCTGCTGTACACAGGGTCACTATGCATCACAGGAGACTCAACCAATAACATTCAATGACAGGTTTGGAAGCTAGAGTTGCATTCAGTTCCTAAACAACTTTCCTCTGAAAACTCTACGAACTTTGATAAAGATTAACAGTTGTAGAGGGACTTCAGGCCTTTTGTTTATAGGGTCACTATGAGTTGTGTTCGTCTAGAAGGCAATCAACAAGAACAACAACAATTGTTTTTTTAGTTATATAAAGACCAATATAGATACATAGGAGAGCTCTGGTGGCCTAGTATAAGAAGATGCAGGAAAAATCCTGAAGGCATGTGGTTGGGATCCACCAACTGCTCCACAGGAAAGAATGAGAAGACTCCTCCTGTGTGATTAACTGCCTCCGAAAACTCGCTGCAGGGTCAGCTATGGGCCCACTCAAACATACAAAACAACAACATCCATTGTCACAGAAACATGCATGTTGATAAAGGGGGCAGTTTAGATTGCTAATGAAGGAGACAAATAGAAGACTCTAAACAGAAAAACTGTTGACTGCTAGGATCTATGATAGACCAGGAAGGATCTTCCACTTGATTGATAAACTGAAGTCAGATTTCTAGCCTATTGACTGTGAGAAGATAAATTTAAGTTCTGTAAAGCCATACAGGACTGCTATTTGTGTTATAGCAGGGCCAGGTAATGAGGATAACTAGGCACCTTGATAGACTTGTGAAAACTTACATTTCAATGTGCTTGCATACATATTCACCACAAAGAATCATGTATTAGTGAAAATATTTAACTTGTCTTTTAAGCAGCAATTAGCATTATTTAAGTCATTCATGAGGTCATCTTCTATTAAGCAAGTCTGGTATCTAGGGTCCAACATAATCTTGAACAGTACCAAGACTCACCTGTGCCTCTTGTACCTGAGCCTCCATGTGGCTCTGCTTTTTCCCTTTCATTGTAAACCAGATTTCTCCACAAAAAAGGTTGAGCTGTTGTTGATGTTTTGTGTAAAGTCAAGTCAGAACCAACCCTTAGCTGACCCACCAGAGGGTTTTTCAGAGGATAGCTAATCACTCAGGAAGATTGTCTAACCTTCTTCCTTGGAGAAGCTGGTGGATTTAAACTCTGTGCCTTCAGGATTACAGTGCACTTTCTTACCACTTGGCTGTCAGAGACCCCTATGCCATTAGAATTTCCTATAAAAATTTTTCAGAGAAATGAGGGAGATTTCAGGAAAACAAGGAATAGGAAATCTACCAAATAAAACTATATGTTCATCCTAGTTTTCAAAATAAATGTAACAGTGCCTTAAGAAAACACTTTCTATGTTCATGTCATTCAGTGTCTGTGTGTGTGTATAGTACATATACATATACATACATACATACATATGTGTGTGTGTGTGTGTGTGTGTGTGTGTGTGTGTTTCTCCTTTAAAAATACATAATGGTAAATGTTTATGGCAGCATCAGAAATCATGTTGCGTTTTTGTTTGTTTTTGTTTTTTACATTTCTTTGCATTTTATCCTAGCTCACAGAGATTTAAGACCCATGCAGCAATTTATCTGTGGTCTATTTGATCAGCACACAATAAACCTTAACAGGACTGACATTTAGAAGATATGATGAGATTCAACAGGGAGGGGGAATAAAAGACAATTTCATTTAAAACCCAATGTTCCATGCCACATTCTAGGATTACTGAAGTAACAACAACAAAATAAAAGGACCTTGAAACTTTGGAACATACTGAACTTACCAGATCACAATGTGATGATAAATTATTCAACACTGCACGTGAAAACAGACCTTTAAGATAAAAAAGAGATACATTCCTGTCATTCATTTATTCAACAAGCATTTATTGAATTGTTTCTCTTTTTCAAAGGATAGCAGCATTCTAGTTTTAGAAAAAGAAAACAGAAATGTTAATAAATTTCTATTTACTCCAACTCTTATATTTTATCTCTTATAAATTTTCAGTTTATTAATCACACAACTAACCTGTGTTTTCCAGGATTATTTTCACAATGCCTGCCATATTGTCTTGTCTTTCACTCCTTATCTCTGTAATTTCTTTAAGACTAACTCAAAAACAACACTGTCACTGCTCAGGTCATATCCAGGGATATATCAAGGGGATGGTATGGATGGCATATGTCTCAGGTGCACTTGAGGAGGGTTGCCAATGAACAGTTTCTATTGGCTGTCGTGTTTTCTATTACTAGCTGAGAGAAATCGCTCAGGAAATTAAAACCAATTACCGTGATGTATTATTTTCCCTACATTTCTCTCTGGCATATCTAGACAGTCCTGATGCAGAAATCTGAAATTTATATAAGATAAATAAAATGTTTGTCAGATACTACTACATATATTTAAAGATTGAGACAGACTATGAAGAAGAATTGGCCATCCACTTCCAAAAGGACAGGCCTTCAAAAACCCTACGTAGAGTAGAGCACACTTAGACTTATCACTTGGACTAGCCAGCATGGCAATTGAAACAGATCTTAGAAACAGAAATACAGAGAAGAAGGAATAGCTGTAAGCAGACACTAGTGATTGGAACGTGGAACGTGAGAAGCATGAATGTAGGAAAATTAGACATTGTTAAGAAAGAAATGGAACGCATAAATATTGACATACTAGGTATAGGCGAAATGAGATGGCTTGGCATGGGGCATTTTGAATCAGATGATTATATGATTTACTATGCTGGGGATGAAAAGGTGAGGAAGAATGGGGTTGGTTTCATAATTTAAACAGTCATTTCTAGATCCATCCTGAAATACAATGTGGTGAGCAACATGATAATATCCATACACATACAAGGAAGTCCAGTGAATACCACTATAATTCAAATATATGCACCAACATCTAGAGCCAAAGAGGAGGAAATAGAAGATTTCTACCAACTTTTGCAGTCAGAA
>NW_006399850.1:12780522-12783420 GCF_000299155.1 Elephantulus edwardii
TCTGTGACTGGAGCTATGGGAATAAGTGCATTTGAGATGGCTAGGTTGGCACAGGATAGAACAGCATTTTGAGCTCTTGTACATAGGGCCACTATGAGTTGCAAACGACTTGATGGCACATAACAACAAAAACAACAAATAAAATGTCTGATTCTTCTGGTTGTCTTTCTTCATCATTAGCATAAAATACTAAGTTCTTATCTTAATGTACACTATTTGATCCCTACCTTACTCTTACACATCATCTCCAAGTCTCCTACTACTGCTTATCTGAGTTGTTTAAAGCCACCTGTTAGAGTTTAGTGGGGTTTGCCCATCTCTAATGTACCATGTTCTGCCTAAATCATGTGGACTTGCTCTTCTTTCAGTCTAGAATTATCTTTACTTCACATGTCTACACACACTATCCCTTCACAGCATTCAGGTTTATGCTCAGATGTTGTCTCTTTATAAACAATATCCCACATCATTAGCTTAACATATCCTTTTTCTTTAACACTTCTCTCCTCAAATTTCATTTAAGGTCCTACAGAGCAGAGATTTTGGCTATTTATTCATTAGAATATCTCAAGGTGTAATAGTGCAAACCATACACATTGCAATAAATAGTGATTAAATAATGTATTAATTATGGTTGTACATATTGTCAAGTAAATGGATGTGAATTCTGGCAACAACACTTGCTAGCTTTATGACCTTTGGCAGGTATCCACTCTTTGGAGCAAACTGTAAGGTGCAAATTATCTTGCCTGGCCCATTTAAGTAGTTATTCATGACTAATTACTGCTATCTTTTAATTTTTATGGGTTATTATTCAAGATCCAGAAACTTACTTCATATATATATATATATATATATAAAACATGCATAAATGTTATTGCTGTTGTTAGGTGCCATCAGGTCAACTTTGACTTGAAGTAATTCTGTGAATAACTGATTGAAACTTGACCTATTCTGTACCACCTTTACAACATTTAACACACTAAATCCCACTGCTACAGTCATGGCATCAATCCAGCTTGTTACGGTTCTTCTTTTCCTCTTACTTCCTCTTCCTAGTATGATGTAGAAATATGGGACTCTAATTATGCCAGAGCACTCAACTGTGCTCATGCAAAGCCTATACCTGAAGCAGGAGGCTGTTGTGCAAACAGAATAGGAGAACGCCGCATGCTTTAAAACAAAGAAAGGAGTGTGCATTTTCTCTTGATACCTATTTCATCTGTATGCTGAGCAAATTATTTGAGAAGTTGGACACTATGAAGATGAATGTGGCACCAGGATTGGAGGGAGACTCATCAATAACCTGTGTTATGCAGATGACACAACCTTACTTGCTGAAATTGAGGAGGACTTGAAGCACTAGTTGCAGAAGATCAAGGAATGCAGCCTTCAGTATGTATTGCATCTCAGTGTCAAGAAAATAAAAATTATTACCACTGTACCTGCAGGCAACACCATGATAGATGGAGAGGAGATTGAAACTATCTTCCCTGGATCCACAATTAATTACCTTAGTACTATTAGTCAGAAATTAATGAAATGCATTGCACTGGGAAAATCTGAACTTAGAGATCTCTTGAAATTATTGAGAAATAATAATATCAGTTTGAGGATGAAGGTGAGTCTGATTCAGGCCATAGTCTTTATAACCACTTACTATGATTCTGAGAGCTCGACGGTGAATAAGGATGATAGAAGAATTGATTTCTTTGATCTGTATTGTTGGAGAAGAGCACTGAAAATCTCATTATCAACCAAAATAATAAACAAATATATCTTGAAGAAGATGCAGCTAGAGTGCTCTTTAGAGGTAAAAATAATGAGGCCTCATCTCACATATTTGAAGCATGGTGCTAGGAGGGGTCTAATCCTTGGACAGGATTATGATGCTAGGTAGTGTAGAGGATCAACAAATGATAGCAAAAACCTTGACCAGGTGGATTGACACTGTGATTGCCACAATGAGCTCTTGTGTGTTAGGAAGTATAAGGATACTTACACAGGATAGAACAGGGTTCAGATTTTTGTTTATAGGATTCCTCTGAGTAGTGCTCAACTTGATGGCACCCAAGAACAACAATTATCCTGTTACTGGTAGTGACTCGGAGGCACACAGTAGCAGCAACAAGAAGGGAGGCACTGAACGCTGGTGTTCCTTAACAAAGACATAAGAGAGGGAAGCACAAATGGGCAGTGGCTACATACAGGAGTAGTAGTGGGTGGAGACAGCTTGAGAGACCAGAACTGCTGCAGGTAGCAACTGCACTAGAGAGTAGAGAAGTTCTGGTAGCAGCCTCTACAGAGTAGAGCAGCAGGACAGACCAACATCACAGAAGTGGCTGGAAACCTGAGCCACCATATGTAGCATTGGGTGAGATGAGTGTTGACCAGGCAAGGAAAAGTTGAAAACGGAGGGGTGGAAGTGGATGTTGGAGGAACTGGATTCAGGCAGATCAGGGAAGGGATGGAACCAAATCAAAGCAACCTGCAGGGGTTGGAGGTAACTAGCTCTTAATTGGTTACTTTTGTAATGAGAATTGCATCTCAGTTGCTCTTCTAGGTAAAATGACTGTTAGCAAGTTATTGCCCTAGATTAAACATTTAAATTAAGGTAGGCTAGGCAGAAGGATTGGCCATCCACTTTTGAAACAACTGCCTTTGAAAACCCTATACACAACCGCGTACAGTTAAATTACACCAGCAGTTATGGCACCAGAGGCTAGGCCTTCAGTTGGCGAAACAAAGGAGGAGGAATATTTACAGGCAAACACTAGTGTTGGAACATGGAATGTCAGAAACATGAATGTAGGTAAATTGGATATTGTTAAGAGAGAAATGGAAGACATAAATATTGACATACTAGGCATTGGAGAAATGAGATGAATTGGCATGAAA
>NW_006399850.1:12784180-12786763 GCF_000299155.1 Elephantulus edwardii
TGAAGCTAAAGAAAATGAAATCAAAGATAAGAACCAAAATTTGATCATGAGTCTATTCTATGTGAATTCAGAAACCATCTCAGAAATGGATTTGAGGCCTTGAACTCTAAGGAGCAAAGGCCAGGTGAGCTGTGGGAAGATACCAAGAACAGTATCTATGAAGAATGCAAAAGGTACTGCTTGACTGTCAGTATTTTGTGAAACAGGGTTCAGAGTACCTCTTGGACTATGCCACACTAGGAATAAAGGCCTGGAATTCTACTTGAGAATATCAGATAATAAAACCCTGTAATCACCATAGTCTGCTGATCATCGTGATGATACAAGACCATGTCAGAGGGTTAACTAACACCTGGAGTAGCCTGTGATATCAGAAACATTTCCTCACATATTTCTAGCAATTTTAAATCTTGACGTTTCTGGCCAATAAATATAAAGAAGTAAAAAAAAAAATGACCAGGATGGATGTTGGAAGAGACTCTGAATATTTCACTATAGAACTGAGAAGCCAAAGCAAAGGGCGAAAAATAAGAAGTTAAAAAGCTGAGCAGAAGATTACAAAGGGTAAATTTGAAAGACAAAGCAAAGTATTATAATAAAAGGTGCAAAGAGCTTGAGTCAGAAAAATCAAACTAACCCAAAATTTCCTAAGCTGAAGGAACTAAAGAGTAAGTTCAAACACCAAGTTGTGATTCTTAAGGATGCTAGGGGAAGAATACTGAATAATTCAGGTAGCATCAAAAGAAGATATAAGGAGTATACTGAGTCATTGTATCAAAAAAAAAAAAAACACCTGGCTGACACAGAAGTATTCCTTGAAACAACTCATGTTTAAAAGGCAATGGTGACTGAGTGACTGAGGGGAAATTTCAAACTTCTCTGAAGGAATTGACCACACACACACACACACACACACACACACACAATGCTCCAGGAATTGATAAATACTAATGGATGTATTTCAACAAAAAGATGCAGCCTTGGAAGTGCTCACTAGGCTATGCTAAAAAAATCTCAGGACAACCATCTATCTGATCAACTGACTGGAAGAGATCCATATTTATTCCCATTCCAAATAAATAGAGTGTAGAACTTATAGAATGGTATCACTAATATCATGTGCCAGTAAAGTTCTGCTGAAGACTAACCAAAAGCGACTACAACAGTACATTGACAGAGAACTACCAGAAGTCTAAGCTAGATTTAGAAGAGGTTGTGGCACTAGGGATACCATTGCCAATGACAGCTGGATCTTGGCTGAAAGCGGAGTACCAGAGGAATGTCTATCTGTGTTTCATTGACTACACAAAGCCATTTGACTATGTGGACCACAACCAGTTGTGGCTAACCTTCAAAAGACTGGAAATGCCAGAACACCTGATTTTGCTCATGCAAAATGGACCAGGAGTTAGTTGTCAGAACAGAGCAAGGAAATACTGTTGTTATTATGTGCCATCGAACCACCTACCGATCATAGTAATCCTATGTTTAACAGCTCTGACATTTTCCCTGTCCTGAGCCAATCTCACTGACATACCTACCCCATTGCTTTAGTTATTGTATCATTCCATCTCATCTGGAGCCTTCCTCTCCTGCGCTGTCTTTCCACCTTTCCAAGCATGATGTCCTTCCCCAATTGGACCCTCCTGGCCACAAAGTATGTGAGGTGATCAAAGTATGTGAGGTGGACCTTCAAAATCCTAGCCTCTAAGGAAAAACTTGGCTTCACTCTAAGGCAGACCTACTTGTTCTCTTGGCAGTACATGGTATGTTCAAGACTCTTCTCCAGAACCACAACTCAAAGACTTTGATTCTTCTTTTGTCATCCTTAGTTATTATCATGTTTTCAAATGCATAATTGTGAAGATCATGGCCTAGATCAGGATCATCTTAGCCTCTAGACTGACGTTATTTCTTCTCAGTAATCTAGAGAGGTCCCTGACAGCAGGTATACCTAATGCAATTGTCTTTTGATTTTCTGACTGCTGGTGTCAAGTTTTTATTGTGGAGCTGAGCAAGCCGTAACTGTTAACAACCTCAGTCTTTCATGGTTCTGCCAATTGGTCTAATGGTGATATCTTGGTTTCTTTTTTGGTTTGCTTTTTTTAAAAAATTATTATTATTTTTTTGTATGAGTGTACCGTCAAATCAGATCTGACTGGTACAGGAAGAAATTGTCCCTCCTTCCCCGGCAGAGCATCTGGTGGATTCGAACCGTAAATCTTTGTTTCTTAATATTTAACTTCAATCTATATTGAAGACTACAGTCCTTCACCTTCTGCAGCAAGAGCTTCAAGTTCTCCTCATTTCACAAAGCAAGGTTGTGTCTTCTGATATCACGATTGTTGATGAGTCTCCCTCCAATCCTGATGCCACATTCCTCTTCATAAAGCCCAGCCTCTCAGATGATCTGTTCTACATTTAAATTGAAAAGGTATGGAGACAGGACACATCCCTGTTGCATTCCCCTCCTGATTTTGAATTATGCAGCATTTCCCTGCTCTGTTAGGAGGACTGTTTTCTGGTCCAAGTATAGGTTTCACATGAGCACAATCAGGTGTTCTGGGATTCCCATTTTTTTTT
>NW_006399850.1:12788395-12790363 GCF_000299155.1 Elephantulus edwardii
TACTGTGGCAATTGGACAATTAAAACAGACATTCAGGGGGGGAGAGGAAGAACGAACTGGAGAGGAGGGTAGAGAAAACAGTGCAACAATGAATGAATGAGAACCCAAAATCTCTGTAAATGTTCATTAAAACTAATAAAATTTAATAATAACTTAAATAAAAAGAGTCTCAGTCTAGAGACTAAGGTGAGCCTGATCCAGTCCATAGCCTTTGCAATTACTATTCATCTGAGAGCTGCACAATGAGCAAGGATGACAGAAAAAAGAATTGATGCTTTTGAGTTGTGGTGCTGGAAAAGAGTCTTGAACATATCAGGGACTGCCAAAAAAACTATCAGGTCTTCCCTGGAGAGGGTGAAACCAAGCTGTTCTTTGGATTCAATGATTTTGTCACTCAGTCGCATATACTTTGGGTATGTAACCAAGAGGGACAAGTGTTTGGAGAAGGATGAGGGACAGCACAGGAGAAGAAGACCCCGGATGAAATGGATTGACACAATAATGGGTAAATATGGGTAGCAGTGTCAGAGACACCGAGTTTGGCTCAGGATAGAGAAGGATTTAGATATGCTATTGTACATAGGGTCACTATGAGATTGCCTATAACAACATCAGCAGTTATCCTGTCTGTATTAGATTTCTAGCAGTAATGAAGTTTCATGGAGAAGAAAAAAAAACCCATGCATTTATGAAGCAATATTTACTTACAAAATGACCATATAACAGTAATTTCCACACACCATATTTATTTCTTCTTTGCTGGTATTTTAATACTTTCAAATTTCCATCTACATCTTACGTTGGATAAAAAAAGTATCTTCATGGAATTTAATTAGTTTCTTTTAATTTCCCTACAAGTTAATGTTTTGGAGTATTAATTATTCTTACATTATAAAAATCTTCTTTGATTATTTATTTCCAAGGATTAAATAATGTACATGGATAGTCCTCAAACTAATGATTAAACAGTAGCAGTAAACTTTCACATTTAATTAACTATGTCAAAATAAACCCAAATAAATAGAACTTTTGTCTACTTCTCTTTTAAGGGAAAAATGTTAAAAGTCACAAATATGATATTATTGTATAAATTCATATCAATACACGGTTTAATTTCCCATACTTTCAATGATATTCTTTCTTAATATTTCCTTACATTATTGATTTGAAGTTACTTTGATATATTATTGTTGTTGTTATGTGCTATTGACTTGCCTGCGTCTCATAGCGACCCTATATACAATATCCTGAGTCATTTTCACTGACTCCAACACACTTGTCCCCGTTACCCTAGTTACTGTGTCAGTTCATCTCATCTGAGCTCTTCCTTTCCTGTGCTGTCCCTCTTATAAGCCAGAAAAACACATACATATTTTTAATTTTAAATTAAGATGCTGATTCTTTCTGTTTGGGAGAAAAAAGAGTTGGAGCATTTATTCACATGGTTTGCCATTGGCTTGATGCTACTACTCCGAGGACTGGCTGATTTTATGAATTAGACTGGTTCTCAACACTCAACTAAGTGTTAATATGAATTTCTACAGATACTTAAACATATTGCGAAAGTCAACAAAAACTGTCTAATGTTAATTAAACCTTTGCTGTTACTGCTAACAATATTTCCCAATGCTTATTTTTTTCTGAGTTTGTTAACAAATGTTGTTAAAGCCTTATACATAATACAAATTCCCAAGTACAGTTAGTTTTATTGATATGGTATTGGAAATTTATTTTAGATGCATTTAAACAAGGCGTAGACCAGGATTTTACAAATGTTTACATTAGAGGAATGATTAATCCTAAGGAATGAGATAGAATATTAACTATGCCCTAAAGTAGCTGCTGGAGATTGACCCAGAGCTTTGGAAGATCTCATTGCTCAGCATGTCAGTATCTACTTAAAGAGAAACTACTAGTACTACTAATCATAAAATATTTACCTATCCCATGTTATCTTTATTATACGAA
>NW_006399850.1:12791613-12792488 GCF_000299155.1 Elephantulus edwardii
AGAAGGTGAATCCAAGTTGCTCTTTGAAGGCAAGTATGCTCTGGCTGACATACTTTGGACAATATGTCCAGGAGAATCAATTCTTGGAGAAAGATATCATTCTTGGAATGATGGAGGAATAGTGCAAGAGAGGAAGATGCTGGGATGGAATGACATAGTGACTGGGGTAACAGGGAAGGTGTGTCAGGAGAGTGAGATTAGCTCAGCATAAGACAGTGTTCAGAGCTATTGTGTATAAGGCCTTCAAGAGTTGCAAGCAACTTGATGGAACACAACAATCAATTATTGAGCTAAAGGCATTCTGATGGGCTACTGGTAAGATGTTACATTGCCTATCCAAAGACAAGTGGTTTAAATCCATCAGCTTCTCTCTGGGTGAAAGGTGAGTGACCTCCTCTTATGTGACTATGGCTTGTGAAAAACCACTCATTGATCAGCTATGAATTGGTTCTAACTCCACAGCAACATCAACAACATATTGATTTAAATTTTTTCAAAAAAGATAAAATAAATCATAATGTCAGACAGAAAATATCATGTGTCTAGATCTGCCCTTCAGCCCTGTACTGCACTCTGTGTTCCAAGACTTGAAGGTAGGCTTGACCCGCAGGCTACTGGGAGTCGCAGTTATTCAGACCTGCATGGTACGAAGTCCTCTGAGAGACATTCTTTCACACATTCAGTCTCTCAGAAGACCCCACACCACGTATGTATGAATAACTATGGCTCCCAGAAGCCCGTGAGTCAAACCTGCATTCAAATCTTGTGGTCCTCGGGTCAGGAAGACAACATTATATACTAAATCTATAGTATTTATCAACCTCTCCTGGGAAAGTCTTATAGCATAAATTGAGGAGAAGATATCCTAAGGCACA
>NW_006399850.1:12799489-12822299 GCF_000299155.1 Elephantulus edwardii
TGAACGCTGTGCTGCTGATGTGTCAAATGTTATAATGGTCATCCATGGTGCACAGTGTTTGGGGGAGCTCCCAGATTCAAACAGGCTTGGAAGCAGGAGTGACATCCTCTTTCTAAACAACATGCCTTCTGAAACTCTATGAACTTAGAGAAATGATAATAGTTCTAGAACAGGATGCAAGTCTTTTGGTTCATAGAGTCGCTATGAGTGGTGCTCAACTCCATGGCACTTAACAACAACAGCGACCCTATGTAGAACAGCTTTGAACCCTGCCCTGTCTTGAGCCAATCTAACTAATTCCAACTCACTAACCTCCACTGACCGAGTGACTTACTGTATCAATCTATCTTATCTGGGGTCTTCTTCTCCTGCACTGTCCCTTCACCCTTCCAAGCATGATATCCTTTTCCCAGTACAGGTATATCCTGGCCACATGTCCAAAGTTTATGAGATGGAGTGTCAAAATCCTTGGCTCCAAAGAGAAACTTGCTTTCACCCTCTCTAAGAGAGACCAATTTGTTTTCTTGGAAGTCTGTGGTATGTTCTAAACTCTTCTCCAGCACCACCACTTGAAGGCTTGATTCTTCCTGTGTCATCCTTAGTCATTGCCCAGCTCTCAGAAGCATAGCAAGTAATTCTGAAGACAGTGGCCTGGATTAGGTGTACCTTACTCTCCAGAATGACATCATTGCTGTTCAGTACTCTGGAAAGGTCCCTGACAGCAGACTTGCAGTGCAATTCATCTTTTGATTTCCTGACTGCTGGTGTTAAGAGTGTTGATTGTGGAGTCGAGCAAGCTGGAATTGTTAACAGCCTTAATCTCTTCTCCAGCTATCACGGTGCTGCCAATTTTTCTGTTGTTGTTGTTGCTGATTGCATTCAAATCAAGCATGACTTACAGCAACACTATGAACAAAAGGCCTGAATCCTTTCTGTACCTATCAACATCTATCAAGTTGATAGATTTTCTGGAGGCATGTTGTTTAGGAAGTGGATAAATCTTTGTCTCTTGATCTT
This sequence comes from Elephantulus edwardii, assembly GCF_000299155.1. Lineage (NCBI taxonomy): Eukaryota > Metazoa > Chordata > Mammalia > Macroscelidea > Macroscelididae > Elephantulus > Elephantulus edwardii. Next base: position 12,800,507 of record NW_006399850.1, read on the forward strand.
GAACTTCAATGTATATTGAAGACTACAACTTTTGACCTCTGCAGCAAGTGTTTCAAATTTTCTTCGGTTTCATAGAGCAAGGTTTTGCTATGTGCATAACATAGGTTGTTGATGAATCCTCTCTCCATCTTGATGCAACATTCCTCCTCATAAAGCGCTGCTGCCTGAAGGATCTGTTTTGCATATAGATTGAAAAGATATGAGGCAGAATGCATCCCTGATGCACCACCCCTTTGCTGATTTTGAACCATGCCGTTTTTCCTTGCTCTCTTTTAAGGATTGCTTCCATGTCCAAGTATAGATTTCACATAAGCACAATCAAGTGTTCTGGGATTCCCATTTTCTTCAAAGTTAGCCACAGTTTGTTGTGATCCACACAGTCAAATGGCTTTTGCATAGTCAATGAAATACAAGATGACATTCCTCTGGGGCTCTGCTTTCTGCCAAGATCCATTTGACATTGGTAATAATGTTTCTAGTGCAAAGACCTCTTCTAATCCCAGCTTGGTAGTTCTCTGTCATTGTACTGTACCAGTCATTTCTGGAGAATCTTCAGCAGGATTTTGCTAGGGTATGATTTTAGTGATATTGTTCAATAATGTTCTCACTCTATCAGGTCCCCCCCTTTTTTGAAAGGGAATAAATAATGAATCTCTTCCAGTAAGTTTGCCCAGTAGTTGTCCTCCAGATTTCTTTGCATAACTTGGTGAGAACATCTAGGGCAGCTTCTGTTTGTTGAAATATGTCAAGTGGTATTCTATCAATTTTTTGTCAAATCCTTCAAAACACGCTGTACGTCCTCCTTCATCACCATTGCCTTTTGTCATATGCTGTTTTTTGGAATTCTTCTGTGTCAGCCACTTATTTTTGGTACAATGACTCTGTATACTCCTTCCATCTTTTTTAATGCTTCCTGAATCATTCACTATTCTGCCCATAGCATCCTTAAGCATCGAAACTCATGGCTTGAATTTGTTCTTTAGTTCCTTCAGCTTGAGAAATGCTGAGGGATTTCAGCCCTTTTGATTTTCAGACTCCAGCTCCTTGCACATTCCATTATAATATTTTTACCTTGTCTTCTTGAGCTGCCTTTTGAAGTTTTCTATTCAGGGATATGGAGTTGAGATCAAATTTTAATTCCTGTAGATTTGATTTAACCTTCTTTAGCTTTAATTTGAACTTGCCTATGAGTTGTTGATGTTCTGTATGTTCCACCATCTGCACTTGGCCTAATTTTCACTGCTGGTATTGAACTTCTCCAGTGATTCCTCCCACAGTGTAATCTATTTGAGTCCTGTGCATCCCATCAGTTGAAATCCATGTGTATAGCCTGTGTTTACATTTCTTATAAAAGGTATTTGCTCTGAATAAATAATTGATTTTACAGAGTTCTATCATTCTATCCCAAGCTTTATTTCTGTCACCAAGTCGATATTTTCCAGCTACTGATCCTTCTTCCTGGTTCCCAATTTTTGCATTCCAGTCGTCCATTATTATTAGTACATCTTGGTTACATGTTCAATTGATTTCTAACTGTAATAGTTGGTAGAAACCATCTATTTCCTCCTCTTTGGCTCTTATTTTTAACACATAAATTTGAATGATAGTGGTATTAACAGATCTTCCTTGTAGGTGCATGGATACTATCCTGTCACTCACAATACTGTATTTCTCTAGAAATTGCCTTTTTAACTGTGAAAGTGACCGTGTTTTTTTTTTTTCTCACTTTTTCATCTCCACCATAGTAGATCATATGATCATCTGATTTAAGTGTCCCATTGTAATCTATCTCATTTCGCTAACACCTAATATGCCAATATTTATGTGTTCCACTTCTTTCTTAACAATGCCTCATTTTCCTACTTTCATGCTTCTCACATTCCATGTTCCAGTCATTAGTTTCTTCCTCCTTTGTGTTTCCAAATTTGAGGGTTCAACTTCAGTTGCCATATCTGTTAGTCTACTCTAAGTGTGCTTTGCTGTACACAAGGTTTTCGAAGGCCTGTTATATTTCGGAAGTGGATGGTCAAGCCTTCTTCCTAGTCTGTCTTAATTTGAATGCTTAGTTTTAGAACAATATTTGACAGACCACTTTTTACTGAGCAGAAGAAAGACAACTTCCCTTACAAGAATAACCAATACATTTAGTCCCACCTCCCTCCCCCCAATCTTGTGTGTATCGTCTCTTCCCTTTCCATGCTATATCACCAGTCCTTGAACTCCTAGCTACCTGGTCAAACCCTCCCTTTCCCAGCCACCTCTTTGATATGATAACTTAGTTCTAGTTCTTAGAACTAGTCACTTCTGTGGTTTATTGTTCCACACATTGCAACTGGTCTCTCACACTGTTGTCTGTTTCTTGCTTAGGAGGATTTAAGTCCAAATCCCATGTGCCAAGGTCAATAAAAGATTTTTGCTTGAGGCAGTACTGAGGGAACATCATTGACACTGAGCTTCTGCTAAGTTTTGTGTGTTAGTGTCTCTGTTTACACTGCTAACACAATGTGATAATTTCCAAGGTCCAGAAAGGCCTCTTCTAGATCTGATATGGTCGTGGTATTTATTTGTCCTGACACATATTTGAGATTGAAAGCCTTTTGTTAAGGAAGCCAATGGATTTCGGGAGAATGAATGTGGTGATTATCACACAATATCACTAATATTCAAGCAAAATATTGCTGAAGACTATAAAAAAAAGACTATAAATGTACATTGACAGAGAACTGCCAAAAACACAGGCTGAATTTAAAATGGGTCATGGCACTAGATGTGTCATTGCTGATGTTAGATGGAACATGGCTGAAAATAGAGAATACCAGAAGGCTATTTCTGTTTTATCACCCATGCAAAAGTATTTGACTTTGTGGATCACAAAAATGTGAGGCTTATGATGAGAATAGGAATCCCATAACACTTGACTGGGCTTGTGCAAGACGTTTACCTATACCAGGAAGCTCTTGACAGACCAGAGCAGGGGAAGGCTATATGGTTCAAAATAAAGAAAGAAGTGCATCAGAGTAGTATCCTTTCTCCATACCTTTTCAATCTAAATGTGGAACAGATTATTGGTAGGGTAGGTTTTATGAAGAAGAATGTAAGATCAAGATTGAAAGAAGACTCATCAATAACCTGCATTACACAGATAATACAAACTTACTAAAACTGAGAAGGAATTGAAGAGTTTGCTGGAGAAGATGAAAGACTGCAGCTTTCAATATAGAGTACATCTCAACATCAGTAAAAGAAAGATCCTCACCAATAATTGTCCAGTATCTTGATAAATGGAGAAACAACTGAGGTTGTTAATGATTTTATTTTGCTTGGATCTACAACAACACTCTTGACACCAGAATTCGAGAAATTAAAAGACAAATTGCATTGAGAAAAATCTGCTGACAAGGATCTCTTCACAGTGCTAAAGAGCAACAATGTCAATTTAGAGACTAACGTGTGCATGATCCAGACCGTGTTATACTCAATTGCTTGGTATGCATTTGCGATATGGACAACGAATAAAGATGACAGATTTGATGTCTTTGAGTTGTGGTGCTGAAGAACAGTAATGAACATACCATGCATTGTCAAAAGAACAAACAGGTCTGTCCTGGGGATGGTGAAACCAGTTTGCTTTTCAGAAGCAAGGATTTTGCAGCTCCATGTCACAGACTTTGGGCATGTTGTCAGGAAGGACCAGTCCTTAGAAAAAGATATTCTTGGAAGGGTAGAGGATGTGCACAGAATAAGACATAATAACTATGGCAATGGTTCTAGTGTGCAGAAACAGTGAAGTTGGCTCTGGATAGGCCAAGTTTCAAGGCTACTTTTCATGGGGTCTGTATGAGTCATAGTGGATTTGACGGTACAGAACAACAATACTCTCTTATCTTTGAACAATAATTCAATCTTTATAAAACAAACACAATTTTAGACATCATGTGCTCTCTCTGAGCAGCACGAACAATTGCACATTCAACTACTAACCAAGAGATTGTATGTTCAAACTAACTCAGGGACATCTCAAAGAAAGCCCTGACAAACTATTTCCAAAAGTAGGCATATTTCAAAAACTCAGCAATCGAAAAGTCTATGGGACGCAGTCCTACCTTGTAATACTTGGGGTCACCATGGGTCAGAAAAGACTCTATAATAACTGGTTTGTGTGTTCTTAGTTGTAGGCATCACGTTATTCAGCTTTGTTACAGTACAATTATGGACTGTTACACTGCAAATGTGGATTTTACCCCCAAACCTGCTTGTGTATTTCAGACATGTAATAACTTTATTTTCCACACAATATTTCAGTGGCTAACAAAGAACATTGTAGCAGTCAATATATATTTTCTGGATGAATAAATATCTAGTGATGCTGCCTCTTTTACGAAGTTGAAGTTGCCATGTGTTTTGGGCCATAACTCAATCTCCATCACACTGAAGGTATACCTAGACATATACCTCAGACTTGACTTTCAACACTGTTTCTGAACAATTAAGGAAATGTTTCTTGATCCTTGCAAAGAAGCCTCATGTAAGGTGACACTGACTTTCAACCTGGCCTCAATACTTTGAAAAATAGAAAATGTTGGATAATGTGTAGAAAGCAAGCTTACTACTTGTCAAATCAATCCCTTCCATTTTTTTCTTATATAAAGATTAAATATATCCTTTTGCATCTTCAAAATGGTGTCAGATGTTCATATCACAGCATATAAAATGTCAATATTTCAATCTTCTGTGAATGATAAGTAAAATGTTAATTCCTACATTTTTTTGTATTTTCAAATAATTTTGGCATTCTTTAGAATATGCACAGCTAAATAAACACTAAACAATGTCTACATGTACAATTCAGTGACAGTGATTATTTTCTTTGTTGTGTAATCATTTTACACTCTTTTTCTAAATTGTTCTTCACACATTAACACATTACTATCCTCATGCATCCTGACTAACCTATTGTTATTATCCATTCAATTCCATAAAGATTGTCCTTTAAAACATCACTGTGCTCAAGGAAATTATTTTACTAATTAGATTGCACTGTAGTTTGGTTTAACTTTGAGGACTCTCCTTCATAGGGTTGCTATGAGTCACCTTGCGACTCAACGGCACTTAACAACAACAAGAAGCTTGGTTTAAAGAAGAATTTAAGAGAAGTCTTAGTATATTTTTCCTTCTTGTTGTTATGTGCTAATGAGGTGCTTGTGACTCCTAGTGACGCTATGTACAACATCTCTGAAGCTTGCTCTGTTCTGTGCCAAGCTACCCCCTTTACCCTGGTTTCTGAATCAGTCCATCTCACTGAAAATCTTTCTCTCTTCTGCTGTCACTCCACTCTCCCAAGGATGATGTCCTTCTTGAAGGACTGGTCACTCTTTGCAACATGCTCAGAATTTGTCAGATGGAGTTTCAGAATCCTTGCCTCCAAGGAGCAGCCTGGTTTCACCCTCTCTAGGCGGACCTGTTCGTTCTTCTTGCAGTCCAGCACCACAGCTCAAAGGCATTAATTCTCCTTCTATCCTCCCTAGTTATTGTCTAGCTGTCTGTCATATAACAAGTAATCATGAAGACCATCGCCTGGATCAAGCGCACCTTAGTCTCCAGAATGACATCACTGCTCTTCAGTACTTTGGAGAAGTCCCTGACAGCAGAAAATTTTTCTTAGATTCTTTTAATTTTGAAGACATCAAAATGTTTTATTTCCTCTTATTTCTTCTGTTTTCCTTGAAGTAAGCAAATTTAAATTCTGAGACCATTTATTTCAGACTTGTTCTCATTTGTATTTTAACATTTCTTTTTGAAAACCAAAGGTAGGATGTTCCCAATTTCATAATCCCCTAGGGATCTTTTGTTCTTGCCTGTACATACTCTGATAAAGTAACACTATGCTATTCAATCTTATTTCTTTTTCTAAAAGTTTTTCTCAGTAGCTATAATATTAATTTAAAGTTTCTTCAATAGATTTTTTTTACTAAATAAATCACTGAAAACTGCATGCGTTTTTACTACCAACTTCCCTCCTCCTGAGAAAAAGAAAGTACCATGTCTCTAGTCTCAATTTCTGTTACAACTGGCTGAAAAAGAATCACATTTAAAATTCAAAGATTGATTGACTTAAAACTACCTTTTTTTTTTAATCCCAGTGGTGAGCCTGTTAGTCTGCTTTCAATTGTGGATTTTGTGTGTGTTTTCCATCAACATACTAATTTTGGAAGAAAGGGTTTATTAAATATTCTTCTCCAAAAAATATTTTCAGATGAAAGTTTACTCCATTTACTGACATGTTATAAACACCAAGAAGCATCACTAATTGTTTATACAAAATGGGAACAACATCTGAAGTACTTTTATGTTTATAATTTTAATAATATGTAAGTGCAAAGGTAGAGTTAGAATTTTGTGACTTAAACATAATGTTAATTATAAAATATAATTAAATGAACAAAGAATCAAGTGAGTGGATGACAATAAGGGTATGTAAGACTTATTTCTTCTTGTCATATCACTTATTAAAATTGCATTATTTATAACCTTATTTATCATTCAATGTAATACAGTAAAGGGAAAATGAGTAGATACCCCCTATGTGTGTTTGGGTTTCTTTATAATTTTCACTATGAGTTTTATGTTATTTATTAAAACCTTAAGGAATCCTGGTAGCCTTGAATTGAATCTACAAGTTGCCTCTTGGGAGAAAGATGAAAATTCTCATACTGTCTACTTTACAGCATCTGAAAATCCACTGGAGAATCAGTTATGAGTCAGTTTCAACTTGACATGAATTAAAAGGAGATCAAACATTTAAATATGTTTGTTTTTAAATGTTTCTTGTTTTTGTTAAGTGTCATCGAGTCATAGAAACTCATATTGACCCTATGAATGAAAGACCTGAACGCTTGTATAACTTTCATCATTTCTCCAAACTCATAGAGCTTCCAGAGGCAAGCTATTGCATAAGTGGATGCCACTCCTGCTTCCAATCTTGTTTTAATTGGGGAGCTCCACTTGAAACATCAATGTCACAGTGTTTAGCATCACAGCAATCACGAGTTATCTCTGTAAATATGTTTATTTCTTCAAACATACCATTAACTATTGAAGCCATCAGTCTAAATATTCTTATTCTCCTTTCCCTTATGATGTTTTACACTAAAATACTGAGAGATATATACGCTCAAAATGTTAAAACTGATATAAAAAAATAGGATTTCCTGTTCTAAAAAGGCAAAATGATAGCACACCAGTGAAAAGTTTGGCCTTGTGTTAGTATTATTATCTCCTCTGTGACTAACATTAACCTAATAATTTGCAGGAAAAAATACCACTGTTACTATCTTAATTAAGTGAATATTGTCTTGTGGTTTATTTCACAAGTCTTCAAAAAAACATTCCCTGGATAACTTTAAATGCATATAGTTAGCATTTCGTTGTAATTTTCAAGTTAAGGTAATTTTTATTTTTATTTGTTTATTTTGTCAGGCAACATCATTTTCAGCTCAGAAACTAAAGAACAGTTTTGTATTTTAAAACCTGACAACTCGATGCCAAGTGGTTTTTACTTATGGAAATGTTATGCTAAGTTTATTCCTGTAAAGTTAGTTTTATGTCTTCTAAATCTGAAAGTTGTTTATTAAACAACTATTAAAATTTAAAATCTTGGAAACCAACCAGAACAATGGAGAGTTATTTTGATTTGGAATCTTCTCATTATCTTCAAGTTGGTTCTAACTTTGAGTTTCTGAGAATATTAATTGGAAAGTGTGGCCTTAGTGATAGACATTAGGTGAGAGATTCTATTATAGAATTTTCTGCAGTGATTTATTCATTGTACATTTGTTGTTCTTCTTAAGTGCCCTTGATTCATTTGTGACTCATAGCAACCCTACGTACATCAGCTCTATACCCTTACCCTGCTCCATTATGCGCCAACCTTATTGTCCCTGACACACTTACTCTATTACCCCAGCTGACTTGTAACTGCTGGCTCATACCTTTTCAATCTATATGCAGAACAAATCATTCCAGAAACTAAAGTTTATGGTGAAGAATGTGGCATCAAGATTGGGGGAAGACTCATCAATAACCTGTGTTATGCAAATGACATAGCCTTGCTTGTCAAAACCAAGGACGACCTGAAACATTTGCTTCAGTAGGCCAAAGACTGTAATCTCCAGTATGAATTAAAGTTCACCATCAAGAAAACAAAGATTCTCACCACTGAGCCAATTGCTAGCATCATGACAAATGGAGAAGATACTGAAATTGTAAATAATATCAGCTTGTTTGGTTCCACAATCAACACCAGCAGTCAGAAAATCAAAAGACAAATTGCACTGAGTAAATCTGTTGTCAGAGGCCTTTACAACATACTGAAGAGCAACAACGTCAGTCTGGAGTCTAAGATGCATTTGATCCAGGCAATGGTCTTTGTAATAACTTGCTATGCATGAGGGAGCTGTATAATGACTAAGGATGATAAAAGAAGAATTGATGTCTTTGAGCTGTGGTACTGGAGAAGAATATTAGTTATACAAGGGATTGCAAAGAGAACAATTAATCTGTCCCAGAGAGGATGAAACCAAGTTTCTCCCAGGAGGGAAAGATTTTGAAGTTCATATAACATACTTTGTCCGTGTTACCAGGAGAGGTCTTTACTTGGAGAAGAACATCATGCTTAGAATGGTGGAGGGACAGCACAGGAGAGGAAGTCCTGGATGAGTAATGGAGTATGTGTGTCAGAGACAGATTGGCTCAGGATAGGGTAGGGTTCAAAGTTGTTGTGCATAGGATCACTAAGAGTGACAAACGAGTCAATGGCATATGAGTACAATATCAAATGAATGCTCTGAGGAAACACGTATTTCTTTTTCTCTAAGGAATATTTCACAACAGTTGAAACTTTGAGCATCTGTGTCTATAAACAGAGGTCCAGTCCAGTAAACTATCAGGTAATAGTAATGAACACTAGTTCACATAATAAAAAAAATCTTTTCGTCTGGTTGGATCCCGGTCTTCTGTAGCTAGGCACAAATGGACATCAGACACAAACTCAGGAGTCCAATTTCAGACAGGCTAGTCCCTTTCCTCTTCACAGCAGAGCTGCCATCTTTTTTTCAGCAGTACCACTGTCTCTTCACCTTCTCTCCACTACTGCTTTACACAGTGTGGAAATCACTTTTTTAGTCCCACAGCTGTTGATAATTTACAAGACCATGTGTATGTAATTAATGTAGGTGGAGACCATGCCCCCAATGGGGACTAATGCAATGGATAAAAAAGCCAGTTTTCAAAGTTTTTGACACAATATTACATCTGATATAAGCCACTGAATTTTCATTTGCTGCAAGTGAAAGATAATAAGTAAGAAAAACCAAAGAAATATTGATGTCTTTAAATTGTGGTTTTTCATAAACATTATTGAATATACCATGAAGCAGCAAAAGGACAAATAAATACATCCTGAAGGGTGTGTAACCAGGTTTTTTGTTAGATTCAAGGCTGGTGAAAATTCACCTCATCTACTTTGGGTATATAATCAGGAGGGGTAAATCCTTAGAAAATTACATAATTCTGGAAAAGGTAGAAAGTTAGCAAAAGAGAGGATGACCCTCAAGGAAATGAACTGGCACACTTAGTGTAACAATGGGCTTAAACTTGGGTTTGATTGTGAGGATGGCACAAGACAAGTTTCAGATCTTTTGTTCTTATCTGTGTTGTAGTTTTCAAGAGGATGCTTAACAACAAGAAGAAGCAGCTTTATGTATTATTCTTCTAAAAGCTAATTCTATGCTTGACCTATAACATACTTGTTTTATTATAATTAACATATCATCTTATTATCATTAACTTATCATTGGTGTGTCTCTGGAGATTAAGGTGCGTCTGATACAGGCCATGGTCTTTGCAATCACTTGTTATGCATCAGAGAGTTGGACAATGACCAAGGAGGATAGAAGGAGAATTGATGCCTTTGAGCTGCAGTGCTAGAGAAAAGTATTGAGGGTACCATGCACTGCTAGGAAAACAAACAGATTCATCCTGGAAAGGGTTAAACCGGGTGGCTCCTTGGAGGCAAGGATTCTGAAGCTCCATCTAACATATTTTGGACATGTTGTAAGGAAAGACAGGTCCTTGGAGAGGGACATCATGCTTGGTAGGGTGGAGGGACAGTGCAGGAGGGAAAGGCCCTCTATGAGGTAGATTGATTCAGTGACTGAGGTAAATGGGATGGGTGTATCGGAGACAGTGGGATTGGCAAAGGACAGAGCAGAGTTTAGGGCTGGTTACACACCCTTCTGGATGTATTTATTTGTCCTTTTGCGACTTCATGGTATATTCAATAATCTTCATGAAAAACCACAATTTAAATACATCAATATTTCTTTGGTCTTTCTTACTTATTATCTAACATAGGGTCGCTATGAGTAGCAAGCAAATCGATGACACATACCAACAACAACATCATTTTAGTAACTCATGCGATAGTGTCTATGCCAGCTAGTAAATTTTTCTTAACCTTTCTTATTATTGTGGATCTTTTCATTTTATTGTGATTTAAGTAAAAATTTAGAGAGCATTTTGGTTTTCCATTCAACCATTCGTATATATTTCGCATTACGGCACTGATTACAATACTCATATTGGAACCTCATGCTTCCTCTTTACTCCCTATGATCCTCATTTCCACTAATCCTTTTCTCCCTTCTCAGCCTCTGAAATTTATCCTTGGGAAAATTTTGCCCATTGTTGACTGTTTTAAAGACAAAGCACCTCCAGAGTGTTACTATTTACCTTAGAGGCCTGTGTACTGTTTGGTTGAAAGTTGAGCCACAGGGGTGAATTTTGTTAGTCTTGAAGGATGACTAAAGGTCATAGTGTAGAGGTTATCATCGGTCTCTACAGCACGAGTGCTGTTGTGTATTGTGGAGTCAGAACCAACCCATAGCTGACCCTCAGAGGCAGTTAAACACATAGGAGGAGATTGCCCATCCTTCTCCTGCAGAGCAGCTGGTGTCCTCGAACCACATGCCTTCAGGATTGCAGCGCCCGAGGCCACCAGAGCTCCTATTTCTGAGTTTTATTACTTATCTTCCCACTTTATCTGGGTCACTGTACCATTCCTTTATAGTATTGTTAGCTTTCTGGAGCAGAAAAGATAATATCTATTCTTCAGAAGTATAGGTTACTCAGTGCTTCCTCTAGAAAGCTTTTATAACCCAGGTTGAGTTTTCTGAGAACTCTTCCATTTTTATAATAATCTATTTTTACAATGCACTACATATTATTTGCAAGGCTATTTTCCCCTCCTTGGTTATTTATTCTCAAGGAGCAGACAGTGTACACAGGATACAGAAGGATACAGACTTGTATCATGATTCTGACTTTTCACTAGAATCCTCTGAAATTACTTCTTTACCCCTCTTCTGTTTTGAGAAATCTGAAGCACAAAATTATTCTCTAATTTACCCAAGGCAGAAGTAACCAAAACTGAAAATCAAGTTGTTCTAGGGTTTCTGCATAACCTCCATGTGTGCCACTTACTATAGATATTTGCTTCCAAAGTTGTGGAACTTAGAAACCACTAATAGTTTTATTTCCTAATAGAAAAATCAATGGAACTATTATGATATTTTTATTTCTCAATTATTGTTGCTGCTGTTATGCACCGTCAAGTCAGGGCCAACTCATAGCTGACTCTATAGTGAGTTTTCAGAGTCAGTAAATTGTATAAGAGAGATTACCCACCCTTCTCCCACAGAGCAGCTGTTGGATTCAAACCACATGCCTTGGAGTTGGCAGTGTAGGCAGTGTAACTCATTACCACTAAGCCATCAGGTTCAATCTATCACAACAGATTTGAAAACGAAAATTAGTATTTCTAAACTAGTCTTATAATGAGCACATTATAAGACAGCTAAAATTGGTATACTTAGCTTCATATTATATATTATAAAAAAATAGTAATGAGGAAAGAGAAAGTAGTTGCTCAATTTATGCTATAATTTTCTAAAAGGCTAAGTATCTAATTCTACAGCAAAATATAGTGACTTAGTGCCTCCTTGATCATAACATTTAAAAACTATGAAGACTACTTTCTTCGTTTATGAGATTTAATGTATTAAAGTTTGCATTAATGTTAACTCAAAACAGACCATATCATTTGCTCTTTTTAAAGTTTACTCGTTGCTATCAATTTAATTAGAAGATATTTTAACATATTTAAAAACTAATCTTACACCCTTTATCAGTAATTTAATAACTTATTTTTGGAAACAACCATTTTGCCTGCCAAAGAGAACAAATGAGTATAATTTGTTTTCATATGCTATTAATGGGGGATATAAATGATTCTTTAAAAAAACCACTTGATAATATTTTTTTTCTTTCTTTGTGATTAAGAACAAGATTTATGGATATGACAAGAGTCCAGAATGAAGGTTGCATAGTGGAGTGTACTCGGGGGTGGGGGAGATTGTATACCAATGACAGAATTTTTCTTTTACTTTTCAAAGAGAAGACCCAACTGGGTGGGAGGGGTGGGCAGGGAGAAAAGTACAACAATAAATGAATGGAAATCCAAAATCTCTGTAAATGTTTATTAAAATTAATAAAAAAAGAACCAAATTTAGGAACAATATTCTGAACACATAAGAAATTATATCATTTAAAAAAAAGAAATTATAACATTTTTATGAAAGAAAAGGATGGTAACTAAAATTAGAAAAAGTCTTTTCTCCTTAAAAGGCACACTTGTCAGAGAGATTAAAATAGCGAGTTTTTAAGGACATATTCTAAGGGGCTTTTTTCTGGATTTTATTCTAAAAAATATTTTGGTATTGGAAATAATTAGAATAAATTGGAATTTTTTATAAACAATGCTTTGGTTAAATTAGAATTCTTTTTTTAAAAGTTTAGTAGCTTTTCACAACTCATAGGTTTAGGTCTTTCTTGACCAATTTTACATTTGTGTCATTACATTATAAGAATATATTCTGGAAATATAAACTTTAGTGTGCCAAGTACTGACAGGAGTTCACTAGGAATTTCTATGTCGCCAGGGCATCACTCCAAAAAAGGATGTTCAATCTGCTCTCCCAACATTTAACATGTGCAAGTACCTAATCTCAAGGCAAGATTGTTACACAAATGCATGTTTCTGAAAGAGCAGCTGGTGCAGTGATTTAAGATGCAGCTCAGTATCAAAGGAATAAGATTAAGGCGAGTCCCCATGGGACTGCTAGCTTCTGTTGATTACCAGCTGTCAAGAAACCTAACTTCAAGATTGTATACTACAGTGCAACAATGAATGAGTGGAAGCCCAAAATCTCTGTAAATGTTTATGAAAATTAATAAAATATAATTATAATTTAAAAAAAAAAGATTGTATACTACATCCTGTCCTTAAAAAGATTGACTAGTTTGAAGGAGAACATATGTTTTTGTTTTGTTTTATTTTTATAATGCTACAAAACGTTTGCTCTGATTGGATTGACAATTCACTAAGAAAAATCCCAAATTCTGTGAACAGAAAATTCTGATGTAAACAAATAAGAGTTCTAAATTATGATCACTTGATGGACTCTTTCCTGTAGCAACTTGGTTGGTAGACCTATAATTGATAAAGTTCAAACCACTCTTACATAATTCATTACATCCTTGGTATTCTTATGAGGTTAAAACCTTACATTATGAAAATCTAGGATGGAATGTATCATTTAAATAATTATTCTTACACCAGCACAAAAAGCAAAAATACTTAGTTTAAGACTAAGCTGTGTGGAATATAACACTTCATTTAAGAATACAAATAATTCTCATAAAGTGATTAAAAATTATTACATTTCATTATAGGATTTTTTTTAAGTATACTTGAATGTCTTTATATTTCTTATAGTTTAAAAATTATTAGCATCTCTAGATAATCTCCAAATCATCATTCTAACAAATCCAAGATAATATTTAGGACAAAATATAAACTTGTTAAGCTTCAAAAATTGTGAATATTTTTCTAGTGATGAAGATCATTTACCAACTACAACTTGGAAGGAATCATTCAAAGTAAAATACTCTGTGTCAAAATTCTTTAATGTCTAATTTTAATTTACATAGTGTAATGCCATAAGCAAATTATCTCCTTTAATTTTATGTTTTGAAATTGTAGTGTTAGAGCAGTCTACCTAAAATCTGATAGAAAGAAGTATAGCATGATATTCAGTGGGGAATCATTCATTCATCATGTTAGCACAGAAGTATATTTGAAATGACTTCCTTCCCTTCTCGTTTCCTAGTCTGTATGCTGGGGAGATTTTTCTTCGGTTAACATCTATTCCCTTTAAAGTTGTTCTCTTACAGCCACTGAATGACTGACTATCTCTCACAGTTCAGTAAATTTTACTTGGCTAGTCTTATTAAACACTGAAAACAGAGCTCTAGGTTGTATGCTTTAAGATCAATATTTTTGTTTTATATTTTCTATGTTATTCACAAGTTTCTGTAAAAGATCCAACAAAAGTATCTGGATTCATTTATCAAGGAGCTATGGTAGATTTTGCTTTACACTGTATCTTTTAACTCATAAAGAAAAGCACATCGACATTAGAAAAAAACAAAAGAAAACATAAAAAATGAACTGCAAAGGATTATTATTATTATTATATGTATGTGTATCTCAGTACCTTAAATGGAATAGGTGATTAATTTAGTATATAAGCATCATTTCTATTAGAAATACTGTGTTATCCTAAATTACTGAACTTTGTTCACAAAATATAGTTTATCTTAAATTGTAAAATCAATTTTTATTATTATCGTAGTATTGAAAATCCTATGTAAGCCTGGTTCTCTTTTGCACATGTAGAATCTTCATGAGAGAAAACCATCTCAATGGCAACTAATGTCAGCATAGTAGAAAGGCAATATCATGGATTTAAATGTGTCAGCCCACAAATATGTGTCCTCTTACGCTAATGATAAAAACTTCTCAAAGAATTTATCATGTTAGTTTATGGAAAAAAATTTAGTACAGAAAAAAATATAGTAATGCTAGATATTAATAAAGATTACTGAAATAAGTGTTTTTTCAAACTATTTTCTTTCAAACTATTTTTGTGTGTGTGATATATTTCATCTTTATTATCCATCGCTACAGGACTGTGCATTCCAGCTTATCTTTCCTATCCTATAAAGCTACTTTTCTCCTGGCCTCTTATATTCTGGAAGTATAGACATAACATAATTTTAGGGGATTAATCTGGTCCCTAATTAGACATTCAGAAGCAGAAGTGGCATCCACTTCCTAAATAATGTGCCTCTGGAAATTCTATTAACTTTGAAAAATGATGATAGTTATAGAAAGGCTTCAGGTCTTTTGTTCATAGGGTCATTGTGAGTAGAGCTTGACTCGACGGCAATCAACAACGCTGACAATAGCCTTGACGGGGTCATCGTTCTCACTGGTTTGTTAGTTACGTGATGATATAATAATCTTCTCCCAAGATGTGATTTGGTATGATGAACTAACTATTTGTAAAAGGATTAGGATGAGATAAAAGACTTTATTAAATTCACAGCCCTTATCCTCTATAAAGTGAATTTTCCTTACGGTGTGGCCAGCAATGCCTTTTATCTTGAATATGTATTAAAAAGACAGAACAAAGTAAAAAGGAAAACATCTGACTTCCATCAAAAAAGAGGAATGAGGAACAGAGTTTTGGTCCATGGGCTGGGAATCTCCTGTATTCGGGTGAAGATTGATGTCAAGATGCATGAAGATCTCCAAGAGATACCTGGGCCACCAATGATTAAAAGAAACAAAAATTTAACCTCTACATCCATAATAAAACAATTTCCCTTAATCTTGGCACCCTGAATTTGGATTTCTAGCTTGCCAAACAGTGAAAAAAATTCTATTTGCTAAATGCATCCATTCATGATAGTTTTATTAAAGTAGCTCTAGAGCATACCATTAGGTGAAATTCGTGTGGATAGCCTGCGTTTATGTTTCTTGTAAAATGTATTTACAATGAATAAATTGTTGATTGTGCAAAATTCTATCATTCTATCTCCAGCTTCATTTCTGTCATCAAGTTCATGTTTTCCAACTACTGATACTTCTTCTCTGTTTCCAACTTTTGCATTTCAGTCACTCATTATTATCAATGCACCTTGATTGCATGTTAGATCAATCTCTGACTACAAAAGTTGGTAGAAATCTTCTATTTCCTCTTCTTTGGCTCTGGCTGTTGGTGTATATATTTGAATGCTAGTGGTATTCACTGGACTTCCTTGTATGCATATGGATGAAGCTAGAAATGAATTTTTTAACTACGAAAGCTACCCCATTTTTCCTCACCTTTTCATCTCCAGCATAGTAAATTATATGATTATCTGATTCAAAATGCCCCATGCCAGTCCATTTCATCTCGCCAATACTTCGTATGTCAACATTTATGCGTTCTCTTTCTTCCTTAACAATATCTAATTTTCCTCACATCTGTGTTCCAACCACTAGTGTCTGCTTACAACTGTTCCTCTTCCTTAGTATTTCCATACTTGAAAGCTCCACCTCTGTTGCCCTATCTGCTAGTCTAAGTGTGTTCTGTTGTACATAGGGTATGCATAGGAATCAGATAGATTACATCTGTGGAAAGAACTGTTAGAGAAGCTCAATATCAGCTGTGAAAACTAGGTTGGGTGCCGATTGTGGAACAGATCACAAACTATTCATATTGAAGTTTAAACTGAAACTAAGAAAAGTGAAATTAAGTCTGTGGAAACCAAAATATGACCTCGAGTCTATCCCACCTGAATTTCAGAACTATCTCAGAAACAGGTGAGTGAAGACCAGATGAATTATGGGAAGATATGAAGAATATCATCCAGAAAGGACAGAGGAGGAAGAAAAGACCAAAATGGATGTCAGAAGAGACTGAATATTTCACTAGCGTGCCGAGAAGCCAAAGAAGAGGGAAGAAATCAAGACATTCAGGAGCTGAACAGAAGATTTCAAAAGGCAGTGCAGCAAGACAAAGTAAAGTATTATAACAAAATGTGGAAAGAGCTGGATTCAGAAAATCAAAGGAGCTGAACTCGCTCAGAATTTCTTAAACTCAGGGAACTGAAGAAGAAATACAAGCCTCGTGTTGCAATACTTAAGGATGCTTTGGGCAAAATTTTAAATGATCCTGCAAGCTATGATGGTTAAAAACTGCAATCTCTTCTCCTTCCATCATGGTGCTGCTAATCAGCCCAGTGGTGAGAATCTTTGCTTTCTTGATGTTAAACTTCAAACACACACACAAAAAAAAACCAAAAAAAACTTCAAACCACATTAAAGACTGCAGTCCTTGACCTTCTGTAGCAAACAACCCAGGTCCTCTTCAGTTTTAACAAGCAAGGTTGTGTTATTTGCATAATACAGCTTGATAAGAAGTCTTCCTCCAAACTTTCTGCCATATTCCTCCTCATAAAGTCTAGCCTTCTAAATCATCTGTTTTACAAATAGATTAAAAGGTATAGAGATGGGATGCATCACTGACACACTCTTTTCTTGACTTTGAACCATGAAGTGTTTCTCTGCTCCGTTCTGATAACTGTGATCTCGTCCAAATATAGGTTTCACACGAGCATATTTAGGTGTTTTGGGATTCCTATGTTTTTTCAAGGTTAGCCACAATTTATTATGATGTACATGGTCAAATACCTTTGCATAGTCAATGAAACACCTATCAGCATTCTTCTGGTGCTCTTTTTTCAGCTAAGATCTTTTTAAACATTGACAATAATGTTCCAGCACCAGACTCTTCCAAAACTAGCCAGTTCTCTGTGGAGGTACTGTTTCAATAGTTTTTGGATATTCTTCAGCATGATATTGCTTGCATGTGATATCACTGATATCATTCTATAATTTCCACACTCTTTTGGATAACCATTTTTAGAATAAAAATAAATATGGATCTCTTCCAGTCAGTTTGCCATGTAGTTGTCCTCCAGATTTTTTTTTTTATTGTATCCAGGGCTGCATCTGTTTGTGGAAATATGTCTATTGCTAAACTATCAATTCCTGGGTTTTTTTCCCCCAATTCTTTCAGAGCAGCTTGAACTTCTTCCATTGCCATTGCATCTTGATCATATGTTGATTGATTAAATTCCTCTGTCAGCCAATTCTTTGTTGTTCAAGGACAACAAAAGACAGGAAGACCCTCAATGAGGTGGATTAACACAGTAACCATAGCAATAAGGTCAAGTATGGCGGAGAGGATGAAGTGGGCACAGGACAGAATAGGTTCCAGACTCAGTTATCAAATCACGATGAGTTTATTTAACTTCTACCTAACAAAAATAACAGACTACTAAAATGAGTACTTTAGATTTTTACTGTCTTCATTGTAATCATCCGTGTCCATAACTTTTGCAAAGCTTTTCTTTTCCCCAAAAGTAATATTAAAAAGCCACATTTCATATTTTAATTAAATTTAATATTTTAATTAAAGTATAGCCAGTTCAGTTGTCAACATTTTGCAAAAGATTGTGTTCATCAAGACAAAAAAGTGATTTTAACATATGTTGAAAAAGAGACTATTCTTTTAAGATCTTATTTCAATGGTTTAGGCATTGTGCTAATTGGGTTTACTTGTCTATTGTATCAAGCCCAAGACATAACCAAAAGAAAGTTGCGAGGAGACAGTAAAATACTCCTTCTACTAATAATAACCTTGCTTTTTATCATTTTAAAGAAGTCTCAGTTGCATATTTGCCTAACGTAAGATATTTGATTTCACAACTACTGCTACTATAGATGTTGATTGTGGAGTCAAGCAAAGTTAAATCATTGCTAACTCCACTCTTTTCTTTATTTCTCATGATATTGCATGTGAGATCAGTGGTAAGGGTTTTTGCTCTAATCCATATGGAAGCTTGTAATTTTTTAATCTTACTTAATAACTGTTGCCAGTCTTCTACATTGTTTGTCAGCAAGTTGTTTCATGTGAATTGCACATGTTGTTAAGGAGTCTTTCTCTAATCCTTATATCACACAATTATTCATATAATCCACCATCTTAAATTATTTGTTCATCATATGGATTTTAAATAGATTTGGGCAAAAGATGTATAGTGTTTAGGATCTACAACACATAGAATAGTTATAGTTACATTATTCTGAAGATTATGGCCATGTTGGCATACGGAATTAACCATAACACCATTAAATATCACTTCATTTATAAGTTAGTTACTAATCAGACCAACAAATCCTTGAATTGAATCTTTGTTCTGACGTCTATGATCTCGTCCAAGTATAGGTTTCACATGAGCATATTTAGGAATGGATAAAAAAAATGTTATCATCCACCTGATTTAAATGGCACTAAAAACGAAATCTTGGAAGAAATGAAATCAGAATACTACATAAAAGCAAAGATAGTGAGACTTCATCTCACATATTTTGGACATGCTAACAGAAAGCAACAGTCCCTGAAAAAGGTTATATTACCTGAA
Organism: Elephantulus edwardii; assembly: GCF_000299155.1. Taxonomy (NCBI): domain Eukaryota; kingdom Metazoa; phylum Chordata; class Mammalia; order Macroscelidea; family Macroscelididae; genus Elephantulus; species Elephantulus edwardii. The sequence continues at coordinate 12,820,001 of NW_006399850.1, forward strand.
AAACTAGAGAATCAGCAAAAGAAAGTCCATAAATGAGATAGAGTAACACAATGACTACAACAGTGGTGTTAAGCAGTCAAAATTCCAGGATTGTAGAAGGTTAGCCTTCTAAAACATCTAGTTGAGCATGACTATAAAATCAACTAAAAACCAGATTTTTCAATTTACATTAATAACTTTTAACATATAGTTTAGAACACAGGATCAATTGATAAATCTAGCAATTATTAGTAGCAGCAGACTCATCTATGCTGTACAGATTTTAAAGGAATTTCTTAGTCTTAGATATTCAGACTAAGGATAGAAACAGAACACTGACCAAATCATTTGCATTTAACACATTAATAGGATAAATTCTTGGAAGAGAACCATATACTTGATGAGAAAGAGATAGTAAAGATGAAGGACATACCCAAGTGAGCTGGTTTGTCACAAAAACTACAATGGAAGATGTAAAAGACTGCAATTTTGAAGATCATGCAGGGCCAAGAAATGTTTTATTTTTTTCTACGTAATACTTCCATAATCCTCACCATTGTATCAACAGGTATCAGCATGATAGGTGGAATAAAGACTGAAATTATCAGTGACTTATTTTTTCTTGAAGCTGCAATAAATATACACAATAGTAGCAGTCAATAAAGCAAAAGCTGTGTTGTACTAGGAAAATCTGCTATGACTTTGTATGAAACATAATTTGTATATATCTAACATCATGAACTGATTGTTCACTCAGTTATTTCACTTTCATTATGATCATGAAGTGATCCAACTACAAATATAAAGCAAATATTTATATGTTTATATACTACAGAATTGATATAATAGCAATATATTAAACTTGATAATGTGTGCATCTGAAATTTAAGGGGGTATAAAAGGGCTACTTCTACCTCATAAGGAGCAAGGATAGGATGTCAGTTGAAAGACCAAGATATGCCTGATCCACATGATGGTATTTTAAATTACTTCCTATGCATCTAGGAGTTGGAGAAAAAAAAGATAACAGAAACAAAGAATCTATGCCTTTGAATTGTGGTGCTGGAAAAGCGTATGGAATACCTCATGGACTGTAGAAGAAGAAACAAGTCTGTATTGAATACCTCATGGACTGTAGAAGAAGAAACAAGTCTATCTTGAAGAAAATGAAATCTGGGTGCTTCTTGGAAGCAATGCTGTTAGTTTCATTTCACTTATTTTGGAGGTTTTCTTAGGAGGGGTCAGGGCTTGAAGAGAAAGGGTCAACAAAGGAGGGAAAAGCCCTCAACAAAATGGAATGACATGATGACTGTAACAATAAGCTCAAGTATATCTAAGATGATGAGGATGACATAAAATAGGGCAGAGTTCAGATTTGTTGTTCATAGGGTCACTATCAATCTCAGCTGACTTGACAGCACATAGGAGCAGTAAAAAATCATGTAACACTAAGAATTTACAATAAGATTTTTAATAATGAATTTCAAAGCCATGTAGTTTATGTTTTTTTAAAGTTTTGTTTTGAGTATATATGAAAATTTTATCATTAAGACATTTTATATGTTCAGGAAATTGGTTGTTAGTGGAGGTACAAATTAGCACAATTTGTATGAAATAAAATTTGTGTATGTCTAACAACATGAACTGATTGTTCACTCAGTTATTTCACTTTCATTATTATCCTGAAGTGACCCAACTACAAATATAAACTATTTATATGTATATATGTATATACTACAGAATTAGATATTATAGCAATATAAATAAAGCATATTTATATTAAATTTGATAACGTGTGCATCTGAAAGAATGTATTTTAAAACAAAATAAATCTTGCTATGTCATAAAAAAACTAACCTAAAAGTTGAGAAGTTACAATGGGAAGTTATATATTTATTTAAATTATGTAACAGAAGAAAGGATTTATGTCCAGAAAAATATATAATAAACATTAAAGTAAGTATCCAAAATGCAAATACACTAACAATTACTTTAAAACAATATGACTACTTAATTTATTCATAATATCAGCTAGGTAGAAATTAAATTTACATTGTATATAGCTATGATAAGCTTTACTATTATCTTATAAAGGTTAACTTCCTCCTCAGTAAATTGCTATTCTGATTGTTGTTGTTGTTGTTGTTGTTGTTAGGTGCCACCAAGTCGCTTGCAACTCATAGTGACCCTAAGTAAAACAGCCCTAAACTCTGCTCTGTCCTGTGCCAGTCCCACTGTCTCTGACACACCCATCCCAATTACCCTAGTCACTGAATCAATCCACCTCATAGAGGATGTTCCCCTCCTGCGCTGTCCCTCC
>NW_006399850.1:12822399-12822960 GCF_000299155.1 Elephantulus edwardii
AAAGTTGGGAACAGGGAAGAAGAATCAGTAGTTGGAAAACATGGGCTTGGTGACATAAATGAAGCTCGAGATACAATGATTGAATTTTGTAAAATCAATGACGTATTCATTGCAAATACATTTTATAAGAGACATAAATGCAGTTTATACACATGGATTTCACCTGATGGTATGCATAGGAATCAGATCTAATACATCTGTGGGAAAAAAACCCTGGAGAAGCTCAATATCAGCTGTGAAAACTAGGCCAGGGGCTGATTGTGGAACTGACTACTCATATGCAAGTTCAAGCTGAAACTGAGGAAAATGAAATTAAACCAAATCAACAGGTTTCGCATTCGCGCGATTAGATGTTCTGGGATTCCCATTCTTCTCAGTGTCAGCCACAGTTTGTTATGATCCACACAAACACCTTTACATAATTAATGAAACACAGACATTTTTGTGGTATTCCCTCCTTTCAGCTAAAATCCATCTAACATCTGCTACACTATCCCTAGTACCACGGCCCCTTCCAAACCCAGCCTTGACTTCTTGCAGTTCTCTGCTGATGTGCTGTTC
>NW_006399850.1:12823828-12825464 GCF_000299155.1 Elephantulus edwardii
ACTAATTAATACATTTTATTATATTATTAATTAGTAAAATTTAACTATTCACTGAATAGTTCAAAATCATGAAAGGAATGAGTCAGGGATGTACCTTGTCTCCATACCTTTTCAATCTACATGCAGAAAAGATCTTTTGAGAAGCCGAGCTTTATGAAGAGGAATGTGGCATCAGGATTCAAAGGCTCATCAACAACCTACGTTATGCAGATGACACACTTTGCTTGCTGAAACTGAGGAGAACATGAAGAATTTGTTGCAGAATGTCAAGTACTGTAGTCTTTAATGTGTATTGAAGTACAACATCAAGAAGACAAAGATTCTTACCATTGGGGCAATTGGCAGCATCATGACAGACAGAGAAGAGACTAAAGTTGCTAACAATTTCAGCTTGCTCAGCTCCAAAATCAACACTCTTGGTACCAAGAGTCAGGAAAACAAAAGAATTGCATTGGGAAAATCTCCTGAGTACTGAAAAGCAATGATGTCAGTCTAGAGACTAAGGTACACCTAGTCCAGGCCACGGTCTTTGAAATTACTTGCTATGCATCAGAGAGCTGGACAATGATCAAAGATGATGGTAGAAGAGTTGATGCCTTCGAGTTGTGGAGCTAAAGAAGAGTCTTAAACATGCCATTGGCTACCAAGAAAACAAATATGTCTGTCTTGGAAAGGGTGGAACCAAATTTCTCCTTGGAGGCTAGGATTTTGAAACTTCGTGTCATGTGCTTTGGGCACACGGCCAGGAGGGAATCAGTCACTGGAATAATGAGGCCATCCTCACCATGAAATTGACAGGACAGAGCAAGGTTTAGAGCTACTGTACATAAGGTCGCTATGAGTCACAAGTGACTCAAGGGCACTTAACAAGCACATGGATGACTGATAATATCAACAAAGACTACAGCTGGAGATGAATAAACCTTTGTCAATCAAGAAGAGTCTTTTGACCACTTAAGATATTTTTTTGTTTGTTAGTTTTTAACTAACATCTGAAAAAGAACGGAACAAACAAATTCATAAAAATTACTAGTTAGACATATAAAATTCAAATAAATAAACCTTAAAATGTTTTCAAATGTGCTAACTAATTAGTTTTCATGTCATTTCTCTCCAAGTGCTCTTCATCTCATTAGCTGTCCAGAACCTAACTTGAACAAAATGTTGATCATTTTATGTTCACTACGTTTGAAAGATGTAAGGTCTGTGTATTGCTGTACAGAGGTAATTCGTGGCTATTCTGATTGTTGTTGTTGTTGTTGTCGTTTGAAAGATGTAAGGTCTGTGTATTGCTGTACAGAGGTAATTCGTGGTTACTGTGATGCTATCTGCTGTGACACTAATGTGCCAAATGCGATAATGGTTAGCCCCAGTGAACAGTGTTTGGTGGGGCTTCCAGATTAAAACAAACTTGGAAACAGGAGTGGCATCCACTTCTGAAATAGCTTGTCTCCAGAAACCCTATGAACATGGAGAAACGACCAAAGATATACAAGTGTGTAGGTCTTTTGTTCATAAGATTGCTATGAGTTGTCTATGACGGCACTTAAGAAGTCCACTGGGAATTTTCTAAAATGGTTCACGAAAATTAGATTGTTTACATTTGAAAATTATGTTATTGCTGTTATGTGCCATC
>NW_006399850.1:12827971-12842358 GCF_000299155.1 Elephantulus edwardii
GAAGACCATGGCCTGTATCAGACGCACCTTAATCTTCAGAGAGACACCATTGATCTTCAGTACTTTGGAGAGGTCCCTAACAGCAGACTTTTCCATGGCAATGCGCCTTTTAATTTCCTGGGTGGCCAAGACTGTTGACTATGGAGCCAAGCAAACTAAAGCTGTGTACAATCTCAATCTCTTCACCATCCATCCTGATTTTGCCAATTGGTCCAGTGGTGAGAATCTTTGTCTTCTTGACATTGAGCCTCAATCCATATTGTAGGTCTTATTTAATACAAATTCTCACAACATGCCTGCTATACTTATTATTGAATGATATTTAAGAGACGTATCTCTACGTGCTATTTGTAAGAAGCAATAGACAATAGTTCATTGCACGGAGATCAGACTTTACAGGGGGCATTCAGAGACTATAAATCACATGGGATGAGACTTCTCATCTTTCTCCTAAAGAGAGGCTGGTGAATAAAAACTACTTGCCTTTGGAGCAAAATTCTTTATCCACTAGGTCACTAGAGCTAATCATGTACATGGAAGAGAGCAATTAATATATGTAAAATACTTCATTATCAGAGGTGTATTTATTGCAATTTTTGATGTTGTTGGCGTTGATAGGTGTCATCAAATCATCAAATTAATTCTCACTCAAGTTATTGCTGTCATATGGTCTACAGTCTCTAGGTCCCTCTCATAGCTGACACTCCAAAAGGTTTTCAGAGGCTTTAGATCACAAAAGAGGAGATTGTCTATCTTTCTTCTGTGGAATAACTGATGGATTTTAACTACCTGCCTTTTGGTTGGCAACACAACTTCTTACCACAAGGTCACTAGAGTTCCTAACCACCGTATGAGCAGCAATGTGAATGTTGTCCTATCTTGAGACATCTTTACTATCTCTGATATGCTCAAGCCCATTTTTACAATCACTGTGTCAATTCATGTGTGTGTGTGTGTGTGTGTGTGTGTGTGTGTGTTCCTGTCTTTTCTAACCTTCCGCCTTTCCCAGCGTGATGGAGTTTTCCCCCAAGAATTCACCCTCCTGATGACATGCCCAACGTATGTAAGACAAAATTTCACCATCCTTGACTCTCAGGAGCACCCTGGCTGCACATCCTCCGAAACAGACTTGTTTGCTCTTTTGGGAGTCCATGAGATGTATGGCAGTCTTCTCCAACAGAACAATTAAAAGGCATCCATTCTTCAGTCATCCTTATTCATTGTTCACTTTTCAGATGTGTAAGAACTGAAAATGTCAACACTTGGATCAGACGCATTTTTGAAAATAGAGTAATAAAAATGATGGCATTTACTAAAAATATTTAAAATTCAAATAGAAAAATAAAAGGTGCTCTAGTACCCTACTGTTAAAGAACTGTGCTGCCAACTCAAAAGCATGCAGTTCAAATCTACCAGCTGCTTCATGAAAGAAAGATAGACAATCTCCCCCTGTGTGATTTCAGCCTGGGAGAATCCACTAGAGGGTCACTACATGTCAGTTATAACTCAACGTAACATAATAACACAGTAGGGAGAAAAAGTTCTCACAAGAATATGCACTGAAAAAGTACATCACTGTCCAGTCAGAATCAACTCATCGCTGTCTCTCCAGCAGTTTTATGGAGGGTGAAATCTCATTGAGAAGACTTCCCAACTTGCTCCCAGAGAGCCTCTTAAGAGTTTGAACTGCCAGGTAGGTTCTGCATTTGGTTAGTGTTATACCTCTCTATGGACTATCAATTAGTCTTTGATTTCTTGGCTAAATAGAACTGCATTTGAAAAGTCTGCTGTCAAGGACATTTCCAGAATACTGAACAGCAATAATATCAGTCCAGAGACTAAGGTGCACTTGATCCAGGCTATGGTCTTCATAATTTACTTGTTATGCTTCAGTAAGCTGGATAATGACTAGGGATGATACAAGGAAAATTTATACCTTTGAGTTGTGGTGCTGGAGAAAAGTATTGAATGACTGCTATGGGAACATGGACTACTATGCAAACAGTTTCATCCTGGAGAAGGTGAAAACAGATTGATTCTTGGAGGCAAGGATTATGAAGCTCTGTCTGACATATTCTGGGCGTGTTGCAAGGAGGAACCAGTTCGTGGAGAGAGACATCATTTTGGGAGAGTGGACGGACAGTGTAAGAGAATAAAACCTTCAAGGAGATGGATTGATTCAGGGTAATGGGAGCAGGTGTGTCAGAGACATTAAAATTGGAACAAAATAGAGCAGAGTTTAGGAATGTTGTACGTAGTTGGGTCATCAAGAGTCACAGGTGACAATGACACGTAACAACAAGAGCACTCAAATTAATGCACATGCTTACAATAGTCAAAGAACCCTACTGGTATAGCAGTAATAGTGCTCAGTTGCTAACTAAAAGTTTTATGTTTAAAACTTACTATCCCCTATGTTATAAGCCGCTTTCATAAAGATGATAGCCTTGGAAACTTAATTATGCTCTGTTTATCTTGTATTCAAGTTTCCTTGCTTTTTAACTAATAATGTTATTGTTCCTGTATTTGTTATATAATAATTTCCTAAACAAGTTATAAACATTATATATTAATTTATTCTATAATTTTCTTAACTGCATGTTAAAATAGCCTGAGTTGATTCAAAGGTATAGTGGAGAGAAAGAGGAAAAGAAAAAAAAAAAAAACACAAACACCTCCAACCAAACCAAGTCTTTTATCAATAGACAATTCTGAAAAGAAAAACATAAATTTCTTAGAAGTATTGATATGCAGACTAAGAGTTTGGTTCTCTTGGTCTGGAGGGAAGGGGCATCTAAAGAAATGAGTAGTACAAGCAGAATATGCTTATATGCTTTGAACTACGAATAATCTAGCCATATAGATAATCAAAGTCTGATGTGAGTCAGCAGAATGGCACAAGGAAAGCTCTTTGTATTTTTATGATAATTTCAATACAATTAATAAGAGAAATCCAGTGGCCTTAGAAGCACAGGGTTTCTGTTCTTACTATGAGATAAATATTTACAACAAGAAATTCATGAGATAAATATAATCTATAAAGATAATTCCATTCATATGTAGAATTTATACCATTACAGCAAAGAGTTGAAAATAACTAGAAAAGTTTCTTTTATAAAAAGTTTTATACAATTTTTTAAAAGATGACAATAGTTCTTTATTTTTCAGATAAAATGGGGGGGAAAAGACACAGTGTATGATGGCTACCGGTAAGAAGCTGTGTTGCAATTACAAAGGAACACAGTTTTAATCCATCGGCTAGTCAGGGTTGAATCAGTTAGTTGAAACAAGTTAATTGGTAACCAATCCATTCCTGGGTCCTTTTTTCCTAGTGTCTTCAATGTAGCTTGAACTTCTTCCTTCAATACTATTGGCTCTTGTTCATGTTGTTGTTGTTATGTGTCATCGAGTTGCTTGTGACTCATAGCGACCCTGTGGACAACAGCCCTAAACTCTGCTCTGTCCTGTGACAATCACACTGTCTCTGACACACCCATCACAATTACCCCAGAACTTAATCAATCCACCTCCTAAAGGGCCTTCCCCTCCTGTGCTGTCCCTCCACCCTCCCAAGCACGATGTCCTTCTCCAAGGACCAGTCTCTCCTTACAATATGACCAAAGTATGCCAGACGAAGCCTCAGAATCCTTACCTCCAAGGAGCAGCCCAGTTTAACCCTCTCAAGGATGAATCTGTTTGTTTTCTTAGAAGTCCATAGTACCCTCAATAATCTTCTCCAACATCACAGCTCAAAGACATCAATTCTCCTTCTATCCTCCCTAGTCATTGTCCAACTCTCTGATGCATAACAAGTAACTGCAAAGACCATAGCCTGTATCAGAAGCACCTTAGTCTCCAAAGAGACACCATTGCTCTTCAGTACTTTGGAGAGGTCCCTAGCAGGAGACATTCCCATCGCAATATGTCTTTTAATTTCCTGGCTGACTGTGGAGGCAAGCAGACTAAAGCTGTGAACAACCTCAATCTCTTCACCATCCATCCTGATTCTGCCAATTGGTCCAGTGGTGAGAATCTTTGTCTTCTTGACATTGAGCCTCAATCCATATTGGAGGCTGCAGTCCTTGACCCTCTGCAGCAAGTGCTTCATGTCCTCCTCAGGCTCAGCATGCAGAGTTGTGTTATCTGCATAACACAGATTGTTGATAATTCTTCCACCAATGATGCCACATTTCTCCTCATAGAGCCCAGCCTCCCAGATAATCTGTTCTGCATACAGGTTGAAAAGTTATGGAGACAGGACACATCCCTGGCGTACGCCCTTCCCAGTTTTGAACCATGCAGTGTTTCCTTGCTCTGTTCTGATAACTGCCTCTTGGTCCAAGTATAGGTTTCGCATTAGCACAATTAAGTGTTCTGGGATTCCCATTCTTCTCAGAGTCAGCCAGTTTTTTTATGATCCACACAGTCAAACGTCTTTGCATAATCAATGAAACACAGATAGACATTCTTCTGGTACTCCCTGCTTTCAGCTAAGATCCATCTAACATTAGCTACAATATCCTTAGTACCACGACCCCTTCTAAACCCAGCCTGGGCTTCTGGTAGTTCTCTGCTGATGTGCTGTTGCAGTCATTTTTGGATAGTCTTCAGTAGAATCTTGTTTGTGTGTGAAATCAATGATATTGTTCTATAGTTTCCACACTCGTTGGGTCACCTGTCTTTGGAATGGGAACAAATATAGATCTCAATTAGGATCCTGCATCTTGCTTATCACCTCCATTGCTTTGAACATGAGTCAGTAATTTGTTATATTATCTGTAAATCTTAAATTCATTAGCCTCCACCACCAGCACTCTGTCTCCTCATCTGTAAATCTTGTTGTGTTAATCAGCATTGCAACGAAGCTAAGTTTATCTTTCAATATGACTTTCTTTGCCATCGCTTAAGTTGACCATGTGGTTGGGTGGGAACATGCAAATAAGGAATGTTAGCCTATACACAAGGGGATTTGCTATCTCACCAATCCACAAGAAGGTTGGCCAGTTTCACCAAATTATAAAGGGATTGATGAGTCTCACCTTTAAACTGAGTGATCCAGCAACAGGAAGAGGATGATCTTCCCTGCTAGTGAACAAGAAGGGAGAGTAAAATGCACCTTCTCCAGGCCCAGAAATTCTTGCTCCAACTACACTCACTGCAACAGAAGCCGTGACCAAACCAGAGAACAATATACGATGGAACTACCTTGGGAATGCTATAACCCACAGAGAGAAACAACGCTAAGCTAAGAGCCTTTGCCCAAGTTTTCAACTATTGTTTTTGTTGTCTACCATCAAGTTGGAACTGACCCAAAGCTGACCCTCCGGTGGGTTTACAGAGTCAGTTAACCACAAAGGGGGATATTTCCCATCCTTCTCCCGTGGAGCAGCTGGTGGCCTCAAATTATGTGGTTTAGGAACTGCAGTACAATTTCTTGGCACTAGGCCACATAGTCAACTACTAAGCTAAATTATTGTTTTGACTTTCTTGATATGCTTCTGTGTGGTTTGTGAGCTATTGTATAAGAATTTGGATCAACTAAAGCAGTAAGATTGATGTTGAGATGGGTGGAAAGAGGTTCAGGAGCATGGGGACATGTCTGATCTCATGGGAATTGGTTATGCGTTATTGATGCTGTTGATAGGGTCAATTCCTCTTTACAAACTTGGCAAAGGTAAGAAATTGCCATCCCAAAATAACCCTTGCTCTTTTTACATGAATTGGTGGACACCTTTGGCTTAATATTGAACTCTTATTCAAAGACATAAAACCCCACCTAAAAACCCAACAGGCTCTACTGGCCTAGTGGCAGGAAGTTGCACTGCAATCCCAGAGGTATGCGGTTCAAAGCCACCAGATGCTCTGCTGGAGAAGGAGGAGTAATCTCCTCCTGTACCAGTCAGATCTGATTTGATGGTAAATAAAATAAAAAAAAAATTTAAAAATCCAACAGGCATTATGTTTGGTAAAGTGGCAGATACACAAAACAAAGACCAAAACCTTTAATTATCTAGGTGGTACAGTGGCTGCAACAATGAGCTTAAACATACCAAGCACTCTGAGAACGATACAGGACCATTAAGTATTGACATGAGTTGAAATCAGCTTAACGTACATAACAAGAAGAACAGAAATGTAATACAGAACTCACGTAAAAGGCCATTTATTTTCTCGTCCTATAAAAGCCAGCAGCAGGAAAGAAAACACAGGAAGTGTGTCAGAAGAAAGAAATACAAAATATAACAGGTTAGTAACATGAAGTTTAGACATTACTAATTACACTGATATTAATGAAATAGAGATAGAGAATCAGAGAGTTAGATAGAAAGAGTTACTGCCTTGATACCTGAAATCTTCTGTATAACATCCTCAGAGAGGAGTTTGTGCACTATAAAAATGTAATTCCCCCTTTTCCTTGAACAAGTTTTACTAAGTCTCTCTTCTTTTCCACTTAAAAACCTTGAACATGAACAGCTGCTCTATTCTTGATTGTTTTGCATTTTTCCCCTCTGGCAAGATTTTCTTCCCTCATCAAATCCCTACTCTAACGAAAAGCTGTAGCTTAAACATTGCCATTTCTGTGAATTATTTTTTAGGCCAAATTATTTTCTGTCCCTCAATATAATTACTCACTCATTTCAATGCCTTTGAAACAGAACTGACACATAGATGACCCTCTCTTGGATTTCCAAGGCTGTGAATTGCATGGAGTTTATCCATTTTTCTCCCTCACAGTCTCTAGTGAATAAAAATTACCAAAGATGTGGTCTGTGAGTTACCAGTGCAACTCACAAAGGACTCTGCCACTAGAAGTTAAGTTCTTTATCATGCAAAGGAAAACTGACAATAACAATCACCAGATGTTAATTGCTAGCTGAGTTTAAGGCAGTAGAGAGTAGGAGATGTGAAATACAAAGATGAGCTCTATCTAGTCCCCTAATTGCCTAGGAGTTGAATGGGTCTCAGAAGCAGTAGTTTATCACATTTCTCTGAGTTCCTCTGCCCCTTCTTTAGCTTCCATATCAGTAAAAAAAGTGGATAATAAACTTATTTTCCTCACCGAGTTGTTGTTAAGTACTGTTGAGTTGAGTACGACTTATGGTGGCCCTAAGAACAACAGATCTGAGCTCTGTCCTATTCAGTGTCATCCTCACCATCTCAGAGACATTTGAGTTAATTGTTGCTGTCACTATGTCAATCCATCTCATTGTGATTTTTTCCCTTGCCTTTGATGATCCTCCACATTTCTAGACATGGTGTCCCTTTCTAAAGAATAGCCTCTTCTAGCAACATGCCCGAAGGATGTGCGTCCAAGTTTTGCCATCCTTGCCTCCAGAAAGCACACTGTTAGGAAAATTATCTAAAACCTGCACAAAATAACTATTGCAATAGTTATGACTTTCTTACCAAGACAAAATTAATTTTGTAGACCCTAGTCCACAGTTAGAAAGCTCTGGTAGCCTAATGGCAAGAAGCTGAGCTGCAATACTAAATATAGGGGGTTCAAATCCTGCTAGTTGCTCTACAGGAGAAGGATGACAATCTTCTCCTGTGAGATTAACGGCTGCTGAAAACCTTCCACAGGGTTCAGCTATTGGATGTTCTGATTGTTGTTGTTGTTATGTGCCGTCGAGTCACTTGTGACTCATAGCAACCCTATGTACAACAAGCCCTAAACCCTGCTCAGACCTGTGCCAATTGCACCATCTCAGATACACCCATCCCGATTACCCCAGTCACTGAATCAAGCCACCTCATAGAGGGCTTTCCCCTCCTGTGCTGTCCTTCCACCTTCCCAAGCATGATGTCCCTCTCCAAGGACCAGTTCCCTCCTTACAACATGTCCAAAGTATGTTAGATGGAGCCTCAGAATCCTTGTCTCCAAGGAACCGCCCAGTTTAACCCTTTCCAGGATGAATCTGTTTGTTTTCCTAGCGGTCCATGGTATTCTCAATACATTTCTCCAGCACCGCAGCTCAAAGGCATCAATTCTCCTTCTATCCCCCTTAGTCACTGTCCAACTCTCTGATGTATAACAAGTGATAGCAAAGACCATGGCCTGTATCAGATACACCTTAGTCTCCAGAGAGATACCATTGCTCTTCAGTACTTGGGAGAGGTCCCTAACAGGAGACTTTCCCATGGCAATACGCCTTTTAATTTCCTGGCTACTGATGCCAAGAGTGTTGACTGTGGACCCAAGCAAACTAAAGCTGTGAACAATCTCAATCTCTTCACCATCCATCCTGATGCTGCCATCCAGTGGTGAGAATCTTTGTCTTCTTGATATTGAGCCTCAATTCAAGAAAGAAAGATGTTTTGATTAGATAGTATAAAACAATAGTATGCAGTTATGTTCTTGCTTACTGAAACTGAGCAGGTCTTGAAGCGCCTGCTGCAAAATGTCAAGGATTGTAGTCTTCAATATTGATGGAAGCTCAACATAAAGAAGACAGGATTTTCACCACTGGGCCAACTGGCAGCACCATGATATATGGCAAAGACAATGAGGTTGTTAACAATTACTGCTTGCTTGGCTTCACAATCAACACTCTTGGCACCAGCAGCCAGGAAATAAAAAGATTAATTGCACTGGGAAAATCTGCTGTCAGGGACCTCTCCAGAGTACAGAGAAGCAAAGATGTCAGGCTAAAGATCAAGATGTGCCTGATCCAGGTCATGATTTTTGCAATTACATGCTATATATCAAGGACCTGACCAAGGTCATCTAAGGATGATAGAAGAAAAATCAACAACTTTGAGTTGTGGTGATAGAGAAAGAGTATTGAGCAAACCATGGACTGCCAATAAAACAAACAGATCTGTCTTAGGGTGAAACCAAGTTTCTCCTTGGAGGCTAAGATTTTAAAGCTCAGTCACACATACTTTGGGCACATGGCTCAGAGGGACTGGTCCTTGGAGAAGGATATCATGCTTGGAAAGGTAGAGGGACAGTGTCAGAGAGGAAGAACCTGATAAGAAGGGTTAATACGGCAATTGGGGTAATGGAGTTAGGAGTGTCAGGTTCAGTGAGACTGGCTCAGGAAAGGGCAGGCTTCAGAGCTGGTGTACATAGACAGGATTGCTATGAGTTGTGCTCTCCTTTCTGGAACCTAACAAAGACAACAAGAGCAGAAAAGCACAGACAATTCAATAAAAATTAAATGGGGCATTTTAACTAAATATATTTGTTGCTTAATTTTTTTACATAAATAGACTGACATATAGACAAAGAAGAAATAATTTTTTTCAGTCAAAGCAAATACACTCTCTCCACATATAATTTACAAAATAATTTTACCATTATCAATTTTATCTAGATTTTTTCCTCAGAATCATAGTTTGAAATACCAATTATTAAAGTAATTTGTTTTTTACAAAATAGTTACAACTTAAATATTATATTGGTGAGAAATCTATTTCTATATGTGTTATGGAGATAATAAGTGAGCAATTTTTATTTGTTGTTATGTGCTGTCAAGTCGCCTGTGACTCATAGCGACCCTATGTACAACAACCCTAAACCCTACTCTGTCCTGTGCCAGTCTCACTGTCTCCGACACACCCACCCCCATTACTGAATCAATCCACCTCATAGAGGGTCTTCCTCTCCTGTGCTGTCCTTCCACCCACCCAAGCATGAGGTCCCTCTCCAAGGACTGGTCCCTTCTTGTAATATGTCCATAGTATATTAGACAAGCTTCGGAATTCTTGCCTCCAAGGAACATCCTGGTTTCACCCTCTCTTTCTTACCAGTCAATGGTATATTCAATACTCTTCTCTAGCACCACAGCTCAAAAGCATTAATTCTGCCTCTAGCCTCCATAGTCATTGTCCAGTTTTCTGCTGCATAGCAAGTGATTGCAAAGACCATGGCCTGTATCAGACGCATCTTAGTCTCCAGACTAATATCATTGCTCTTCAGTACTCTGGAGAGGTCCCTAACAGTAGACTTTCCCATCACAATACGTCTTTTAATTTCCTGGCTGCTGGTGAGCAATTATCTAGGAATAAACAGAAAAATTCAACTAAAATTCAGCTGACTAAAACAAGATTATATTACCAAAGGATTGATCACCATTAATTTGTCTTATAAAATTACTGACAAAAACTATTGGTTGAAATCTTGTCTTATAAATCGTCTAACTATTTGCCATAGGGCTTAGCCAAGGACAAAAGTAAGAGTGGGAAGAAAGAACTATCTATCCATTGATATGTAAATTCAGAGCACTTAGAGGTACTGAATATGGAATAGTGTTTCAATCACGTCTTTGAAAACTTAATTTTTATAAAGTACTGTGGAGTTTATCATAAGCCCAAGTGTAACAGTACCCACAATGACTTTTCTATGATAAATAAGGATGAATAAAAGAAAAGAATGCTATTGTTTGACAATTAGCACATTCCCACAGTTTCTTAGCTGTTTTCTTATATTAATAGTGAACTCTGTTATTTCTAGTGACAAATGGCAAAGAAACATTTAGTATTTAAATAGTAAAGAAGTTTAAAGGAAATAGATCACATTTGCTTAACTGCTTCTCTGACCTTGAACAGTTGAGCTAGTGATACTCAGTGTGAAATGCTCCTGGAATAGCAAAATGAATAAAGCTCAATTCTGTAGTTTGAAGAAATCTGCTAAAAATTGTCTTATTCAGAGTTCAAACAATATTAATGTCAAAGAATTGTGGATATCAAAGCCAAAGAAGTTCTGCATTTTATACACCATAAACCTGGGTTGTGTATTAATTGCCAGATTCATTAGCAACAGTTTGACGCTGGGAATTAGGCTAGAAAATGATGAAAGACAACTCCTCTCCTTGAAAGAGACGTTAAAAGAGTTTTTATTCAAATATTTCTCGAAAACTAAATAGGAACCTGCTGGCAGACATAAAAAGAAAAAGGAAATGATCTACTGCTAAGTATAATTATGTTTATTCTTCAGTTAAAACTCATTGTATTTTTTTAATAGGACAACAGTAAGAAAAAAAATAGAACAACAGTAATGTTTCATAATAAAAAAAGGCCTATTCTTTATTTTGCTGTGAACTGCCATGTCTTTGGCAAAAATCTTTCTCTGTGTTGTAAATTAAGTTCCTCATGTATAAGAGATTGAAATATATTCTTTAGGCTTCAAATTTTCAGGAAAACAAATTGTTTACTGTAAAAATGACACTTCCTATACAGTTGACTGTCTTTAAAAATGTGTAAAATAGGAAGGAAGTGATTTTTGTTTCTTTGGCACCACCTTTCTTCAGTGCTGTCCAAGTGCACATTGCAAAGAATTTTTTTTTAAATTACAATTAATTAGATAATTAACAGAAGAAAATGCAAACAAAATTAATTCCATACACACCAAATTTAGTTTTTAAGTCCCTTTGCTTCCAAATCTTTATAATATTTATACTCAAGTCCTTTTTGTTATTCATATTATTTTAAGTTTTCACTTTTATATATTTCTAAATTCAGTGTTTCAAAAACAAGAAGTTCTAGTTTTTCTTTTGCAGTGTCTTTAGATTACACCTCAATTGTTTTGGAAAGCTTTGGTGAAGTCAAATTTTTCTTTATTAGTAAAATATCCTATTAGTTTAGTCTATAAGAAGGTCATATTTTTGGCATAATTACTGAAGAAGAACCTGTGCCTCTACATGGGTTCCACTGATAGGTGATTAATGTTTAGAGACAGGGAACTGACAACATATTTCAACAACCAGATGCTGCCTTGAATGCACTCACCAAGTTATGCCAAGAAGTCTGGAGGACAAACACTTGACCAATTGACTGGAAAAGATCCATATTTATTCCCAATCCAATGAAAGGTGACCCAAGAGAATGTGGAAATTATCAAACAATAGCATAATATCACATGCAAGCAAGATTCTGCTGAAAAATTATCCAGAAACAACTGGAACAGCACACCAATGGAGATCTGCAAGATGTGCAGGCTGGGTTTAAAAGAGGTCATGGTACTAGGGATATTATAGCTACTATTAGATGGATTTTAGCTGAAAGCAGGGAATACCAGAGGAATGTCTGTGTTTTATTGACTCTGCAATGACATTTGACTGTGTGGATAACAACAAACTGTGGCTGACTCTGAAAAGAATGGGAATCCAAGAACACTTGACTGTGTTTATGCAAAACCTATCTTGACCAGGAAGCAGTCATCAGAACAGAGTAAGGAAACACTATATTTCTCAAATCTGGGAAGGGTGTACGCCAGGGATGTGTCATATCTCCATACCTTTTCCATCTATATGCAGAGCAGATCATCAGGAAGGCTGGGTTCTATGAAGAGGAATGTGGCATCAGGATTTGAAGGAAGACTCATCAACAACTTGTTATGCAGATGACCTAACTTTGCTTGCTGAATCTGAAGAGGGCTTATACAGAAAGGTAAGGACTGCAGCCTTCAATATGGATTGAAGCTCAACATCAAGAAAAGAAAAATCCACACCACTGGCCCAATTGGAAGAATAAGGATGGATGTTGAAGAGATTTAGATTGTTAGCAGCTTTAATTTGCTTGGCTCTACAATCAACATTCTTGGATCCAGCAGCCAGGAAATCAAACGATGAAATGTGTTGGGAAAGTCTGCTGTCAGGGACATCTCCAGAGTACCGAAGAGCAACAATTTCAGTCCAGAGACTAAGGTGTGCCTGATATAGGCCATGGTCTTCACAATGACATGCTATGTAGCATAAAGCTGGACAATGATTAGAGATGATAGAAGGAAAACTGATGCCTTTGGGCTGTGGTGCTGGATAAAGGTATTGAATAAAGCATGGACTGCTAAGAGAACAAACAAGTTCATTCTGGAGAGGGTGAAACCAGACTGCTTCCTGGAGGCAAGAATTCTGAAGCCCCATCTGACATATTCCGGGAATGTTGCAAAGGAGAGACCAATCATTGGTCATGCTTGGGAAGGTAGAAGGACAGCACAAGAGAGGAAGACCCTCGATGAGATGGATGGACTCAGTGACTGGGGTCAGGGGGTTGTTGCGTCAGACTTGTTGAGGTTTGCTGAGGATAGAGCAGGATTCAGAGCTCTTGTACATAGGGTCCTGAGTCTAAGGCAACTTGATGGCACATAACAATAGCAACTGTCCATAGGAAGTTACACTACTAACCCCAAGGTGGTCTCTCTCTGAAGGTTTAAATCCACCAGTTGTTTCCAGGGGAAAAGATGAGCAATCCCCTCCAGTGTGTTTTATAGCCTTATAAAAACAGTTCCAGCTCCCTACAATGAGCATTGTCTAGAGAGAATAGAAAAATATGTTACCAATATAAGTTGTAGAAACCAAACACTTGATTATATTTTTTTTAAATAAAAGAAATTTTCATTGTCCTCAAAGTTGATTCTGACTCATGTTTATTGGCTATTTGTCCTCCATCAAGTTTGAAGCCGCAAATTTTAACAGTAGCAAACTGTCTCATCCTTTCCCCTAAGGGTGGCTCGTGAATTGAAATAGCCAATTTTTAGCTTAATAATTCAACGTTTAACTCACAACATGACCAAATACTAGGAACTTCTCTCCTCTCATTTCTGTTTCTTTGAATTACCCTATATTCATATAATAATAGATTGTAATCTAGTATTCAAAATTACCTCCTAGCCACTGGCTTTGATTTTCACCATAAGACAGAATAAAATTATACAAACCATAGGTGTTTGTGGACCACTATAGGAATTAAGTAGCTTATTAATAATGTAAATAAGGTGAATAGCATCTTTTCAAGTGGGAACATACAAAAGAGATATGTAGACCTCTAACATAGGTTGGTCCATTTTGGCACTTCTCTAGGCTTTAAAATGAGCAAAGTTAGAGGCAGAAAAGAGAAATCTCCCTACCATGAGGTCAGAAGAAGCAGAGTGTATAAAGCTTCCTTTATAGGCAAGACATTGCTATGTAGAATGGAGTATGACCAAACTGAGATACTGCAGCTCAGATAGCAGTAGCAATAATTATGGGAAACAAAATATCAGTGAGAGGCAAAACTATACTAAATGTATCACTCCATGGAACCATAGCTGAACACTAACTTCAAGGTTTACTGGTAGAGTGTTGTTTGGTACGATTGGGGAGGCATGAAATTTATAGAATCAAAAAAGCTTTGTATTTAGAGAGGAGAGAGACCTCAAATAAGTAAAAAACTCTGACAAACAAGAATGAAGTGGGAGGCATAGCACTCCTTGATCCTAAAAACTACTGTTGTTGTTATGTGCCGTCGAGTCGTTTGCGACTCATAGTGACTCCATGTACAACAGCCCTAAACCCTGCTCTATCCTGTGCCAATCGCACTGCCTCTGACACACCCATCATGATTACCCCAGTCACTGAATCAATCTACCTCATAAAGGGTCTTCCTCTCCTGCGATGTCCCTCTAC
>NW_006399850.1:12843882-12847326 GCF_000299155.1 Elephantulus edwardii
GAGCTGCCTTTTGGAATCTTCTGTTCTGCTCTTTAGTGTCTTGGATTCTTCCTTGTGCTTTGTTGTAATTACCAAAACAACATGGTTTGGTACAATGACAGGCACGTAGACCAATTGAATAGGACTGAGTACCCAGAAGTTAATCCATCTATCTTTGGTAAACTGATACTCAACGAGGAAACAAAACCTATCAAATGGGGAAAGGACAACCTCTTCAACAAATGATGGTAAAACGGGACTACTACTTGTGGAAAGCAAAAGGATGATGCACACCTCTTACCATATACAAAAATAAATTCAAGATCAGAAACCTAGGAGTAAAGATCATAAGGGACAAATTAGAACAATCTTAGAAGGCCTAGATCATGGTATAAAAAAAGCTGACAAATACATAACCAGGAAAGGATAAAACTGATGAATGGGACCTTCTAAAGATTGAATCCCTGGTTGCATAAAAATATTTTCCAACAGAGTGAAAAGAAAACCTATATACTAGGAAAAAATCATTTGGCAATACCATTTTAGACAAGGAGTCTCATATCAAATATTTACAGAATCCTTCAGGGCCTCCACAAGGAAAAGACTAATAATACAATTACAAAATGGGCAAGAATGTGGAGAGACTTGTCACAAAGGAACATATGCAGATACACAACAGACACATGAAGAAATGCTCAAAATGACTAGCAATAAGAGAGATGTGTATCAAAACTACAAAGAGGTACCGCCTTACCATCTTAGTTATGGCAAAATTTAACAGGACAGCAAGTAATAAATGCTAAAGAGGATGTAGTGAGCTAGGACTCTTATACACTGATGGTGAGAATGTAAAATGGTACAACCACTCTGGAAGGCAGTTTGGTATTTCTTCAAAAAGCAGAACTTAGAAATTCCATATGACACAGCTATTCGACTGCTTGGAATATATCCTAAGAAAATTAGAACTGAGACGCTAACAAAGATTTGTACACCAATGTTCATAGCAGTGCTACTAACAATCACAAGAACATGAAAACAGCCCAAATGTCCATCCACAATTGAATGGGCTGAGAAATTGTGGTATATTCACACTATGGAATACTGCGCAGCATACAAGAGCAATTATTTTAAAAAATTACTACATAACTTGGGAGGGACTGTAGAGGATTATGCTGAGCGAAATAACTCAGTCCCATAAAGACAAACATGATACAATAACATATAAAAGCATTATTGCTGAAATAGATATCTAGTAAAATGTGTATGAGGATCAGGGGAGGGAAAGATAGGAGTAGAGAGGTGAGGATGGGCAAGGGGAAATCTTGTTGTTGTTGTTGTTGTTGTTGTTGTTATGTGCTGTCAAGTCGCTTGCGACTCATAGCGACCCTATGTACAACAGTCCTAAACCGTGCTCTATCCTGTGCCAATTTCATTGCCTCTAAAACACCCATCCCGATTACCCCAGTCACTGAATCAATCCACCTCATAGAGGGTCTTCCCCTCCTGCGCTGTCCCTCTACTCTACCCAGTATGATGTCCCTCTCTAAAGACCTGTCTCTCCTTACAACATGTCCAAGGTATGTCAGGCGAAGCCCCAGAATCCTTGCCTCCAAGGAGCAGCCTGGTTTAACCCTCTCTAATTTGATGGGAAGAGAGGGGGTGGGTAAAAGGAATCGGGGAAAATCCAGTATGAAACCAATGTAAACACACTTTTGTAAGAAAATTGGTATAAAATAATTTAAAAAGAAATAAATCTTTGTAACACTTATCTAACCATGAAATAGCTAGGGCCCAAAGACATGAGACTAAGGGATAAAAAAAAGGCCTCCTTGCAAGCATACCCAAGAAGAAGCTATCCCAACTAAAGAATGACATCATGAGTATTTTTAAGAACAATTATAACTTGTTACGTCCCCTTTAAAAAAAATCCCCAAATCATGAGTAAAATCTGTGTGGTTATTGATGTTCTTGACACAGATTCTTTCCAGTTGTGAATTTGGTGGAGGCTGGGCTTTGTCTCTTTGAATGCCCTCAACATGTTTTTAAAGCACTTATTTTTATTTTTTTTAACTTATTATTAATTTTAATGAACATTTACAGAGATTTTGGATTTCCATTCATTCATTGTTAAACTTTTCTCCCTGCCTACCCCTCCCTCCAGTTCACTCTTTCTTCGAAAAGTAAAAGAAAAATTCCTTCACTGGTATACAATGCCCCCCACCCCTCCCGACCCCCGTACCCCCAGTACACTCCACTATGCAACCTTCATTCTGGACTCTTGTGATAACTGTAATACCCTATCATATATCGCTTTAAACTGTTCTTTCCCTCATCTGTTTCAATGCAGATTATTTATCCAGTTTTTCTCAGTCTTACCCCAACCCTGATGTACATGGTGCCACTGTTGTAGAATGGGACTGACATCAGGGTTGGGTAAAGCATTTATTTTTAAGTTAACTTTATATCTGAAAAGATAACTGAATTTAAAAAATTCTTCCCAAATCTTGTCTCATTAATCTAAGAAAGATGATCTATTCTCATGGAATTATAAACATAAGCATATAGTTTAGAATTTGCAGCACATATTTGTTGTTATTATTAGATATCCTCCAGTTAACTATGATTCAAAATCACCCTAAGAACAACAGAAACGTTTCCTGCTAAAACTCAAACTCTCAGCCATACTGAAGTCCTTTGTAATAGTCTTCTCTTTTACTGATGCTCTAACTTTGCAGCATGTCTGTCTTGAAGGACTAACATTCCTGATAACATTCCCAATGTATGAAAAATGAAGTTTTACCATGTTAGACATAAAGAAACCCTGTTTTCACTTCTTCCAAAACAGATTGTTTTTGTAGAAGCCCATGGGATATGCAATACTCTTTATCAACACCACAACTTGAAGGCATTAATTCTTCTTTGGTACTCTTTCTTTATTTTCCTATTCTCAGATGTGAAGAAGCAATTGAAAATAGCATGGCTTGGATCAGGTGCATTCTCATCCTTAAACTGATATTTTTGTTGTCTCCACATCATATAACACAACGGGGGAAATCTCATGGCTTGGATCAGGTGCATCCTCATCTCTGGTGGTTCAATCTGATTTGATGGCCTAGTCCATAGGGACTTGGATTACAAACCTAAAAGTATGTCCTTCTGTTAGTTTGGATCTCCCACTAATTTGGTAGTAGTAAGATTGGCAATCTCCTCCTGGCAGATTTATAGCCTCTGAAAAGCCACTGTAGATTCAACTATTAGTTGCTTTTTATTTGATGATTATATTATAGTAAAAGTAAAAAGTATAACATTTTCTGAAGTGGAATCAATAAATAACAGCAGGGGGTACAGCCTGTGTGGCAGAAAGTCTCTTAGTGGTCCCCACACCACACAGGTACAGATAGCTATGAATCCCAGAAGCCCACCAGTCAAGCTGGCCTTCAAATCTTGGGGCCCTCGGGCCAGGAA
>NW_006399850.1:12848041-12850193 GCF_000299155.1 Elephantulus edwardii
AAAAAAAAAGTCATTTCTAGATCTGTCTTGAAATACAATGATGTGAGTTACAGGATAATATCCATAAGCATACAAGGAAATCCAGTGAATACCACCATTATTCAAATATATACACCAACTACCAGAACCAAAAAGGAGGAAAGAGAAGATTTCTACCAACTTTTGCATTCAGAGATTGATCGAACATGTAATCAAGATGCATTAATAAAAATGGGTGATTGGAATGCAAAAGGTGTAAATAGAGAAGAAGGATCAGCAGTTGGAAAACATAGACTTGGTGACAGAACTGAAGCTGGAAATAGAATAATAGCATTTTGCACAATCAACAACTTATTGATTGCAAATACATTTTATAAGAAACATAAAGGCAAGCTATACACATGGATTCGCCTGATGGTATGCATAGGAATCAGATCAATTACATCTGTGGAAAGAATCACTGGAGAAGCTCAATATCATCTGTGAAAACTAGACCAGGTGCTGATTGCAGAACAGACTCATATGCAAGAATGACTCATATGCAAGTTCAAGCTGAAGCTAGGGAAAATTAAACCAAGTCCACAGGAACCAAAATTTGACCTTGAGTTTATGCCACCAGAATTTCAAAACCATCTCAAGAACAGGTTTGAGGACTTGGACATTAATGAGCGAAGACTGGATGAGCTGCAGGAAGAAATCAAGAATATCATCCAAGAAGAATGCAAAAGGTCATTACAAAGACAGAGAGGGAAGAAAAGACAAAGATGAATGTCAGAAGAAACTAAATACTGCACTGAAGCACTGAGAAGCCAAAAAAAAGGGAAGAAATCAAGATATTAAGGAGTTGAACAGAAGATGCAAAAGGGCAGCATGGGATGAAAAAGTAGTACAATGAAATGTGCAAGGAGCTGGAGTCAGAAAATCAAAAGGCTGGACTCAGCATTTCTTAAGTTCAAGGAACAGAAGAACAGATTCAAACCTCGAGTTGCAATACTTAAGGATACTTTGGGCAGAATATTAAATGATCCAGGAAGCATTAAAAGAAGACGGAAAGAGTATACAGAGTCATTGTACCAAAAGGAATTGGTGGAAAGGGAATTTAATGAAATAAGGCATGAGCAAGAGCCTATGGTGAAGAAGGGAAAAGTTCAAGCTGCTCTGAAATCATTGGCAAAAAACAAGGTCCCAGAATTGATGGCATACAGATTGACATATTTCAACAAACAGATGCTGCCCTGGATGTGCTCACAAAGTTGTCTCAAGAAATTTGGAGGGCAACTACCTGGCCTACTGACTGGAAAAGATCTATACTTGTTCCCATTCCAAAGAAAGGTGATCTGACAGAGTGTGGAAATTATTGAACATTATCATTGATATCACATGCAAGCAAGATTCTGCTGAAGATTATCCAAAATGACTGCAACAGCAAGCATATCAACAGAGAACTGCCTGAAGTGCAGGCTGGATTTAGAAGAGGCTGTGGCACTAGGGATATTATAGCTAATGTCAGATGGATCTTGACTAAAAGCAGAGAGTACCAGAGGAATTTCTATCTGTGTTTCACGGACTATGCAAAGGCATTTGACTGTGTGGCTCACAATTGTTGCTGACTCTGAGAAGAATGGGAATCCCAGAACACTTGATTGTGCTCATGAGAAACGCATGCTTGAACCAGGATGCAGTTGTCATAACAGAGCAAGGAAACACTGTATTATTCAAAATTGGTAAGGATGTGCATCAAGGATGGGTCCTATCTCCATATCTTTTCAATCTGTATGCGGAACAGATTATCCAGGAGTCTGGGCTCTATGAGGAGAAGTGTGGCATCAAGATTGAAGGTAGACTCATCAACAATCTGCATAATGCAGATGAAACTGAGGAGGGCCTGAAGTGTTTGCTTCAGAAGGTCAAGGACTGCAGCTTTCAATACGGATTGAAGCTCAACATCAAGAAAACAAAGATTCTCACCACTGAGCTTATTGGCAGCATCATGATGGATGATGAAGAGATTGAGAGTGTTGACAGCTTCAGTTTGCTCAGTGACCTTGGTACCAGCAGCCAGGAAATCAAGAGACAAATTGCATTAGGAAAGTCTGCTGTCAGAGACCTCTCCAAAGTACTGAAGATCAATGATGTCAGTCTGGAGACTAAGGTGCACGTGATACAGACTATG
>NW_006399850.1:12851278-12853005 GCF_000299155.1 Elephantulus edwardii
ACTGACTCAGGGTAGCGAAAATTTAGAGATGCTGTACATAGGGTCTCTATATAACTAAGGAGACTTAATGGCACATAACAACAATGACATACTGTGACATGTTTGGGAGCAGGAGTGGCATCCACTTCCTAAACAACATGCCTCTATGAAACTCTATGAACTTTGATAAATGTAGATAGTTGTAGAGGGGCTTCAGGCCTTTTGTTCATAGGGTCATTATGAGTCGTGCTCGACTCAAAGAAAATCAACAACAACAGATGGCACACCACAACAACAACATTCACACATATCGTACAAAGTTTCTTATTATGATTCTGGAAGATGGGATACTTTTTCTTTGTTGAGGATCAGGTGTGGACTGCTTGAGGTTTTAAAATTCCTTTCACAATTACATGTAAGCTGATTGGATTTGCTGAATTTTGCTAACACTGAGCTGTGAATGTAAGTCTTTTGTTTAGTCAACAGGACCTAGAGGAAGGCCTTGGCAGTTTGGGAGTAACATTCTTCTAAGCGGTCTGTCAGTTTGCTATACTGAGGTAACTAGGGGCTGCTGTGATGCTGATCTCTGTGCACTGGTGTGTCAAATGCCGTAATGGTTATCTATGGTGGACAGTGTTTTGTGGAGCTCCCAGATTAAGACAGTCTTGGAAGCAGGAGTGGCATCCACTGCCTAAACAACATGCCTCTGGAAACTCTATGAACTTAGAGAAATGATGATAGTTATAGAACCAGGTTCAGGTCTTTTGTTCATAGGTTCACTATGAGTCATATTTGACTCAATGACAGTTAACAACAGCAACATTACAGTTTACCAAATATATTCATTAGAAAAAAATGAATGACATAAGACTTTTCAACTTACAACTTTCTTAAAATAAATTATTATTTCAAAATTTTAAATTGTAAAACATAAAAATGGTGCTTAAAGAGCTCTTTCAATTTTTCTAACTCCCATAATTTGTGAACAGCTGAGAACATATTCCTTCTGATTATTTACTTTTTAAAAACACTATGCAGAAATGGAAATCTGTCTCCTGTTTTTCATACTAATCAGAAGTGAAGTAGGTGGTTTTAGATTGCCACAAGTGGTTCAGTATGTGATTGCTGTTAAAAATTTGGGTTTTCAATGCTTATTAATACTTAGCAGATGTCATTTGTCAATGGAAAACATTTAAAATTATTTTTGTTAAGTTTTTAAAAGATAATTATTTATATCTGATTTACTTTCAGTTATAAATTGATTTTTGGTTTTGCTGCTTATTTTTCAAAAAACAATTTTTCTAGAAATTTTAACATACAAAAAACATAGTACAATGAATTAGAGATTTCACACTCACCTGCCTCCAGATATTTCTACACCAGCCTGTCTAATTTCTACTGTCAGTCAGTCTCCTAAGATTTTTTATCTGTTCTTGGTGATATTTCAAATCATGATTCTGATAAAGAAATCTAGACAAAAATTGATATTGATAAAATGATTTTGTTAAATAGAAAGAGAATTGATGCCTTTGAGCTGTGGTGGTGGAGAAGAATGTTAAATATACCATGGACTGCTAGGAGAGGGTGAATGAAGCCATAACGTTCTCTGGAGTCAAGAATTCTGAGGCTTCGTCTGACATACTTTGGGCATATTGCAAGAAGGGACTGGTCCTTGGAGAGAGACATCATGTTTGGGAGAGTGGAGGGAAGGGGCAAGAGAGGAAGACCCTCGATGAGATGGATCGATT
>NW_006399850.1:12853865-12860410 GCF_000299155.1 Elephantulus edwardii
AGGATGAAAGGCAACCAAGCGTCAAGGACTCTCCTTCATAGGGTCGCTATGAGTCGCAGGGTCGCCTGTGACTCGATGGCACTTAACAACAACAACAACAACAACAGACTGAATAGGTATGAAAAAAGAGCATAACCTTGGCACGTATCTTTTCTGATTTTAACCATGAAGTACTTCCTTGTTCCTTTCAGACAGTATCTTCTTAGTCGGGGTATAGATTTCACAATAAAGTGTTCTAAGATTCCCATTATTTTCAGAGTTAGTCAAATGTCTTTGCATAGTCAATAAAACACAGATCGATATTCTTCAGATTGTTGTTGTTGATTGCCTTCAAGTCGAGTACAACTCAAAATGACCCTAGGAACAAAAGGTCTGAAGCCCCTCTACAACTATCCACATTTATCAAAGTTCATAGAATTTCATAGAGGCATGTTGTTTAGGAAGCGGATGCCACTCCTGTTCCCAAATCTGTCACAGTATGTCATTTTTGTTATGTGCCATTAAGTCTCCTTAGTTATATAGAGACCCTATGTACAGCATCTCTGAATTTTCGCTACCCTGAGTCAGTCTCACTAATTCTGACACACCAACCCCCATTGCCCCAGTTACTGTATCAATCCATGTCATCCGGAGTCTTCCTCTTCTGTGCTGTCCATCCACCCTTCTGAGCTTGATGTCCTTCTCCAAGGACTGATCTCTCCTGGCCATATGCCCAAAGTAAGTGGAGATTCAAAATCCTAGCCTCCAAGGAGGGACTTGGTTTCACCCTCTCTAAGACAGAACAATTTGTTTTCTTGGCATTTCATGGTATGTTCAAGACTCTTCTCCAACACCACAACTTGAAGCATCTATTCTTCTGTCATCCTTAGTCATTGTCCAACTATCTGAAGCATAACAAGTAATTGAGAAGCCCTGGCTTAAGTGCTCCTTTGTATCTAGGCTGACATCGTTGCTCTTCAGCACTCTGGAGAGATCCATGACAACAGATTTTTCCAATGCAATTTGTCTGGTATTCTCTGCTTTCAGCCAGAATCTCTCTGAAGCAACAATGATATCCCCGGCGCCACGACTTCTTCTAAACCCAGCTTGAACTTCTGGAATTTCCCTGTCAATGTACCATTTCAACCATTTTTGGATAATCTTCAGTATTGTTCAATAATTTCTACATTCTTGGATCATATTTCTCGGGAATGGGAACAAATTTTTATCTCTTTTAGTCAGTTGGTTAGGCAGCTTCAAATATCCTGGCATAGCCTGGTGAACACAACCAGGGTTGCATCTGTTAGTTGAACTGTGCCAATTGGTATCCTATGTTTCTGGGGCTTTGTTGTTTTACCTGTGTCTCTATGTACGTTAAACTTCTTTTGTTACCATTGACTCATTTTGGTACAGTGATTTTGTGTATTCCATCCATTTTTTTAGATGCTTTCTGAATCATTTAAGATTTTGCCCAAAGCATCTCTCAGTATTTCCACTCTGAATCTAGTTTTTCAATTCCTTCAGTTTGAGAAATGTTGAGCGAGTTCTTCCCTTTTTATGCTCTGCCTTCAACTCTTTGCACGTTCATTTTGCTTTGTCTTTTCAAGCCACTCTTGAAATAAACACTTTTCATTTTGTCATGTCTTCCCTTTGTTTTCACTTTTCAATGTTGTAATGCAATTTTAATACTTTCTACTCTCTAATGATGAGTAATGCCTTTAGCTCAATTACCAGATTTTATTTGTTTCAATACCACTGTTCATAACCAGTAGTCTATAAACAGTTGTGCTGGTAAAACAAAAGTTGTGGCCCTCTGGGAACTGGAATTCATCAGAGGCTAAGTGAGAGGAAGATGTGCTATCTCTTCCCTTTTAAGTTACATTCTCAGAAGCCTATCCAAGGTCAGCTATGAGCTGTTTCTAACTTGATGGCAACAACTTTTTACTAAGTATATATTTAGTATAGAATTGTATAGAAAGAAATATCTAAAACCATGATAATATTTTCTTAAATAATTCCTATGGATGTTAGGTTGCCAAATTGAACCCCCTTGGAATTTTAACTTTTCGATAATTTTTACATGGAAAGCTTTATTAACATATAATTAATTTAACATGGAAACATGCCTACCCAAAAGAATATATACAAACACACAGAAGATAAAGAATGAAAAAGGATCCCAGAGTATTCAATTGTTAATCTTAATTTCTGATGAAATAACTGGACATTGGTGCCATCCTTTGTATAAATGTTTAATAAAAATAAATAGATTTACATGAGAGTTCAAAAAGGATTTCAAATATACAAATTAACAAAGTAATACTTTCTTAATTACTTTCTCTATATAAAAGTAATGAGTTGTTAATTTGGTTTCAGATCTTCCCTACTATATGTCCATCAGGAACAAGCAAGCCTCTATCACAAGGATGTTTTGCCTATATAGCTAGAGAAGTTCTCACTCAGTATTTCTGTGCATGCAGGTATGCTTATTAAAATTTCAGTCAAATACAGAATCAGCAACGGGAAAGAAATGAAATATATCAATTAGATAGCAAATATCTATCACAAAGTAACGCAAAAAACTATCCTATCAAATTTATTTAACTATATTTTTATAATTTTCCAGGATAATTTGATAAAAGCAAGTCCTGGAAAATCAATCTTATCATATCAGTTAATATATATTTATTATAGTGCTAGAATTCATGTTTCCCATGGTTGTATCAGTTTACAAATATAGATATTATAAAAATGAAAAATATTATTAAATTAAAACTAAGGATCTAGCAAACATTCCTGTGCCTTGAAAAAAGGAATATTAGTGCTAAAATGTAATGTTTATGTTATTACTTAGGCTCTAAAAATATTCTATTATTTGCAAGGCAGATCAGAATAGATAATATAACAATAATTAGCAAATTTTATAAATAACATATTTGTATAAAATTATTTTGTTTCAACAAGAAGAATCTTGAACACAAAAGGAAAACGCTAGTTTCAGGAAGGAAGCTAATTTCTGTATTTAGTGATGAAACAAAGCTGCAGCCATTGCTACTATCACCACCAAGAAAGCTTGGGAAGGAACTGAGCTGCAGTTCTCAGAGGCACTCTGTCTGAGTCCACCAGCTGCTGAGCAGGAGACGGAAGGGCAATATCCTCCCATGGGATTAACTGCTTCTGAGCTATGGGTCAGTTCCCACTCAACGGTACACAACAACAACAACAGTTTCAGGGGAAAATAGAATTTTGGATCCATAGAAGTTCAGAATATTTTCATTTAGATCTATTTGCCAGCTGTCCATAAAGATAAGATCATTTATCTTGAAGGACATATTCCAAAAAGCTCATGGTGAGAAAGAAAATGAAGTCATTAGATTTTTGGAATTTAAGTTTTATAGCTGAAGTTTCAATAACACTATCAGAGTTGAATAGCCCCCAAGTGTCACATTGAAGATTTAACCTAAATGACTAATTCCTTGTGGTTCAAAAGCTGATGGGCTTCTTACACTATGTTATCAGAGGCAGAGGGAATTAACTACAGAGAAAGGCTATATTGTCTGAGTGAAGAAGTGAAGCATTTGAAGATTTGAGTACACAGAAACATTTTGAAGGCATAATATCATGGGAGAATTCAGCAGTATGAACCATTAATATAAGTGTGAACTGGACAGGTTCCATGAATGAAACAGGGTTTGGAATTAGAAAGGTCCTGAGAATAAAATGAATAACACACAAAGAGTCAGACACAGCAAATGACATTTTAAACCACTCTCATGCTTCTTTGAATCCCTGAAGTGACTCACATCTGTTCAGAACAGCTCCCTTCTATTCTTTGAAAGTAAGCGACACTCAGAGGGCATTTTAGTGACAGGCTAAG
The DNA here is from genome assembly GCF_000299155.1 of Elephantulus edwardii. Classification (NCBI taxonomy): domain Eukaryota; kingdom Metazoa; phylum Chordata; class Mammalia; order Macroscelidea; family Macroscelididae; genus Elephantulus; species Elephantulus edwardii. The sequence goes on from NW_006399850.1 coordinate 12,857,722, forward strand.
TAAATGAAACACAGATTACACTTTTGGTCCCTATTGGACACTAGACAAAGCTTGGCTGACACATATTCCTTCTATTTTTCCAGATAGTCATGATCAAGCAGAGATATGGCTATTCCTGCATTTAGTAATGAAACAAAGCCACTGCCATTACCACTACCACCACCAAAAACAACAAAATGAACAAATTTCTTCCGGGAAAAAATCTCAAACCTACCCAGCCTTTCTATAGCTTTCATAGAGAGAAAGATGTTGTAAACAGCTAATAAATAAACTTGAGAAGATAGGGGGAACCCAATTACAAAGTTGTACCTTGATGTTTAATTGTTCAAATGTTTAATTCTTGTTCTACAGGAGGGCAAAAGAAATTTCAGTGCCTCTTTTCTGATTCTTTTATAGAGTGTGGAATGTGAGGCAACTTCCTAGGAGGGTAAGGATTTTCTATAAACTGCTAAGTTAGACCTTAGGGAGCACATTTAGGAGTTCCTCTATGGGAAACTTTTCTAATTCATTTTTCTCTTACTATATTTGCACATATTGCCTAATGACAATTAATCAAATAAATTGCAGACAATGGATTTGGGTAATTTCTTCTCTTTCTAATAAAGAGAATAAATTGTTCTAGACAGAAGGAGACAACACTGCACAAGCAATTCAGCTGAATCATAACCAAGAATGGATTTAGTGCTATCAAGGGGGACGTTTAGGTTGATGGTTCTTTTGAGCAGCCCAGTGGTTTCTAGGTTCACAATGTCAGCTTTTTCTCGTAGGCTCAGAATTGTATAAGAAATGTCGACTAGAGAGGGAATAGGAAAGAGTATTCTTGGCAACTAAACCTCTAAACTTTTAGCCTTAACTGTCACAGAAAACCCTGATATTATAATTTCTAGGTTGTCATTTGTAAAATGAGGAAGTATAGTAGTGAAGGAATGAGTTAAAATACAAAAAAGAAGTAAAATAAGTAAATCTGTTAAAAAAAACACAACCTCCTTGCATTTGCAGTATAAATTCTATTAGTCAACTCGTACCCAAGAACATTCAATTTCTTTGCAATTCAGCTAGATGCAAATTGCAGATTATGATGGGGCTGTAATTTTGGTTTAACACAGACTAAAAGTCAAGGACAGATTGTTGTTTATTGCCTTTGAGTTGATTTTGACTCATAGTGACACTATGAATAAAAGGCCTGAAGCCTAGCTACATTTATCAACATTTATCAAAGTTCATAGAGTTTCCAGAGGCAAGTTGTTTAGGAAGTGGATGCCACTCCTGCTTCCAAACCCGTCACAGAATGTTATTGGTTGAGTCACCTGTGATGCATAGCGACCCTATGCACAGCAGCTCTGAACCCTTCCTTGTCCTGGGTAAGTCTCACTAATTCTGACACACCAACCCCCATTGCTCCAGTCACTGTATTAATCCATCTTATCTGGGGTCCTCCTCTCCCGCGCTGTCTATGCACCTTTCCAAGCATGATGTAATTCTCCAAGGATCAACCTCTCCTTGCCATGTACCCAAAGTAAGTGAGGTGTAGCTCTCTAGAGTACTGAAGAGCAACAATGTCAGCCTACTTGTTATGCTTCAGAGAGTTGGACAATGACTAAGGATGACAGAAGAAGGACAGATAGTACTAAGCTTACAGACAGCACAATCTTCACGTCATTTGATAGCAACACAGGAGCACATGAACAAATTAACTCTCTTCATGTTAACTCTAGGCATTCAGAGCTACAAACTTTACAAGCAGTTTCCACATATACTGGAATTTCAGAAAACTTGTTGAAAGTCAATGCTTGAAAAAGGAAAATTAATAGTGTTCAGATCAGACAAGGCCTCTATGAGTCATATTTGACTCAATGGCACCTAACAACACAAACAACAACAGCAAAATGATTTTTAAAGTGCTGCTGGCCGTTTTTTTAAAGAGAGCTTAAAATATTTGATCAAAACTATAATTACTTTTAACTCTAAAAGTTTCCTTAAGATTAAAAGATAATTCTATAGTTTAAAAAGATACCAGTGTTATTTTCGTAAATAAAATAAAGACCCAGCTTTGAAAGGGTAAAATAACTGTTCTCCCTGGTGGGTAACATAGTAGTGGACTGGAACAAAGATTCTTTAGGTTTGCAGGGCAGCTTCTTATTACTAGGCCATCAGAGCTCATTTATATTGGATTAAGATATTTTCTAGTAATTAAAAAATCAAAACATAATCCTAGCCTAGTGGCAAGATTCTGCACTGCAATTCTAAAGGCATGTGGTTCAAGGCGGCCAGCTGCTCCGAGGGTGAAGGATCAACAGTCTTCTCCCTTGCAATTAACTGCTTCTGAAAACATGCTTCAGGGTCAGCTACGGTTGGGTTCTGACTCTATGGTACAAAACAACAACAATATTCACGGATATTTTTTGAATTACAAATTAGATTAATCTATCCTTTATTTGACTTCATTGTCATGGTGTGGTTCAGTTTATACTTTCATACTTTCTGTTATTATTTAAATAGTTAATTACAAAATGATAACTCAAAGAACTTAAAAATTATAAAGACAGAAGTGGTACTGATGGTAATAATGATGCTATTGATAATGACCATGATGCTGAGGCGCTCTGGTGGCTGAGTCCATCAGGAATTGCTCTGCTAACTCAAAAGCTGTGTCTCTTTGGCAGTTTCAATCCACCAACAGGACTAAGGG
>NW_006399850.1:12862380-12865302 GCF_000299155.1 Elephantulus edwardii
CTCTAGACTGACATCTTAGCTTTTCAGTACTCTGAAGAAGTCCCTGACAGCAGATTTTTACCACTGAAATTTCTGTAGTGTCACTGTAAGTCACAAGTGACTTGACAGCACATAAAATCAACAATAACAATAAGGTAGAATGGCAAGCTCTGGAGTCCTAGCAGGAAACTGCTCTGCAATCCCTAAAGCACATGCTTAGAACCTGTCATCTGCTCTGCAGGAGAAAGATGGGCAGTCTCCTCCTGTCCCTCTGAAAACCCACCGGAAGGTCAGATATGGGTCCGTTCTGACTGAGTGGTGTACAACAACAATAATAGCATTGAAGAAAAACTAGCAGGTTATTATTGCCTGATACTAATTAGCAATATTACTGAAGATTATCCCAAAATGGCTAGAGTGGTATATTGACAGAAGTTCAACTAGGTTTAGAAGAGGTCATGGCAACAGAGATACCATTGTTGATGTCAAATGGCTGGCTCTTGGCTAAAAGCAGAGAATGTCATAGGAAAGTCTATTGTTATTGATCACACAAAGGCATTTGACTGTGTGGCTCATAACAGACAATGGCTAATGTTGAGAAGAATAGAATTTCCAAAACACTTGATTATGCTCTTATGAAATCTATACCTAGATCAAGAAGCTGTTGTCCAAACAAAGTAAGGCTGCATCCTTTTCTTTTAAATTTTTTTTTGCATTCTTTTTTTTATACTTAGAGTTTATGCTGAACCTATACGCTGACTTTTAGATAAATTTTATTTCAAATGCTCAATACTAAGAATTATTAAATTTTAGAATCACGGAAATAAAAATAAGTTTAAGTAGACAAAATAAACATTAATCTGTGATATCTTGGAACCTATATCATAATTTAAAATTATATAGAACACTTTTCTAAGTTAACACAAAAGAAAACAAAACTTCCTTAAACAAAATTTCTGACTATATTTATAAAAATAAATACACATAACAAGGAAATAGTGGTAAATAAATAGTGGTGCACCCCAAATTCATTTAAATAGTTTTACTAGCCAATTCTAAAAAGTGTGGATATATAACAACTGTAAAGTCTTGAAATTCCAGGAAATATGACCATTTAAAATTTTAAAAATAACAAATTAAGAGGCACACTAATAGGTTACAAAATAAAACATCAAAGGGAAAATTGTCCTTAGTTTCAAGAAATAATACTAAGTAGGTTTAAACTAAACTGGTAAAAACAATTGCAAGCTCTTAATTTCTTTTCAAATATCTTACTTGATAGTAAAGGTCTTTTTAAATATTCTGGGGGTATTTAGAAAATATTTTTAAAGGGAAATAAGAAATTCCACCCTGGAAGTTTTCTTCAGAGAAAGGGAAAATTAACAACTTCATATAGGAAGGAAAGATATCCTAGATAAAGTCTTGACAAAGAAGAAAAACAAAGTAGGAGATCTTAAACGTCAGTAGTAATCAAAACAGCATGATGCCGGTACTGACAGACACCTTAGAACAGAATTAAGAACCCAGAAATCAATACACCCAACTATGGTTAACTTACCTTTGACAAGGTGATAAAACCCATTAAGAGGGGGGGAAATAAACTATTTAACAAATGGTGTGAACAAAATTACATGTTTAACTGCAGAAAACTGAAACAAAATTCATATCAGTCTCCATATGCAAAAACTAACTCAAATGGAATAAAGAATATATGGGTAAAACTGAAATAGAAACAGCTTTAGGAACCACCCTAATCTATGACATAAATAGACTTATTAAACATAACCAAAAACTGCACAACTAAGAGAAGATAAATGAGTGGAATCTTCCAAAAATTAAATCCCTTTGTACATTAAAAAATGCTCAAAAATAAAAAGAGAGCTTACAGACTGGGGCAAAGTATTTTCCAATGACATATCTGATAAAAGGCTTATCTCTAAAATTTATAGAAAACTCCAGCAGTTCCAAAAGGAAAAGACAAGGAATCCAAGATACGAAAAGACTCTTAATCATTGAGATTCCCAACAACAAAAACTTTCAAAACAGAAGTACTATCTGTTCCAGTATTCCACAAGAATAGATACGTGCACACTTAAATTTATGACAGCATAATTCACTATAGTAAGAAGCTGTAAAATCCCCATGTCTATAAATGAACAAATGGATACAGAATTTATTGTATATTTACATAATACAGTCTTCTATAATATTAAGAAATAATGAAAAAATCATGAAATATTGTACAGCATGGATAAACTTAGAGGATACGATGCTGCATGAAATAAATCAAAGGATAAATACTGTATAGAAGCAGTGTTACAAGAGTGTAGAAAAAGGAAAGCTCAGGGAGACAAAGCAAAGTATTATAATGGAATGTGCAAAGAGCTGTAATTGGAAAGTCAAAAGGACTGAACTCATTTGGTATTTAGTAAGCTAAAGGAACTAAAGAAAAAATTTAACCCTCAAGTTCCAATACTTAAGGACATGATGGGCAGAATGTAGGATGATCCAGGTGGCATCAAAAGAAGATAGAAAGGATATGCAGACTCATTCCACAAAAAAGGAATTGGCTGACACAGAAGAATTTCAAGAAACTGCATATGATCAAGAGGCAATGGTGATGAAGGAGGAAGTTCAGATTACTCTGAAGGATTTGACAAAAAAACTAAGGCCCAGGAATTAATGGATTACCAATTTACATATTTCAAAAAACAGATGCTGTCTTAGACGTGCTCAGTAGATTTTTGCCAGGAAATTTGGATGTCAATTGACTAAAAGATATCCATATTTATTCCTATTAAAAAAAAAAGAGAAAGATGATCTGACAGAGTGTGGAAATTATAGAACAATATCACTAATATCACATTTAAGTAAAATGCTGCTTAAGATAATCCAACTACAACTGAAACAGTACATTGACAGAAAACTACAAGAAATACAAAC
>NW_006399850.1:12865472-12867882 GCF_000299155.1 Elephantulus edwardii
TGACTTCGTAAAGGTATATTTGACTATTTGAATCACAACAAATTGTGGCTGACATTGTGAAAAATAGGGAATCCAAGAACAGTTTATTGTGCTCATTTGAAATCTTACTCAGACCAGGAAGCAGTTCTCAAAACAGAGCAAGAAAATATTGCATGTTTCAAAATCAGGGAAGGAGTATGTCAGGGATGTTGTGTTGTCTCCATACCATTTCAATTGATATATAGAACAGATAATTTGGGAGGCTGAACTTTATGAGGAGAAATGTGGCATCAGGATTGGAGGAGGACTCATCAACAACCTGTGATATGTAGATGACACAATCTTCCTTAACAAACCTGAGAAGGACCTGAAGTGTTTGCTGCAGAAAGTCAAATAAAGACTACGGTCTTCAATACAGACTGAAGTTCAACATCAAGAAGACAAAGCTTCTAACCACTGGGCCAATTTGACAGTGCCCTGATAGATGGAGAAAAGACTGAGGTGGTTAACAATTTCAGCTTGCTCAAGTCCACAATCAACACTCTTGACAATAGCAGTTAAGAAATAAAAAACTGAATTATAGTGGGAAAATCTGTTGTCAGAGACATCTCCAGAGTACTGAGGAGCAACAAGTCAGTCTAAAGACGAAGGTGCACCTGATCCAAGACATGGTCTTCATAATTACTTACTCTGCATCAAACAACTGGACAATGACTAAGGATAATAGTAGAATAATTAATTCCTTTCAATTTTGGTGCTAGAGAAGAGTATTACACATAACATGGACTGTCAACAAAACAAACGGGTCTCCCTTCAAGAGGTTGAAACCAAGTTTCTCCTTGGAGGCAAGGATTTTTAAGCTCTGTTTCACTTATTTTGGGCACATGGCCAGGAGGGATCAGTTCTTGGAGAAGGATATCATGTTTTGAAGAGTGGAAGGGTAGCACAGGAGAGGAAGACCATGGATGAGATGTATTGACACAGTAACTGGTATAATAGGGGCAGCTGTGTTGGAGTCAGTTAGTGAGAGTTATTGTACACTGGGTCTCTATGAGTTGCAGGCAACCTGATGGCACATAACCAAAACAACATGGTTACCTGGGAGGTGAAGGTGGTAGCAGAAAATTAATTGGTAGATAATGAACTCTTAATGGAATGAATGGCAACGTCGACTGACTGGATAATTAGACTGGGTAACTGTGTGTATTATAGAACAGAATGTTCATAAATGATTGAATGGGAGCAAAAAAGCCCAAACACCAAATAACATACAATCAATATGTTTTGTGAACTTTCACTCAAATTAACATTGAAAAGTGTACAGTGGTGACTTTTAAATTACACAATGATTTTTAAATATAAAGATATCTCTATTTATAAATAATCTCTGTAGTTAATTATCTATATAAGCAAAATCTACAATACTACTTTTGATTTAATGTTATTGATGGCTATTTCTGAATGATGAAAACTCTAATGGTTTTAAGTTTAGCTTGAAAATATCATAAACTGATATTACCTTTTAAACAACCACAAGCAAAAGAATGTTTATTTTTAAAAAATTATCTTTAATTTAGAAGACGTTCAGTTGTTTGTCAACAACCTGAGAACAAAAATTAGCTGAACTCCCTTGACTAACCTCATTTGAAACACATCAAAATATTTTTGTGTATTTTATCTAAATTTTTATCATTTTGACAGTGTTCCTTTTCTATTCAAATTTATGATTATTTAAATACTATTTCCAAGACACAGTGTTGAAGGCAAATATCAATTCAGAATGTTGCAATTGAGAAAGCTGTGAAGTAAACAGAAAGTGTTTTGACTGGCATGACACGAAGGATGAAATATGGTTTAGAAATTAAAGTTCTCTTGCTTTCTCTTCAGGGTTACTTTCCTGAGGGTTGACAAGTACCTCTCGATAACCTCTGACATGGCCTTGTGCTTTAGACTTGCTAATTTGATAAGAGCTTGTGCTTTAGATTTAGTAATTTTTTGTTTCAGTTTCATGTAAAAACTATAGAAACTTCAAGATGAAGGGATTCGCTACTATTACCACTGTCTTTACTGTTTCCACAAGGCTAAGTATCATAAACTGAAAAGAGTTTAAGAGCAATGAGAACAATGCATGCTTCATTATCTGGTTCAAAGAAATGAATTCACTTGCAAGTTTGTAGTTTCTGCCTCTGTGTGAATTTACATCAAAGATCATAAATAACCACATGATTATCTTCCAATTTTGAACACTTCACCCTTCTAAATGCACTTACGCATACAAGGAAGACCTGTTAACACTACTATTATTCAAATATATGCTCCCACATCTAGAGACAAAGAGGAATACATTGAGATATTTTTATCAAATCTTGCAACTCTAAATTGACCAAACATGCAATCAAGATGCATTAATGATAAAGGGTGACTGGAATGC
>NW_006399850.1:12868816-12870984 GCF_000299155.1 Elephantulus edwardii
AAGAAGAGGCTTACAGCCCACAGCTGATTGTTAACTAAATCCGTAAGCTTATACACGATTGTAAACATCAAACACAAAAAAAATGACTGAACAGTTTATTCCTGACTTTCAAGAGAACCTACCCTCCAGAATCCAACTGCACCACGCATGAACCTCCAAACTGTAAGCATGTTGCTGGGGGAGCCTATTCCTTGGAGAAAGACATGATGCTGGGAAGAGTGAAGGGTTAATGAAGGAGAAGAAGACCCTCAACTAGGTGGATTGACACGATGACTACTGCAATGGGCTCTTGTGGGTTGGGATGTGTGAGAATGGTGCAGAACAGAACTGGGTACAGATCTTTTATTTATAGGGTCACTATAAGAAGTAGTCGATTTGATGACACCTGGCCACAACAACATATATGCTTAATTCCTTAATTTGTACAATTATCTTTTGTTTTTATTCAATGTGCTATTTAATACAAATGCAGGTGATAGCATTCATTCTTTTAGTCCAGAACCACAATTTTATGTTCTGCTATACATGTTGTCTGTTGTTTTAAGTAGTGGTATATTTTGTGTGGAGAATAGGTGGTTTTGTTTTTATGTTGATTTTGTTTGTTTGGGGTTTTTGGTTTTTTTTTTTTTTTAGTCTAACAGAGTCGCTTTGAATTCCAGTCATTCCCTAACTAATACTATGATTTACATAAAGTCATTAAAAACACTGAACTTCTAATGCCCACTTCAAAAATTATAATAATGACAAGAAATAGTGTATTCAACATAATGATTAAATAACATATTCTATCAAATTTAAAATAACATCAGTAGTAAAATATCTCCATTATTCACATCTAAAATAGAAAATTCAGTCAATAAAGTTGTAACATAATGCTGTTTTTTAATATGCACAGAATCATTAATACACATTGTTTCATTCTTGTACATTGTGACTTTCTTATGTGTGTTTTTCACACTTTCTTTCATTGATATTATGTTTCACTACAATCATTCCCATACATTTTGTTTTCTAAAATTGATCACCATTGGACTATTTCCACCATTACCCTATTTTTTCAGGTACCCTTCAGATCATTCCCATTTCTTTTACTCCTTTTCTCTACCCACCAAATAATGTGGGCCTGTGATTTCCCCCATCTATCCTTACCTCTCTGTTCTCACTCCTTCCCCTGCTTAAGCCCTCATACATGTTTCACTAGTTATCCTTCTATTTTTACAGTAATGGTATTATGCAGTTTCTGTCCTTATAAGACTGAGTTAGTTCACTCGGCTTGATGCTCTCCATCCAATCTCTCTCAAGTTATACAATATTTTTCAAAATTATTGTTCCTAAGTGCTGTGTAGCATTCCATAGTGTGAATATACTACAATTTCTCAATCCCTTCAGTTGTGATTGAACATTTGAGCTGTTTCCATGTTCTTGTGATTGTGAATAACAATGATATGAACATTGTTGCACAAATCTCCATTTGTGTTTTGTGTCTCAATTCTAACTTCTAAATTCTAATTCTAAATTCCTAACTGTAGAATTTCTATGTTCAGCTTTTTGAAGAAATGCCAACCTGCTGTCCAGAGTAGTTGTTTCATTTTTCAATCCCACCAATGTATGAGAGTTCCAATATTTCTACCTCCTCTCTAACATTTTTTACTTACTATCCTGTTAAATTTGCCACTCTTGCAGGGGTGAGATGATATCTTACTGTGGTCTTAATTTTCATCTTTCTTATTGTTAGTAATTTTGAGCATTTCTTCATGTGTCTGTAGCACATTTCCTCATGTGGCCATCCAAATATCTTCCTCTGTGAAATCTTTTGCCCGTTTTGCAATTGGGTTATTATTCTCCTTTTGTTGATGCCCTGTGGTATTCTATAAACTTTTGTTATGAGATCATTGTCTGAGATGGTATTTCCAAATATTTTTTCCCAGTCAAAACATTTTTTTTCACCCTATTGGAAAAAGTTTTTGATGCACACTGGGATTTAATCTTTCAAAGGTCCTATTTATCAATTTCATCCTCTCCTGATTGTGCATTTCTAGCTGCATTTGTCACCCTCCTAATACCAAAGGCTAGACTTTCTAAGCTTGGTCCCATTTTGTCTCTTATGATTTTTATGGGTTTGAGCTTTACCTCCAGGTCTCTACTCCAACTTGAGCTGATTTTTAAAA
>NW_006399850.1:12871434-12879056 GCF_000299155.1 Elephantulus edwardii
TTGTTGTTGTTTAATGCCGTCGAGTCCATAGTTTCTAAAAATATCCCAAACATTATAAGTTGAAAATTTGGATATTACATACTTATAATGGTATAATTAATAACATAAAATTATATTGTAACATCCCTAGGTACATCTTATAAGCATCTGAGGTGCTGAAGAGCCTGGTAGCATTTGGCCAATAACTGTATTTTATACTGTCTTTTCTTCTCAAAATATTTACATATTTGTACAAAGTAACAGGGTTTGTTAGTTCTGCAGGTCACAGCAGCAGCTTGGCTTTCTTCTAACTTTTATTTAAAAATAGCTTCATTCACTTATTCATTAATAAGTACAGAAAATTTCTCATAATTTACAGAAATTAAAAACTACAATAAACTGACTCATGGAATCAAGTATTTAAATGTATTTTAGTGCAAGTTATTTATCTCTTAAGTCTTAGGAAGTCATTTTATTATATTCCTTGCTCAGTGGTGTCTACTTTATTTAAAAATTTGTAAGTTAGAGGCCTGCCTTTTTCAAATAAGGCTGTGGTCAGCACTTTGGACATCGCCTTTAATTCATAGGAGGTCCCTGCTGTGCAGTAGGACAGCTGTCAGCTCTTTGCCCCAGTAAAAGTTTATATATTTAAAAGTTTCAAAACATATACATATCCTTCTGGACCCTGGGGTATTCATTGGGTCTGCAATATGCTCTGTGGTTTGGGTTTTGTTGTTGTTGTTGTTGTTGTTGTTTTTCAGAGACGGCTTCATTTGTTTTTTGACAGTGACAGTTGTGAGATTAAAAAACAAAGCTAAATAAAACTCACCCATCCACGAAACACACACACACACACAAAACCAAAAAAACCCAAAAAAATGTACCCAAACCAAGACAACAACAACAACAAAAAAAGAACAAAACAAAAAAAGCAAAAATGCTGGATCATTCCATGGTTCTGGTTAGTCTCAGAGCTTCAGGAAAGTTGCTTTAGTCAGCTTTCTCCTGGGGCTGCTGTAACCTAAAGTACTGAGGAATTCAAAATTCCCAGAAGCTATTTTTCAAAAAGTCATAAAGCAGAAAAAAAAATATCTTTCTGTCTGCAAAATCCAAATAGTGTTTTGAATCACTTCTTCCTAGGAACAAGCCGCTGGCGCTCAGGTGAGGAATGTGCTCAGATCATTCACTTCTGGCAATTCACCGCTCCACAGTGATATGGGATCTTGTGCTAGTCATCTTTAAAGTCAAACTTGTAGTGGCAACAGAACTCTTCTCCTTTCTGGATTCTCTGGTCAGAGCTGATGATAATTTTATGTCCTCTCTCAAAGTCACCACTTCAGCCACACAATTGAGTGCACACGAATGGTTGATACATCTTGTAGGCCCTCCTGTAAGTGTGGCATCGAGAACATGGGCTTTATCCATTCCAACCATGTACACACTGAGGTTCTGAAACTCATAATGTTTCTCTTTTCTATTTGCTACTTCATTGGAATAATAATTCCAATATATTCAATGACCGTGGGGTGTGTTTCTCAATGTCTCCAGCAGCATACTGATCCAGTCCCTGAATCCAAGAGTGGGCTAGATAAACATTGGATTTCCACTCTGTCTCATTTGTATGGTACTGGAATGGACAAACTGCTTACTGTGAAAAGTATTCAGTTCTCCAGTGACTGTGCTCTGAAATGACTTCGAGGTGCTGGTGCTGTTCAAAGTGTGTGGCCTCTTGACATGGGTACTCATTTTAGGTTCAGAACAAGCACAAACTTTGGGGTTAACAGCAAGAGGAAATTCATGAGAAGATTTTGACCGTATCAAAAGGTCTAGTTTTCACATGCCTCAACCCCAGGGTATGTGAGAAAAAAAGTCTGAAATGTTCCAGCTTTCCCCAGTATATTTAAAAGGAGAAGATCTGTTCTGTTTAACAGTCTGCAAATTAGCATGGTTAAGTGTTCTGGGATTCCCATTCTTCTCAGTTTGTTGTGATCTACACATTTGAATGCCTTTGCATAATCAAAGAAACACAGATAGATATTCCTCTGGTATTCCCTGCTTTCAGCCAAGATATATCTAACACTAGCTACAATATCCCTAGTACCACAACCCCTTCTAAACCCAGCCTGCACTACTGGCAGTTCTCTGTTGATGTGCTTTTCCAGTTGTTTTTGGATAATCTTCAGCAGGATCTTGTTTGAATGTGATATTAATGATAGTGTTAGATAATTTCCACACTCTGTTGGATCATCTTCTTTGGAACGGGAAAAAATATAGATCTTTTCTAGTCACTTGACCAAGTGGTTGTCCTCCAGAATTCTTGACACAACTTGGTGAGCATATCTAGGGCAGCATCCATTAGTTGAAATATGTCAGTTGGTATACCATCAATTCCTTGGGCCTTATTTTTTGCCAGTCCTTTCAAAGCAGCTTGAACTTCTTCCTTCATAGGCTCTTTCTCATTCATGTGTTGTTTCATGAAATCCTTCTGTGTCTGCCAATTCCTTTCAGTACAATGACTCTGTATATTCTTTTCAATTTTCTTTTAATGCTTCCTGGATCATTTAATATTCTGCCCAAAGCGAAGTTTATCTTGATTAGTGTTAGGCCATTACTGTTGTGTCTGTGTAAGATATTCATAGTTCTTATCTTTAATATGTTGTTGATTAGTTGACAGCTGGAAATGTTCATTCTATAGTGGGCCATTCACTCTATTGGAAGGCCTTTCTGGGAAAAATTGCCTTTTCTAAAGTCCTTCAGGTTTTCTCTGGTCTGCAATGCAGCCCTTATAGGAATTTTGCCTTATTGTAGTTCCCTCTCCCAAGTTCTATTCTCTTTTTTCTGCGGAGTGGTGCCAGACCCGGTACCATTTAGGCAGTTTCTGTCCAGAGGGGTTTCAAGTAAGCTATCTTTCTTGCAGCTCAGTGTGCCAGCTTAGAAGGCGAGTCTTTCCCCTGTTCTTAGCTCCCTTTGCTAAACTCTCTGCTGGAGAAGGAGAGGCAATTTCCTCTAGTCTCCTGTTTGGCCCATGGGATGGCCCTGAGGCATCAGGTGTCCCGAAATAGAGGGACTTTTCCCAGGAGAGTTTCAATTCCTTCTCCCTCCTGTGGGGAAGAGTGATAGATTTTTTTAAAATAGAATTGATTATTCTTCTGATTGTCATTTTTCATGTATATTTTCTCACACATGATCTTAATAATGAAACACCTTGGGAAAGCATTATTGCTTAGATTTTTCCAATACACTTTTTAGGATTGTTTTCTATAAACTTCCCCTATTCCATATATTTTTAAAACTGTTTTTTGTTACTTGAAACAATTTTTTATAGACATAAGGTAGCAAAGAAAATACATTTAATGGAAATACATTTAATGTAACTTCTACACAACTTCTCCTTATATTAATTTTTTCACCTAACCACAATGTAATCCTCTAAAATCAGATATTGCAATATGAGATATTATAATGTTACCAGACAAATTACAGAGTTGGCTGAATTTCAAGGATTTTTTTTTTTTTTACGAATATGTCACTTGTATTCTAGGCTCCAGTCTAGGAACTTAACATATTCAGTTGCCAATGTTACCCTAACGTCCTCTAAACTGTTATCATTGTTCGTGTATTTGATACTTTTAAAGATACTGATCAGGTACTTTGTAAAATATTCCTAAATTTTTGCTTTTCTGGAAAGCAATTGTAGCTGCCGCTTTTCTTGTGTATGTCTGACTGGCACAAAAGTTTCTGGCTCTGCAGGATGCAATTGTATTCTCTTTTTGCTGGTGGTAAGTTTCTCAAATTTTGCTATGGAATCTACTCAGATTAAAGGTAAGACTAATCAATCTCCTATAGATTAATATACCCTATTTGCATGCATCTGTCCATTCATATTGAAAAGTTAAACTCAACCAATGTATAAGAAGGACATTTTAAGCAATAAATCCTTGACACCAATTATATAATTTGTCCTGATTTAGGACAGTCTTGGTGACCTAATATAGTAAGTAGGGAGGGAACTCTAGTGGTTTAATGGTCAAGAGTTGTGCTGAAATTCAAAGGCACGGGGGTTCAATCCACCAGTAACTCCTTAGGAGAAAGATGGGTAATCTCCTTCTGAGAGATTTACAGCCTCTGAATACATGCTAGAGGATCAGTTATAAGTCACTTCTGACTAGATGGTACACAACAGCAAAAAGTGGGTGAGGAATTGTGATTCTAACTCAAAGGCAGGGGGTATGACTCTACCAGCTGCTCTGAAGGGCAATCTTCTGTGTAATTAACAATTTCTGAAAAATCCACTTGAGGGTCAATTATATGTTGATTCCTACTGTATGATAGTGAATTTGAATTTTAAATTCTGATTTCAGAGAGAGACTCAAATGTACACCCCAAAAAATATACCTAGATTTCCCAAATATATAAATCCTATGGAAACACAATGTCACATCTTTCCAATTGATCAATTAGTGGGTTCCAATTACTGAACTGTATTATCAGAATTCCTCTGAAATATACATTAATATATGAACAATTTGTATGTATGACAGTTAAATTATCTTTGATTTATATTGGAAATAGGCATCAGAAAAGATACCATTTTTAAGCCTTAATCCAGTTTATCCATTCAGTGAAGTTACTTTTTTCTGAAAAGATAATTTAATTGAATTTTTATAAAATATGATTTCTTATAATCTAAATATTTTTAATTTTGATGCATGTTATTTAAAAGCTTTCAAACATGTGCTATTCTTTTGGGGTCCAATTTGTTGTTTTTAGTACATCATGTTCTTATATTGGATGAAAAGTGAATTAATAGCAGTTTGTGCTATATTTCTTCCATGAATAAATCATAAGAATGATTCAGAATGGCAACTCATAACCTTATAGAAAGAACAAAATATTTCCAGTTAGAATTAAACTAGCTTGAACTTATGTATACACTTCTGATTTTTAGCAAGTTTAGTTACTGGACTGCTTATATACTGTTGATGTGTACCGTCGAGTTGGAACCAACCCATAGCTGACCCTCTGTGCGGGTTTTCAGAGACATTTAATCACATGGAAGGAGATTGCCCATCCTTCTCCCTTTGAGCAGCATTCCTTCAGGATTGCAGTGCAGCTTCTTGCCACTGGACCACTGGCCCTGCCTTATACTCTACTCCTTTTTATTATTGTCCTCATGCTTAGTACTGTCAATTCTAATTTATAGAAATAAAGTCAATATTAATTCACAGAAATCAGGTTTCTGATGCTATAAATCTTCAAACTTGTCATCTAAAGAAACGGGATCTCTTCAGTTTCTTCATCCATAAAACAGATATAATGGTGATACTCTATTTTTTGTGGGTGACATCAAATCAAATATGATTCCCAGTGACCTTATAAACTACAGTTCAAAATCTTACCTTATTCTGTGTCATTATTATGCTCTCCACCAAGTTCATCCCCGTTGTTACAGTCACATGTTGTTCCTTCACTGACTCTCTCTGTTTTCCAGTATGGTGCCTTTTTCCAATGATTGGTCACTCTGTATACCATTATTATTATCAGTATGTTATGGAATATAGAGTTCCTGGCATTGGTGCCTCATTAAAGTGGATTCACAATTGATGTTATAGAATGTTTTCTGTCTATACCTTTTCTATTTTCCATTCCAAAGAATTTCAATAATAACTCATCTACTCATTTAAAAAAAAATTAGCATGGAACTACTGTCTGACTCACAACAACCTTGTAAGTAGCGAAGAACTACCCTAAGGGTTTCTAAGGCTATATTATAGAAGCAAATTGCCTCATTTCACTTCTGTGGAGAAACTACCTCTGGTGGGTTCTAAACCACCAACCTTTTCATTAGCAGTCAGATTCTTTAATCACTATGCCACTGTTGTTGTTGTTGTTGTTGTATACCATGGAGTTGAGTACAACTCAAAGAGACCCTATGAATAACTGATCTGAAACCTGTCCTATACTGTTCCAACCTCACATTCTCTGACATACTCAAGCCCATTGCTGTAGTCACTGTGTCAGTCTTCCTGGTTGAGGGTCTTCCTCTCCTTTACTACTCCTCCACCTTTTCAAACATTATGTGCCTTTCCAAACTGTAGCTTCTCCTAGCAACATGTCCAAAGTATGTGAGACGAACCTTCATCACCTTTGCTTCCAAGAAGCACTCTGGCTGTACCCAAGACATACTCTGGCATCAATATTGTCATAAATTACTAATATGTATATCATACATTTGCCATTAATTATATTCCATTCTAATATTTAACTTCTAATGTGTTATTTTATTTCAGTGACTATAAAAGTTTATGAAGGACAGTGACATCTTTATACTACACTGAAAATTATTGTGTTACCCCATGGCACCACAGTTTGCCTGATAAAAGTCCTATGAAACTTTGGAAATTAACTCTAAAAGAAACAAAAGGTACATTTGAAACATAGCCAAAAGAAATGGTAAAAGGATGATATATAAATTTTTTTGGTACAATTTTAAAAATTTTCTCTTTTATAAAAATTTGATGAAATTTATCAACTTAGGCAATGCAGAAGTTCTTCTTACCAACCCTGGCAGAAATGTAGAAGACTGTATTTTGCTCTAAAAACCACACACTCTTTGAGCAGAAAAAGAGTAGATATATAGAGACTCACAGAACTCAGAAACTCAGGAACAGACACTTTGTGCTGAGAATAAATGACTTATGACAAGCAAATCATACAGTGCACGTGAAATAGATGCATGTAGAACTTAAATAATAGTTTACATAAAGTAGTAAATAATTGTTAGCAATTAAAATAAAAAGCTATTAATATGGAAACAATTACTTTAATACAAAATGCAAAGGAAATAGAAAAGATAAGTTAAAAAGGAGTTGTTATTGGTGTTCTTGTTAGGTGTCATCAAGTTCAATACAGCCCATAGCATTCCTAGGAAAAACAGATATGAATCATGTACTATCCTGTGCCGTCTTCACACTTCCTGACACACTAGAGCCCCTTGTGGCAGTCAATTCACCTGGTTGGGGGCATCTTTTCCTTGGTTGATCTCCCACCTTTCCAAGCATGAAAAAAGAGTATAATTTTTTCAAAAATGGGACTAAAAATAGGAAACAAACTAAAATATCTGCTAAATGCACATGAGAAATAATTTCCCTCATAATGACTCAGATACAACTAAAAAATTAAAACAGCATTATAGATGATTTTGTATACAGTAGTATTTAAAATTAGATTGGACATTGTATTCAGCCCTGAGTTTATTATCAATTTAGCATTTTTAATTAAAAGTTTTGAGTTTTAAAAAATGTTTAGTGCCCTCAAAATTCAGTATCTAACTGCACAAAAAGGAGGGATAATTAAAAATTGCATCAGCACAAAAATATATGGCAATACCATTTCAGACAAGGATCTCATATCAAATGTTTACAGAATCCTACAGGGCCTACGCACACAAACACACACACACAAAAAAAAGAGAGAGAGAGAGAGAAGAAGAAGAAGAAGAAGAAGAAGAAGAAGAAGAAGGAGGAGAAGAAGAAGAAGAAGAAGAAGAAGAGGAAGAAGAAGAAGAAGAAGAAGAAGAAGAAGAAGAAGAAGAAGAAGAAGAAGAAGAAGAAGAAGAAGAAGAAGACTGATAACACCATTAC
>NW_006399850.1:12879156-12881914 GCF_000299155.1 Elephantulus edwardii
AGAAGAAGAAGAAGAAGAAGAAGAAGAAGAAGAAGACTGATAACACCATTACAAAATGACCAAAGACATGGAAAGACTTTTCACAGAGGAAGATATTTGGATGGCCAACAGATATATGAAGAAATGCTCAAAATCACTGGCCATAAGAGAGATGCAAATGCAAATATACCATCTCACTCCAGTAGCAGTGGCTACACTTAACAGGACAGTAAGTAATAAATGTTGGTTAGTTATGCTACCAAGTTAAAGGTGAGTGAATTTAATCTGTGGCCCTCAGGCCTGGTTATAATTGGGTTTGGTCAAACATTTTTCTAAGTGGTATAGTACTGGTCTACCCACTTACTGTACAGTGGTAACTAATGGGTGCTGTGATACTAAATACTGTGACAATGATGTGTCAAGTGTGATAATAGTTACCCATGGTGGACAGTATTTGATGGAGCTTCCCAATTAAAACAAGCTTGGAAGCAGGACTGGCATTCACTTCTGAAATGACTTGCCTCCAGAAACTCTATGAACAGTGTTCAAGTCTTTCATTCATAGGTTTACGATTAGTCTTCTATGACTCGACGGCACTTAACAACAATAATAACAACAACATAGAGAGAGGTCTGTTCACCTAGTTGATAGAAAGTTATTCTACCAAGCCAAAAGTGAGTGATTTTAATCTGTGGCCCTCAAGCCTGCTTTTAATTGTTTTTGGTCAAACATTCTTCTAAGTGGTATAGCACAGGTCTGTACATTTGCTGTACAGAGGTAACTCATGGTTTCTGTGTTTTTAGCAAAACACTGTGACACTGATGTGTCAAATGCAATAATGGTTACCTATGACGGACAGTGTTTTGTGGAGCTTCTTGCCTCCGGAAACTCTATGAACATGGAGAAATGATAAAAGTTATACAAGTATTCAGGTCTTTAGTTCATAGGGTCACTAGGAGTCATCTAAGACTCGACGGCACTTAGCATCAACAATAATAATTATGTGGCAAGATAGAAACTCTTAAACATTGGTGATGGGATTATAAAATGGTACAACCACTCTGGAAGGCAGTTTGATGTTACTGCAAAAAGCTGAACATAGAAATTCCATATGCTCTACCAGTTCTACTGCTGAGAATATACCTCAAAAAATGAGAACTGAGGCACAAATGGAGATTTGTACATCAGTGATTACAGCAATGTTATTCATCATCATAACAGCATGGAAACTGCCCAAATGTCCAGCTGCAATCAAATGGATTGAGAAATTACGGTACAGTCACATAATGAAATACTGCACAACATCCAGGAGTAATGATTTTGTAAATCATTATCTAATTTGGGAGGTACTGGAGAGCATTATGATAAGTGAACTAACTTAGTCTCATAAGGGAAAATACTGTATAAGACCATTATTGTAGATATAGAAAGATAATAAGTAAAATGTGTAAGAGAATACAAGGCAGGGAAGGTAGGACCAGAAGGGTGAGGATGGGAAGGGGAGTAATCATAGGGTCACACAATTTGTAGCACATTATGTCCATGATGGGTAACACAAGTTACAACTTGTTGTGATCAGGATCAAAAAGTGTGTACATGAAGTTTTCCTTCTTCAGTACAGGACATATATTGGGCATATTGTCAAGAGAGATCAGTCATTGGGAAAAGACATAATGCTGGGAAAAGATGACTCAACAAGATGAATTGGCACAGTGACTGTTATAGTGATCTTGAACATGTCAGCAGTAGGATAGTGCAGGTGAGGGTATAGTTCAGATATGTTGTTATAGGGACATTTAGACTTATATCCTTTTAAACGCAAGACAGGCATCAGTGTGACAGACCAGCAGGAGTGCAAGGCACAAAACATCATAGAAATGACTTATGGCCTAAACCACCACCTCAAGGAGGTACTGGATGGGAAAGGCAGGAGTGTAAGGGATGATTATGTAGCAGGGAAAGGGAAAGGAGAAGACACACATGCAGGAAAGAGGGGAGGTGCTGAATGTATTGGTTATTTCTGTAAAGGGAAATGTCTTATCTGCTCCATTCGGTAAAATGCTTGTCTGTCAGCTATTATTGTAAAGTTAAGCATCCAAATTAAGGCAGACTAGGAAGAAGATATAGTCATCCATTTCCAAAATATAACAGGCCAAAACAATGTATATGAATGAAACATGCTGTAAAGGTATTATTATATGAAAATTTAAAAAAATATTAAAAAAAACCCCTCTGTGCAACAGAGCACACATAGAGTAACAGATATGGCTACTGAGGCCAAACCTTCAAATTTAGGAACAAAAAGTAGGAGAAGAATTTTTAAACTCTTAAAGAAACTAATAATTGGAATGTGGAATGTGAGAAGCATGGATATAGGAAATTGGATATCCTTTTTAAAAGTGGAGTACATAAATATTGACATTTTAGGTATTGGTGAAATGAAATGGACTGGCATGGGACATT
The DNA here is from genome assembly GCF_000299155.1 of Elephantulus edwardii. Taxonomy (NCBI): domain Eukaryota; kingdom Metazoa; phylum Chordata; class Mammalia; order Macroscelidea; family Macroscelididae; genus Elephantulus; species Elephantulus edwardii. The sequence goes on from NW_006399850.1 coordinate 12,881,599, forward strand.
CTGAATCAGATTATTATATGACCTACTATGCCAGAGATGAAAAAGTGACAATAAAAGCGGATCACTTTCATAGTTCAAAAGGCCATTTCTAGATCCATCTTGAAATACAATGTTGTATTATATATTATATAATATCCACACGTATACATGGAAGACGTTAAATACCATTATCATTAAAGTGTATGCACCAACAACCGTAACAAAAGAGGAGGAAATAGATTGTTTCTACCAACTTTTGCAGTCAGAAATTGATCGACTATTTGTCCTGGAGAGGGTTAAACCGGGTGGTTCCTTGGAGGCAAGGATTCTGAGGCTC
>NW_006399850.1:12882274-12886769 GCF_000299155.1 Elephantulus edwardii
CATATGGATTTCACCTGATGGGAAGCAGATTGATTACATCTGTGGAAGGAAACCTTAGAGAAGTTCAGTATCACCAGTGAAAACTAGGTGTTGATCGAGGAAGAGAACATCAATTTCTCATAGGCGAGTTTAAATTAAAGCTAAAAAAGATCAAATTAAATGTACACAGATCAAAATATTTTTGCATCTATGCCACCTGAATTTAAAAATCAACTCAAGAACAGATTTGAGGCCTTGAACACTAATGAATGAAGACCAGATGAACTGTGGGAGGCTATCAAGAATACCATCTGCAAAGAAAGCAAAATGTCATTCCAAAGATAAAGAAAGAAGAAAAGACCAAAATGTATGTTAGGAAAGACTCTGAATATTGCACTAAAGCACCAAGAAGCCAAAACAAAGGGAAGAAATCAATAATCTAGATAGCTGAATAGATTTCAAAGGGCAGTTCAGGAAGACAATGCAAAGTATCAAAATGAAACATAAAAGGAGATGGTGTCAGAAAATCAAAAGAGCTGAAATCACTTGGCCTTTCTTAAGCTGAAGGAACTAAAGAACAAATTCAAGCAGCAAATACTTAAAAATGCTATGCGTAGAATATTGAATGATTCAGGAAGCATTAAGAGACGATGTAAGAAGTATGCAGTCACTGTACCAAAAAGAATTGGCTGACACAGAAGAATTTCAAGAAACAACATATGATCAAGAGGCAATGGAAATGAAGGTAGAATTTCAGGCTACTCTAAAGGACTTGACAAAAAAAATAAGGCCCCAGGAGTTGATGAAATACCAATTGACATATTTCAACAAACAGATGCTGTCCTAGATGTGCTCACTAGATTGTGCCAAGAAATCTGGAGGACAACTACTTGGCCAACTGCCTGGAAGGGATCAATATTTATTCCCATTCTAAAAAAAAGGTGACCAGACAGAATGTGGAAATTATCACTCATATCACACAGAAGCAAAATTCTGCTGAAGATTATCCAAAAATAACTAGTACATCAACACAGAACTGCCAGAAGTACAAGCTGGTTTTAGGGGAGGTTGTGGCACCAGAGACATTATTGCCAATATCAGATGGATCTGGGGGGGAAGCAAAGAGTACCAGAGGAATGTCTGTGTTTCATTAACTATACAAAAGCATTTGACTGCATGGACCACAACCAATGGTGGGTAATCTTGAGAAGAATGAGAATTTCAGAACACTTGATTATGCTCATGCAAAATCTATGCTTGGACCAAGACCTCAGAGCAGAGCAAGGAAGCATGGCACTGTTCAAAATTAGTAAAGAAGTGCAGCAGGGATAAGTCCTGTCTCCATGCTTCATCAATCTATATTCAGAACAGATTATTCAAGAGGCTTGGCTTTATGAGGAGGAATATGGCATCATGATTGGAGAAAGAATCATCAACATCCTATGTTATGCAGATGACACATCCTTGTTTGCTGAAACTGAAGAGGACCTTAAGCACTGCTGTACAAGGTCAAGGACTGTAGTCTTCAATATGGGTTGAAATTCATCATCAATAAGACAAATATTCTGACCACTAGGCCAACTGGAAGCACCACGATAGATAGAGAAGAGATTGAGGTTGTTAACCCTTACAGCTGGAGGCTCCACAATCAGCTCTTTTGGCACCAGCAGTTGAGAAATCAAAAGACAAATTCACTGGGACACTCTGCTGTCAGGGACCTCTCCAGAGTATTGAAATGCAATAATGTCAGTCTAGAGACTAAGATGTGCCAGACCCAGGCCATGGTTTTTGCAATTACTTGCCATGCATCAGAGCAGGACAATGACTAAGAATGGGAGATGAATCAATGCCTTTTGAGTTGTGGTGTTAGAGAAGAGTTGAACATACCGTGGACCACCAACAAAACAAACAGTTTTGTCTGGGAGAAGGTGAAACCAACATTCTCCTTGGAACAAGGATTTTAAAGCTCCATGTCACACATTTTCAGCATGTGGTCAGGAAGGACCAATCCATAGAAAAGTGAGACTGGCTCAGGACAAGGCAGGCTTCAGAAGAACTGTTATACATAGGGTAGCTGTGAGTCACAGGCGACTCAATGGCCCATAACAAAAACCTTATGATGCTGCCTCTTGACTTCGTTGTTGAGATTTATTGTTTTCCTTGAGATACATTCCATATTGAAGGCTGCAGTGTTTGATCTTCTGCAGCAAGTATTTCAAGTACTCCTTACTTTTAGCAACAAGGTTGTGTCATCTGTAAACTGAAGGTTATTGATAAGTCTTCTTCCAATCCTGATGCTATATTCTTCACAACTTCTTCCATTTCCTCAAATAATTTTTTTAGCAGTTGATTAAGCATGGAGAAAAGATACAACCCTGACATGTGCTGCTGTGCTACAATCTCATAGACATGTGGTTCGAGGTCACTAGCTGCTCGGTGGGAGAAAAGTGGACAATTTCATCTTGTGCAATTAACTGCCTCTGAAAATCCACTGGAGGGTCAGCTGTGGATCACTTCTAACTCAACAGTACACAACAATCACAACAGTGTTCTGTTCCTTTTCTCTGTTCCTACAACAGCCTCTTAGTGTGGGTATAGGTTTTTCCGGAGCCCATTTAGGTATTCTGGGCTTTCCATTCTTTTCATTGTTAGCCATAATTTGTATGATCCACACAGTCAAATGTCTTTGCAGTTATTAAAACCCAAAAAGACATTTTTCTGGTATTCTCTACTCTCAGTCAAGTCCTATCTTATATCAACAATGATATTCTGGCATCACAACCTCTTTTGAATCTAGCTTGAACGTCTGTCAGTTTCCTGTCTATGTACTATTCTAGATGTCTTTGAATGATCTTTAGTAGTATTTCACTTGTAAGTGATATTATTTATTTCATTCAATAATTTCCACCATTCTGTTGGATCATCTTTCTTTGGAATGGGAACAAATACAGATCTCTTCCAGTAAGTTGGCCAGGCAAATGTCCTTCAATTTTCTGGCATAAACTGGTAAGCACATGCAGGGCTGAATCTGTCCCTTGAAAAAAGTCAACAGGTATCCCACCAATTCCTGGGGCCTTTTTAAAAATTTTTTTTAACCAATGCTAGAGAAGGGTTTTGTTGTTATGTTGTAGGTTGGTTGTTTTGGTGGGTTGTTTTGTTTTGTTTTTTCAATTTGCCAATGCCATTTTTGGAGAAGAGGCTGATTATCCTGTGGACTGCCAAAATCACAAACAGATATGACTTGGAATAAGTGCTCCTTGGAGGCATAGATGGCAAAGCTTGATTTCTCACACTTTACGCATGTGCTACAATAGTCTATTCCTTGGAAAGGAACATCATGCTTGAAAGAGTGGAAGGTCAATGAAAGATAGGAAGACTTGATGAAATGGTGTGACACACTGCAGCAGTGGGCTCAAACATGCTAGAGATGTGAAGATGGTACAGGATAGGACAGAGTTCAGATCCATTGTTAATATGGTTGCTAAGTGTATTTAACAGTACCTAGCAACAACAGTAATGACTGAGCTGCCAACACAAAGTTATGTGGTTTGATTTTGTTAGTTACTCTGCTGGAAAAAGATGTATAACCTCTTTTTGTGAGTTATTAACTTTGAAAACCCACTGATGGTTGGCTATGGGTTGGTTCTGACTCAATGTTACACAACAACAGGAAGAATGAGTCATAGTTGACTCGATGGTACCTAACGACAACAACAATAGCACCTTATTTGTAATAGTTTGTGGATTTGAACCATGAAGACATGGTTCAAATTGTTCGATTAGTAGCAAAAACATAGTACAAAGTGCATGGCTAGCCATATTATGTAATTTATCTCATTAAATAATTTTTTATTCATTATATTGACAGCACATAACAGCATCTTAATCTCAAATAAAATTGTGTTTACATTTGAAGTCTAGGTTTTCAAAATGAAAAACTAGGTAAACATCATCTATGTACTTTACTTCTCTTGCTTGCTTATATAAAGTACTATACAAATGCCAATGCACATAGAAAGCACATTTTGTGAGTGACAAATTTGCCCATAAACCTGATAAATTACATGTAAGTAATTTTCCTTTCATTTATATAATTTAACTCTGTATATTTTCTAAACATGTGCATCAGTTAATGTTACATCTTAAAAGATTATGAGATCTTGCAGATATTATTACAGGCTGTTTCTTTTCACATTTGTATGAACTTTAAATTTTAACAAAATGAGACACTATAACTTGTAGTTATTGTTGTTATGTGTCATCAAGTTCACTCCTTCTCATAAGCAACCCTATAAACAATAGCTCTGCACCCTCAGTCCAGTACTAAGAATCTTTCTTTTCTTGATATTGAGATGTGATCCTTCCTGAAATCTGCATTCCTTGATCTTCTGCAAGAAGTGCTTTAGGTCCTCCTAACTATCAGTAAACAAGGTTGTGTTATCTGTATAAAACAGGATATTGATGAGTCTCCCTCCGAACCTGGTGCCACTCTCCAGCTTCTCGGATAATTTGCTCA
>NW_006399850.1:12887094-12889582 GCF_000299155.1 Elephantulus edwardii
CCTAATTATGCATTGTTCTAGCTGTTTTGAATGATCTTCAGTTGTATCTTGCTTGAATGTGACATTAATATTATTTAATAATTTTCCACATTCATTTGAATCACATTTCTTGGGAATGAGAACAAATATAGACTTCTTCCAGTCCATTGGCCAGACTGTTATCCTCCAAATTTCCTGGCATAGATTAGTGAGTGCATCCAAGGTTGCATCTGTTAATTTAAATGAGTCGATTGTTATCTCATCGATCTCTGGGGCTTTATTTTTTGCCAAGTCCTTCAATGCACCTTCTACTTCCTTCATTACCTTTGGCTCCTGTTCATATGGTACTTCTTAAAATTTTTCAGCGTCAACCAATTCTTTCTGGTACAGTGATTCTGTGTATTCCCTCCATCTTCTTTTGTTGCTTTCTGGGTCATTCAATATATTGCCCATTTTATATTTCAATATTGTGACATAAGGCTTAAATTTTTTTTTCAGTTCTTTCATATTGAGAAGTGCAGAGTAAGTTCCAATCCCAGCTCTCTGCACATTCCATTATAATACTTTGCTTTGTCCTCCCAAGCTGGACTTTGAAATGTTCTGTTTCAGCTCTTTCACTTAGACATGTTTTCCTTCTGTTTTAGCTTCTCTACGCCCCAGTGCAATCTTTAGTCTTTTCTGACATCCATTTTGAATTTTTCTTTCTCTTCCATTTTTGTAATGACCTTTTGCTTTCCTTATGGATGATATCGATATCATCCCACAACTCAACTGGTCTTCAATCACTGGTATTTAAGACCTCAAATCTATTGATAAAATGATCTTGAAATTCAGACAGAATTGAATCAAGATCATATCTTCGTTCCTGTGGACTTCTTTTCATTTTCTTCAGCCTCAATTTGAACTTGCATATGAGTAGTTGATGATCTGACCCACAGTTCACACGCGGCATAGTTTTGCCTGCTGATTTTGAGCTTCTTCAATGATTTCTTCCACAAATGTAGTTAAACTTGTTTCTATGCAGACCATCAGGTATGATCCATATGTAAAGTTGTCATTTGTGTCTTTTGAAAAAGGTATTTGCAATGAATAAATCATTGTAAATACAAAAGTCAATCATTCTATTTCTATCCTCATTTCTATCGCCAAACTCATATTTTTCAACTACTATTCCTTATTCACTGTTTTCCACTTTTGCATTCAAGTCATCAACTATCATTAATGCTCCTTGATTGTATGCTTGATCAACTTCAGACTACAGCACATAACAACAACATCTTAATCGCAAATAAAATTGTGTTTACATTTGAAGTCTAGGTTTTTAGAATGAAAAACTAGGTAAACATCATCTATGTACTTTACTTCTCTTGTTTGCTTATATAAAGTACTATACAAATGCTAATGCACATAGAAAGCACATTTTGTGAGTGATAAATTTGCCCATAAATGTTTCCTTGGGATAATCTTATGTCAAGGACTAAAGAGCAATGATGTCAGTTTAAAAAATAAGGTCACTTTAACCAAATCATGTTTTTGTGGGTTTTTTTTTTCTTCTTTTGCTTCCTATGCATCTAAAGGTTGGATAATCAATAAAGGTGATCAAAGAAGAATCATTAGCTTTGAATTGTGTGGCTGGAGAAGAGTACTAAATATTCCATGAACTGCCAAAAGAACAAATGAATCTGTCTTTGACAGTGCAAACAGAGAGTCTATTGAGGCAAAACTAGTGACATTTGACTCACATACTTTGTACAGGTTAGGAGAGGTGAATTCTTGGATAAAATTACCATGCTGGGGAAAATAGAGGCTAAAAAAATAGAGGAAAATTCCAATGAGATGAACTGACACAGTGATCCACAGGGCTTGAGTATGATGGAGTTTTCAGGATGGCACAGGGCAGGGCAATGTTTAGATCTGATGTTTATGGGGTTGCTATTAGCTGTAGATGACTCAACTGCACCTAACAACAACAACAAACAATAAGGAGTAGAAAATTCTGATAGCTAACAGGATCTCTGCTGGCTTAGTGGGTAGAGAGTTGTTTTATCAGCTCAAAGATGGGTGTTTTGAACCCACCAGATACTCTGACAGAGAAAGGTAGGCAATCTCCTTAAGTGTAATTCACATCCTCTGAAAACCCCCTGGAGGGTCAGAAAATGAGTTTGTTCTGACTGGAGAGCAATTAAGTTTGAGTTTTAGGGTTTAATTTTATATCACTCTTTTATTGGTTTGCATAAAATCATTCATATACATTGTGTTTTGTTCAAGTACATTGTGTTTTACAGATTGTATACTTTGTGTTTTATGCATATGCACTGTGGGGTTTTTTTAAATTTTTCATTTCCATGAACATTTACAGAGATTGTGGATTTCCATTCATTCATTGTTGCACTTTTCTCCCCGCCCACGCTACCCCATGCTAAGTTTGCTGCTCTTCTTTAAAAGCAAAAGAAAAACTCCTGCATTGGTATACAATCCCCCGCACGTTCCCACCCTCACCCCGAGTATA
>NW_006399850.1:12889857-12891043 GCF_000299155.1 Elephantulus edwardii
AGAGTCACCCATTTTGAATAATATTGCATGAGTTCCTTGTTTTTCAACGCAGTGTAATATTCCATTGTGTGAATATACCACAGTTTCTCTATTCATTCATTTGTTGATGGGCACATAGATTGTTTCCAACTCCTTGCTATTGTGAACAAAGACATGATATACATTGTTTTATATAATTAATTACTATTCTCTTCAAGTCCCCATGACTTCTTTCCTATTCCTTCACAACCCTCTTCCACCTACAAACCTGTGCTATTTTAGGTTACTTCTCCCTTTCTCCTTTTCCTCTTTCCCCATCTCTCATTTCACTTCCCCGTTTGAACATTTATACATAACTACTGAGTTATAATTCTATTTTCACAAAGTTGTTGCTGTATACTGTTAAGTCAGAACCTACTCATAGCTGACACTCTAGCAGGTTTTCAGAGGCTGTAAATCACACAGAAGATTACCTATCCTTCTTCCAAATATCAGCTGGTAGATTTAAACTATGTGCCTTTGGGATTACAACGTAGCTTTTTACCATTGAACCACAGTATTGTTGCTGTGTACCATTGAGTCAGAATAGACTTATAGCTGACTCTCCAGGAAGGTTTTCAGAAACAATAAATCTCACGGGAGGATTTTTTCTCCCAATATAATGATATCATTTTCACAATGAAATATTACACAGGACTAAAGAACAATGGAGTATTTGTAAAATATGATACATCGTGGGAGACTCTAGAAAGCATTACAATGAGTTGGTTTTTTTTTTCTCCCCCCCCCCTCATTTTAATAGCTCTAGATATACCTTTGTGTGCTTTGGGATATTTGAATCTCATCTTTGGTGAAGTATGTGCTTTGTTTTCTGCTTATTTGGTAAATGGCTTGATCATCTTTTTGTTGTTGAGGTGTTGGTATTTTCTATAAATTGTAAAGCTTAGGTCCTTGCTAGATGTATCATTGTCAGATAATTTTTCCCCAATCTATAAGGTTTTTTTACTTTATTTAGATAAGTCCTTTGTTGCACATAGAGATATAGTTCTTAAATAACCCTAATTGTCTAGATTTTTCTGCTCATTATGCATTTTCAGTAATTTTTGATAGTCTATTTATGCCATAAGTAAGGGCTCCTAAATTTGTCCCTGTATTTTCTTTGATGATATTTATAGTTTTAAGATTTTTTTGTTGTTGGTTTTTTGAG
>NW_006399850.1:12891830-12893018 GCF_000299155.1 Elephantulus edwardii
GAACAATAAATGACATAGTTGAGCCTCTACATCTTGTTGTTCCTAATCTTTATACTATAATAGACAAAGTGCTAGTCAATAACCCTTTTATCTTAAGAACTACCTTCCTTCTGTAACTTGAATTGTGCCACTGTTAGAACCTCTACTTGGAATATTATTGCTTTTAATTTTTGACTCATGTACTTTTAGCTTGTTAGTTAAATTTGTGTCTTCTAGGCTGCAACAGTTCCATGGTATATCTTCAAGGATATGAACATGTATGGCTAAGCACACTGATAACAGTACATCTAAATTCCAAAATCAATCTCCACAATAGTCTATGTGTTTCCTATTGCCAAAGGGGCCCTTTAGTTTTAAGTTTTATGCTGAAGTTTTGATCCATCTTTAATTAGTTTAGTATACAGTAATGAAGTATCAATAGTGTCTCAATTTTTTGCAAATAGATATTCAATTTTGCCAGAACTATTTATTAAAGAGCCTGTCTTTTTCTCTTAAAATGGATCTCATCATTTTGTCAAAGATCAGCCACCCATATGTGAATAGATTTGTTTCTGGGTTCTCAATTCTCTTCTAATGGTATATATCTCTGTCTTCGAGCCAGCACTGTGCTGTGCTAATTTTCATATCATGACTTTTTGAAGCTTTTAAGATCAGAGAGTATTTGGTTGTGTATTGTAGATTTTGAAATCAGAAAGTGTGAGGCCTCCAATTTTGGCTTTTTGTCTTTACCAGCACCTTGTTTCTACAAGGCCTATTTACTTTCCATATGAAGTTATTTATCACTGTTTTTCATTTCCTTGAAGAATGGTAACTGCATTGATTAAATTTCTAGGTAGCTTTCTAGTAATATTGAGCTCTGGTGGCCTAATGGCAAGATCATGTGCTATAATCCTGAAAGCACACAATTTGAATCCACCAGCTGCTCTGTGGAAGAAGGATAGGCAATCTCCTCCCATCAGATTAATGGCCTCTGAAAACTCTCCATAGGGTCAGCTATGGTTTGGTCAACTATGGGTTGGTTCTGATTCCATGGTATAAACAACAACATTCTTAAGTGTTGTATATTCTCTTATTTGTGAGATATCCTTTGATTTCTTATAATGTTTTAAAGTTTTCTCTGTATATTGTTGTTGTTATGTTCCATCGAGTCGCTTGCGACTCATAGCGACCCTATGTACAACAGCCCTA
>NW_006399850.1:12894048-12895744 GCF_000299155.1 Elephantulus edwardii
CATAATCAATGAAACACAGATAGACATTCCTCTGGTATTCTCTGCTTTTAAAATATCTGTGGTTAAATTTATTCTTATGTATCTCATCTTTTGCTTTATCACTCCTTTTTCAGAGTTCTTTATGTTATGGTAGAAGAATCTGACTTTTGTGGGCATGTTGATCTCTTACTCCATCAACTTGATAAATTAGTCAATTAGAGTCAGTAAATATCTTTGTTGTTTGTAACTTTTTTTTATTTTAATTGTGATTTTAATGCAAATTCACAGAGCAGTTGGATTTTTATCCATACACTGTTGCACACTTTCCTCCTCCCCCGTTCAGTCTTTTTAAAAAAAAATGCATTCATTGTTGTGCAGTTACCTCCCTCTTCTTTCCCCCCTTTCTCCCCACTCCAGTTCTCTTTATTTACCTCTTATTCCTGACAGTTTTCTTACATATAATGCCTAATAATGTATTTTTAAAATTTTTAATTTTTTTTTCTAATCACCTATTTTTGTAAACAGTTCTCTTTATCAAATGTTCTTTGAGGTTTTGTACACATTGGATTATATTATCTACAAACAAGGTAAGTTATTTTACCTTTACCACTTGGATACCTTTCTTTTATTGAATCATTGCTCTGGCTAGGACTGCCAAAAAATATTAAACAGTGATGATGATAAAGAGTATCCTTGTACGGGTCTTTTTCAAAGGGAATTACTTCAATCTTTCTGTGCTGAATGCAATATTGATTGCTGATTTTGTATATAGATGTATAGTTTCTTCTTGCTAAGTATATAAATGACAAAATTATTCACAAAAAGAAGAATTTACAAAAACATAATTTTTATAAGTTATTCACGCATGTTTTCAGTTTCAAATAGTTAAGAATTTGCATCATTGTTATGCATCAATTAATGGTAGTAGATGCACAGTCATGTGCGTTAAATATATGTCAAATGATACTTCTTAGCTGAACCAAGTGATACTAGAGTATATCATCATACTTATTAACATCTGGAGGCCTTTACAGCTGCAAGCAGCTGGAGATTTTTTAATGCACTTGGAATGGAATTTACAGACAAAATTGTTCCCTCTTCTTATCTTCTCTACTTTACTACTTTACTTGCTTTTCTAAATATTTTCTCCATAATCTTCAACAAAATTGGCAAAAACCAAAACCCCAGGAATTGATGCATACCAATTGACATATTTCAACAAACAGACACTTCCAAATTGGGTAAAGAAATCTGGAGAACAACCACTTGGCCAACTGGCTGGAAGAGATTTATATTTGTTCCCCTTCCAAAGACAGGTGATCCAACAGAGTGTGGAAATTATTGAACAGTATCACTGACATCACATGCAAGCAAGATTCTGCTGAAGATCATCCAAAAAAGACTGGAACAATACATCAACAGAGAACTGCCTGAAGTGCAATCTGGATTTAGAAGAGGCCATGGAACTAGCTAATTCCAGATTGCTCTTCACTGAAAGCAGAGAGTAGCAAAGTGATGTCTGTGTTTCATGACTATGCAAAGGCATTTGACTGTGTGAATCACAACAAACTGTGGCTGATTTTGAGAAAAACGCCAATCCCAAAACACTTGATTTTACTTATGTGAAACCTATACTTGGACCAGGAGGCAGTCATCAGAACAGAGCAAGGAAACACTGCATGGTTCAAATTTGGGAATGGTGTGCATCAAGGATTTG
>NW_006399850.1:12896894-12898104 GCF_000299155.1 Elephantulus edwardii
AAAATATCTTAATGATTTAAAAAGTGGATTGATGTTTAAGAATCCTAAATATCCACAAATGGAATGACAAGGAAGCAATAAAAAGAATAGTAAAGTTTAAAGTTCAAAACTCTATAATAATTTAAAGAAGAAATAAAAAAGTAATAAAAAGTGAACAAGGAATAAAAACAATGGAAACACTAGATACAAATAGTAAATTTTAATCAAAGTGGAAAAGCATGCCTACAACATGAACACTCTAACTGTAATCACTTAAAAAATTCTTTTTGTTAATAAACACTTTGAAAACACAATCATATATCATTAATAACTGTATGCTTCTGTTAAAGCATGTGATGCACTGGTTACAATTACTTATTCTACTCTGAATAGAATATGTTAAAGAGAAATTGTTATAGTTAGGCATTTTCATTTTAATTTAAATATATATCAGAAGATTTCTGTATGATCATAGAGTTCTTTATGTTTGTGATACATACATGCCTCTGAAAAATAAATGTCTTTATCCAGATTTTCAGTAAGTAAACAGCAGTTCTCCAAACCCCAGGACTGATAGCTGTAAAGGAATTCCACTCAACCAATTATATATCATATTTCAAAAAGAGAAGGTAGTCATCAAGTATTGAGAAAATTTATTCTCTCAAACAAATACCATCTTATTTAAATATAATTATGTCCCAAATTTATTCTGTGCCAATAAGACGTTATATATTAAAAAAAACTAAGAAAAATAATAAATAGTACTGAGCAGGGAAACACTTCATGGTTCAGGATCAGGCAAGATGTATATCAGGGATGCATCCAATCTCTATAACTTTTCAATCTATATGCAGAACAGATTACTCTGGAGGCTGAACTTTATGAAGAGCAGTGTGGCATCAGGACTGGAAGAAGCCTCATCAAAAACCTGTGTTATGTAGATGATACAATCTTGCTTGCTGAAACTGAGGAAGATATGAGGCATATGTTGCAGAAGATCAAGAAGTATATAGTCTTTAATATGGATTGAAGTTCAACATTAAAGAAACAAAGATTCTCACCATTAGCAGATTCATGATAGAGAAGAGATTAAGATTGTTAGCTTCAGCTTGCTTGGTTCTACAATCAACACTTTTGGCACTAGCTGCCAGAAAATCAAAAGGCAAATTGCATTGGGAAAATCTGCTGATGGGGACCTCTCTAGAGTGCTGAAGAGCAACTATGTTAGTCT
>NW_006399850.1:12898563-12900389 GCF_000299155.1 Elephantulus edwardii
AGATTGACTCAGGATAACTCAAGGTTCAAAGTTAATGTACATAGGGTTGCTATGAGTCACAGTCCACATGACAGCACATAATAAAAACAACAATAACAAAATTAAAAAAATTAAAAAGCTTTTATTAAATGACAGTGAAAAATTGAAGACATTGTACAGATGGGAGAACATTTTGGGGAATCATATATTCAATAAATATCTAATATTAAAGTTATAGATACAAATTTATAAAACTTAACAAAAATACAGATAATCTATTAGAAAATAGGCAAAAAAAACTTGGACAACAATTTCAAATGGGACAGTATTCAAATAGCTAGTAAACACATAAAAAGATAACCAGCCTCTTTAGTCATCAGGGAGACACATATCAAAACAAAAATTATATACTTCACTAAGATGGCAACAGTTAAATTATCATAAACACGACTGTTAGTGAAGATATTGATAATTTGGTCTTATCTTTTATTCGATCAGGAACCAACAGCTTCGAAAGAAGTCCAAGTTGCAATGAATATTGAAAAGAAATGAAGTTCCAGAAAATTATAGCATTCAATTAAAATGTTTCTACAAATAGACATAGCCCTTGGGTGGCTCACTCATCTATGCTAAGAATTTGGAAGAGAAATATCAACTTGCTAGGGAAAAAAAATCTACATTTGTTCCAAGTTCAAAAAAATGTGACCAAAAAAGAATTCCGAAATGGTGCAAAATTATAAAAAAAAAAATACACCATTTTTTTTTCTGAAAAGAATGTAAAAATACTTGCAGCAGTACAATGAAAGGGAATTGCTAAAAATTAAATCTGGATTCAGAGGAGGTTATGGGACCAGGGAACTCTTCAGTTGCCAGATGGATCTTGGTATAAAGCAGAGAATAACAAAGATGTTTATGTATGTCATGCTGGCAATGTAAAGACATTCAACTCTATGAATCATAACACAATATGGGTAACATAGTGAAGAATATGAATTCCAGAACTGTTACTTAAGCTTATTCAAAACTTGTACATAGACTAAGGTGACAAAGGTGATAGTTGCGCAAAGAAAAGAAAGGATATTGTGTGTTATAAAATCAAGAAAGATGTATATCAAGGTCATATCATTTCATCATACTAATTCAAACTGATAAATTGGACCAAATAGTCTAATAAATTGGACCATATGAAAAGAGTAGCTACAAGATTAATTAATAACCTGAAATACACCACCAGATATATGTTCCCTGCTGAAACTGAAGTAGACTTGAAGCACTTACTGATGAACATAAAAGAATATAAATATCAGTATGGATTTATTATTTTAATTATATGCTGTCAAGTCAGAACTAATTCATAGCTGACTCTCCACTGGAGTTTTCAGAGGCTATAAATCTCAGGATATACCCATCTTTCTCCTGTGGAGGTGAATTTGAACCACGTGCCTTCAGGTTGCCAGCACAACTACTTACCACTAAGCCACTACATATTTCAAGCAAATAAAAAAAAATCCTGGATGATTAAATATTATAAATGAAGAAAAGTGTGAGGTTGTCAAAGATTCTCTTTCACTTGGCTCCAAAAATAAAGTTCATGAAAGAAGCAGTAATTAAATCAGTGATAGATTGGATTGAGTAAATTGGATATACTGGATTTGGGTTTTCATACTCTCCAAAGTACTGAAGAGCAATGGTGTCTCTCTGGAGACTAAGGTGCGTCTGATACAGGCTATGGTCTTTGCAATCACTTGTTATGCATCAGAGAGTTGGACAATGATGAAGGAGGATAGAAGGAGAATCAATGCCTTTGATCTGTGGTGCTGGAGAAGAGTATTGAGAATACCATGGGC
>NW_006399850.1:12900619-12902593 GCF_000299155.1 Elephantulus edwardii
GAGTTTAGGGCTGTTGTACATAGGATCACTATGAGTCGCAAGCGACTCGAGGGCACGTAACAACAACAACAACTGGATTTGGGTAGTAACAAAGGAACTCTTCAATGGCTAAAAGTGTCACCCTGAGAGGTAATAGGAACCTGACACAAACCTGGATTCTATGCATGGGAGATCTGGAAAATTAGTAAGAAAAACTAAATAAATCATGCTTTTGAATTATGGCATTGTCTAAGATAACTGAATTGAGAATGAACTGCTAGAAGAATGAATATATCTGTTTTAGAAGATATGGAACCAGAACGCTCCATAGAAATGAGGATGGTGAGACTTTATGTGTTGCAGACTGCGGGTCCCAAATGATGGAATGATTTTATAATTATTAATAATGAGACAGACAGCCAGGAATAATATAGAGCAGAAAGCATAAAACAGGGTGCCAGCAGTTCTCCACTGAAGACCCCAAGCCAAGCTTCTCTGTATCTTTATTGAAAATTATCTGGAAGTAAGTCACAGAGAATTCAATGCAAATGAAGCCGAGCTCTTTCTATTGAAAACCTTCTGCTTGACTCAGGAGGGAGGGGTTAGCAAATGCAAGAATTTGGCATACACTTAAGGATTGCCTTGGTGCCTCAGGGTGAACTCTAGCTCAGAAAGTAACACTACCTCTCTAGAGGGGCCCTACCTGTCTCCTGTCTACAGGAAACAAACAGCTTATTTTCCGTGATCTGCCAAAAGAGAAATCCCAACTTATAAATTTGTAATTCCTTTAATTCCTGAACAAGGGTTTTCATATAATATTTGGTATAAAGTTTGGCTTCCCATATTTATGACTAGCTTTTTCAGGATAGCATGATTGGCAAGGAAGGGTCAGCAAAAGAGTAGAACACTCTGAAGGACATAGATTGATAAAATGTCTGCAATAATGGGTTTAAATATAGCAATGATTGTGAGGTTGACACAGAATTGGAATATGTTTTATTCAGTTGTGCACATGTTCTCTATGTGTGCAAACCAACCAAGCACTTAAGAAAACAGCCCAGAAGAAACAATCTCCACATTATTTAACACAGGAATAAGTAACAAAACGGTTTCCAACATTATTCTGATTAACAGTTAACAGAAAAGAATAGGGTAAATAGTTATGAGCCAAATCAGACCTGGGATTTCTGCAGGGACTAGTAGTAAGAAGCTATGTTGTAAATCCAAAGGCATGCAGTTTAAATTCACCAGCTGCTCAGCAGGTCAAAGACGAGCAGTCTCCTCCTCTGCAATTTACTACCCCAGAAAACTCACTGGAGATACAGCTATGAGTTGTTCTGATTCAGTGATGGCACACAGTGATGGAAATGTTTGTGATCAGCAGATGAGGATGTGAAATCCTACACAGATACTCAGAATAATTTGTAGGAGCTAGTTATATGCAACCCAAACATAGAACCCAAGGTAATCAAGGCAGGACTACCACATCCTGCTCCATCATTGTGAGAAAGATGGGGGAAAAATTCAGCAAGATTTTAGGTTACCACTTTAAAATGATGAAGGAAAGAACATGAAAAATTGCTACCATTTTCCTTCCCTTTTTTCTATTTTGCCTAAATGTTGTTCTTGTTGTTACATGCCATCGAGTTGTCTGCAACTCAGAAAGATCTGAACTCTGCTCTATCTTGAACCAATCTCATCATCTCAGGCAGACCTAATCCCATTTCTCCAGTCACTAAATCAATCCTTCTCTCCTGGGTCTTCCCCTCCTGTTCTATTCCTCCAACCTTTCAAGCATGATGTCCTCCAAAAACTGGTTCCTCCTGCCTGTTGTTGTTGTTATGTGCCATCGAGTCGCTTGTGACTCATAGTGACCCTATATACAACAGCCCTAAACTCTGCTCTGTCCTGTGCCAATCCCACCGCCTCCAATACACCATCCCAATTACCCCAGTCACTGTATCAATCCACATCATAGAGGGCCTTCCCCTCCTG
>NW_006399850.1:12902995-12912973 GCF_000299155.1 Elephantulus edwardii
TTTAATTTCCTGGCTACTGGTGCCAAGAGTGTTGACTGTGGAGCCAAGCAAACTAAAGCTGTGAACAATCTCAATCTCATCACCATCCATCCTGATGCTGCCAATTGGCCCAGTGGTGAGAATCTCTGTCTTCTTGACATTGAGCCTCAATCCATATTGGAGGCTGCAGTCCTTGATCCTCTGCAGCAAGTGCTTCAGGTCCTCCTCAGTTTCAACAAGCAGGGTTGTGTCATCTGCATGACACAGATTGTTGATGGATCTTCCACCAATCTTGACCCCACATTTCTCCTCATAGAGCCCAGACTGTTTCATAAAGTGGATAAAAGTGATTGTTGCTATTTTGTATTGTGGAGTCAGAACTGACCTACAGCTGACCCTCCAATGGGCGTTTCAGAGGAAGTAATTACACAGAAGGAGATTGCCCATCCTTCTCCTGCAGAGCAGCTGGTGACCTCAAACCAGGTGTCTTTGGGATGCCAGTGCAGTTTCTTGAGTTGGAACACCAGAGCTCTCTATCATAAAAGTGTTACAATGTACAAATGTGATCCCCATAAATTCTGCAAAATAGTTAAACATCATTATTGGTTTCCATTACTACTATGTAATCTTCCTTTCGCCCCTAATATTTTATGGTTTTGTATACAATATAATTCAATATACAGTTTTCCCATCTATATTGTATTTCCCTCATGTACATTGTGTTTATGTAGTTATTCACGAACAGTGTATATTATATAATTACCATTGACTTATGCCTGTTATACTCCCATCTTTTCAAATCCCCATTATATCTTTTCTATTCCTTCACCCCCCACATCTACCCATTAACCTCTGCAGTTTTTGTGATTTCCCTTCTTCCTCTGTTTTCTGTCCCCTTCTCTTTTTCCTACTCCTTTTAAACATTTACACACAACCTGCTCAGTTATCCCCATTTTTGCAATAATGGCCTTTTTCAGTATTTGTTCTTATGAGACTGAGTTATTTCATTCAGCATAATGCTCTCTAGAGTCTCTCATGTTACACATTATTTTAATTGTTGTTTCTTAGTACTGCATAGTATTCCATAGTGAGAACATACCACAATTTCTCAATTTATTTGTTTGTTGATGGTCACTTGGGCTCTCTCTGTTTTCTTGTTATTGTGAATAAAAATTCTCCTATAAATATAGGCGTACATATCTCGACTTGTATCGCAGTTCTGATTTACTTGAGTTATGGACCTAGCAGTAGAATAGCTGAGTCATATGGGGTTTCTATGTTCAGCTTTTTTGAGGAAACATCAAATTGCCTTCTGGAGTGGTTGCACCATTTTACAAATCCACCAAGAATGCATGAGAGTGCCAATCTCTCCATAACCTTTTCAGCTTTTATTGCTTGTTGGACTATTAAATTTTTCTACTCCTCCTGAGATAGTATCTCACTGTTGTTTTGATTTGCATTTCTGATTGTTAGTGATCTTGAAAATCTGTGTCTGCTGCACATCTGAATAATTTCCATTATGAAGAGACTTTTCACATATTTTGCCCATTTTATAATTGAGTTATCATTTTTTTATGGTGGAGGCATTGTAGTATTCTGTAAAATTTAGTTATGAGAACTTTGCCAGAAATGTATTTGCCAAATTCTTTTTCCCAGTCTGTAAGCTTTATGTTTAACATTTTGGCAGGAGGTGGGGAGTGGGGTGGTGAATTGTTGTATGCAGGGAGTTAATTATTAAAAGGTTCCATTCATCTATTTCTTCCTTTCCTGGTTGTATATTTCTGGCTATTTTTGCAAGGTTGAACCAACAAAGTGTAGAAACTACAGAACAATATCATTGATTGCACATGCAAGCAAGATTCTACTGAAGATTATCCAAAAACTACTGGAACAGCACATCAACAGGGACTTGCCAGAAGTCCAGGCTGGGTATAGAAGGGGTCATGGTACTAGAGATATTGTAGCTGATATTAGATGGATCTTGGTTGAAAGCAGAGAATACCAGAAGACCTTCTATCTGTGTTTCATTGATTATGCAAAGGCATTTGACTGTGTGGATCATAACAAACTGTGGCTGACTCTGATAAGAATGGGAATCCCAGAGCATTTAATCGTGCTAATGTGAAACCAGTACTTGGACCAAGAGGCAGTCGTCAGAACAGAGCAGGACAACACTGCAGGGTTCAAAATTGGGAGGGGTGTATGCCAGAGATGTGTCCTATCTCCATACCTTTTCAACCTGTATGGAGAGCAGATTATCTGAGAGTCTGGGCTCTATGAGAAGTGTGGCATCAGGGTTGGTGGAAAATCTATTAACAATCTGCATTATGCAGATGACACAACCCTGCTTGCTGAAACTGAGGAAGACCTCATGCACTTGCTGCGAAGTGTCAAGGACTGCAGCCTTCAGTATGGACTGAGGCTCAATGTGAAAAAGACAGATTCTCACCGCTGGACCAATTGGTAGCATCAGGGTGGATGGTGAAGATTGAGATTGTTCACAGCTTCAGTTTGCTTGGCTCCACGGTCAACACTCTTGGCACCAGCAGCCAGGAAATCAAAAAACGTATTGCGATGGGAAAATCTGCTGTTAGGGACCTCTCTAACGTACTCAAGAGCAATGGTGTCTCTCTGGAGACTAAGGTGCACCTGACAGAGGCCATGGTCTTTGCAATCACTTATTATGTGTCAGAAAGTTGGACAATGACTAGGGAGGATAGAAGGAAAATTGATGCCTTTGAGCTGTGGTGCTGGAGAAGAGTATTGAATGTACCCTGGACTGCCAGGAAAACAAACAGATTTATCCTGGAGAGGGTTAAACCAGGCTGTTCCTTGGAGGCAAGGATTCTGGGGCTTCATCTGACATACTTTGGACATGTTGCCAGGAGGGACAGGTCCTTGAAGAGGGACATCATGCTTGGGAGGGTGGAGGGAAGCTCAGGAGTGGAAGACCCTCTATGAGGTGGATTGATTCAGTGACTGGGGTAATCGGGATGGGTGTGTCAGAGGCAGTGTGACTGGCACAGGATAGAGCAGGGTTTAGGGCTGTTGCGCATAGGGTCGTTAGGAGTCGCAAACAACTCGACGGCACATAACAACAACAACAGCAACATCTATGCTATAGGTTATGGTTTCTCAGTTTGGTCTCATTTTCTCTCTCTTACGATACTTATAGTTTTGAGTTTTACCCCTAGGTTTCTGGTCTACCTTGAATTGTTTGGGTTTTGTTTTTTTGTTTGTTTGGTGTGTGTGTGTGTGTGTGTGTGTGTGTGGTGTTTTGCCACTACCATTTATTGAAGAGGTTATTGTTTTCCCATTTGATAGTTTTGATTCCATGTTGAATAGCAAATGACTGTAGGTAGATGGATTGAGCTCTGGATTTTCTATTCTGTCCCATTGCTCTATGTGTCTGTCTTTGTACCAGTAACATGTTGCTTTGGTTCTATAACTGTGTAGTATGTTTTGAGATTAGGAAGAGCCATGTCTCTCAGTCCATTCTTAATTTTCTGAAGAGCTTTATTTATTCAAAGTCTCTTTCCTTTCCAAGTAAGCCTGTCAATTGCCTTTTATGTCTCTTTGAAAATCAGTTAGGTATTGATGTTGCATTAAAAAAATGTAGATTACTTTTGGTAAGATTGTCATTTTTACAAAGTTGAGTCTTCTTATCCATAAACAAGAATTTTTTTTCAATTTAGATTGTTTTATTGTTTCTTGTAGTAGTGATCTCTGTTTTTCCTACAAAAGTATTTTGTCTCTAGTATGGCTTATAGTTGTTTTTATTTGCCATCAGGTGTCATGTGGCTCATAGTGACCCTATGAACAACAGATCTGAACACTATTCTATCTTGTACCCACCTCAGAACACTTTGATGTACTCAAGCCCATTGCTGCAGTCACTGTGTCATTCCATCTGGTTAATGGTCTCCCTCTCCTTCATTATTCATCTACCTTCTCAAGAATGCACCTTCTCCAAAGAATAACCTCTTTTAGCAACGTGCCCAAAATATGAGAATTAAAGTTTTGGCATCCTTGACTACAAGGAACACTGTAGCCTCACCTTCTCCAAGACATATCTATTTATTCTTTTGGCAGATCATGGATATTCAGTATTTCTAAGTAATTAATCTTATAGTTGGCTACTACAAATGATATTGCTTTCTTGGTTTCCTTTTCCATGATTTCTTTGTTGCTGTAGATAAATCTCAACCATCTTTGTATATTGATCTTATATCCTGCCACTCTTCTAAATTGTTCTACTGTTGTGTACCACTGTGACTGAACTGACCAATCCTCGAGTGGGTTTTTCAGAGGCAATTAGTTGAACGAGAGAAGATTGTTCATCTTTCTCCCATGGAGCAGCTAGTGGATTTGAATCATGTGCCTTCAGGATTGCAGCACAGCTTCTTTCTACTTGGCCACCAGAGCTCCCTACTAGGAGGTCTAAATAGATCTAACAGGGGTTGGGGTTTTTTTTGTCAAGTCTTTGAGATTTTCTGTGTACAATATGATGTCTGCGTTTAGTGAGTGCTTTTCCACCTCTTTGACAATTTGAATGCCTCGTATGTCCTTCTCTTGTCTTGCTGCACTAGAATGTACTTTCAAAACAATATTGAATAGGAATAATGATAGGAGGAATCCTTGTCTAGTCTCTATTCACAAGGGGAATGTCTTTAGTCTTTCTCCATTAGTAATGATGTTAGCTCTTGGTTTTTGTGTATATACTTTCCATTACATTAAGAAAATTCCCTTCTACTCCTACTTTGCTGAGTGTTTTAGGGGTGTTAAATTTTATCAAAGGCTTTTTCTGCATCAGTTGATAGGATTATGTGGTTCTCAATCTTTGCTTTACTATTTTGATTATTTACATTGCCTGTTTTTTCTTATATTGAACCATTCTTGCACGTTATTGTTGTTATGTATCCTTGAGTTACCTGTAACTCATAGCAACCCTATGTGCAACACCTCTGAAGTTTGTTCTGTCCAGAGCCAGTCTCACTGGCTCAGACATGCCTATCTCCATTGTCCTAGTTACTGTATCAATCCATCTCAGCTGGGTCTTCCTTTTCTGCTCTGTCCCTCCACCATTCCAATCATGATGCCCTTCTCCAAGGATCAGTCCTCCCTGGCCATATGTCCAAAATGTGTGAGATGGAGCTTCAAAATCCTAGCCTCCAAGGAAAAACTTGGTTTTACCATCCTTGCATACTTTTCTCACTTACTTTGGGCATGTAGCCAGAAGGAACCAGTCCCTGGAGAAGTATATCATATTTGGAAGGGTGAAGGCACAGCACAGGAGAGGAAGAGCCCAGATAAGATGGACTGACACAGTAACTGAGGTATTGGTGTCAGTTAGAATGGTCCAGCATAAGCAAGGTTCAGAGCTATTGTACATGGAGTCAGTATGAATTGCAGACAACTTTGACACAGAACAACAGCAACATACTGTCAAATTCATTTCCTAGCGGTAATTTCCCCTGCTGTTTGTTTTTAAGTTACTCTGTTCCCTGTTTCCTATGGCAAGCTTTTCATCTGGTTGTCCTGCAAGGATCACGGATCTGAATGTTTCCTTCTGCCCATCTATGGTGAGCCTGCTTCTCTGTTTTTCTTGTAGTTTGATAGGAGGAGGCACTCTCCCACAGGGGTAGACAAAGTCCCAGAAGTGCTGCTTGTAATAATTGTGCACAGGGGAAAACCCCAGGGAGGTGACAATGTCTCAAATATGCAGCCCCCACATCTCAGCTGTGCTAGTATCTGACCTACAAACTGATCTGTCCTGCAACTGATCAGGAGGGAGCCAATTTCTCCTCAGCAGACAAAGGTCCAGGAAAGTGACAAGGTCCCAACAGTGTAGTCCCAAGACTCTGTTAGTGCTAATCCTCAATTCATGTACCTATTTCCCCTATTGCAGTTGGTTGAAGGAAGCTGTCCTAAGAAGTAGCATAGTTCAAATAATATAGTCCCAAGTCTCTGTTAGTACTAATGATCAACTCCTGCACCTATCTTCTCTCTTGGGGATGGTTGGTATGAAGTTGTGCTTTTCTGAGCAGACAAGGGCTCTGGGAAACAACATAGCTCAAACAGTGCAGTCCCCAAGTCTCTATTGATGCTAGTCATTGACCCATGTACCTGTCTCTTCTCCTGAGATTGGTTCGTCTGAACTCTACTATCTTCTGGTAAAATGACTCCATAAAAGCCACTATTACTGAACCTTAGCTGTACATACTAACTCGATTTCAATAATAAAATATATTTGTAATTGATAGCTCACTATTCATTCACCAAATGTTTAGAATATTGCTATGTGTCAATCACTATTCTAGATTATTTACAGGTACTTCTCCTCTGAGACTGTGCTGTGGTTGTAGTTCAAAACACTAAGCATATCAGAGGAAAGAGAAGGGTAGAAAAGATTGAGGCATTAATACAGATTGACAAGAGGAATCCAATTATAGGCATACATTATCTCATTTAATCTTTATTGGTGGTGTCAGAAGGATTTTAGCTGAAAGCGGAGAATACTAAAAGGGTGTCTATTTGGATTTTAATGACTATTTAACTGTTTTTGGCTGCATGGATCAAAACAAACCATGAATAAAATTGAAAAAAAAAATGGGAAAGGCAGAACAATTAATTGTTCTCACTCTTGTGAAGTCTATTCCTAGACCAAAAATCCATTTTGTGAATAGAGCTAGAAAACACAGCATATTTTAAAATCAGGAAAGTTGCATGTCAGAGTTGTATCTGTTCTCCATATCTATCCAATTTGTATGCATAACAAATCATTCCAGAAGCCGAATTATATGAAAAAGAATTTGATATCAGATTTGAAGATTCATCAACAATCTGCATTATGCAGATTATATATCTATGTTTGCTGAAAGTGAGGAAAACTTTGCTGCTGCAGAAGATTAAACCCTTCAATATGAGTTACATTTCAACATTAAGAAGACATAATTTTCACCACTAGGTCAAGAGATAGATGGTGAAGAGACAGAAATTGTTAATGATTTCTTTTTGCTTGGACCTACAATCAATACCTTTGGCTCCAACAGCCAAGAAATAAAAGGACATAGTCATAGCGGAGACAATCATTGGGAAGACATTATACTTGGAAAGGTGAAGGCTTAGAGAAAGAGAACAAGACTTTCAGTGAGATGGATTGACATGGTAACTATAATAGTGGATTTGAGTATGATGGAGATTGTGAAGGTGTGAGAGATTGTGAAGATGTGAGAGAGTTCAGAATTTTGCTCATAGACTTGCTCTGGTAAATAACTGTCTGCATTGAACAGTAAAACAATGTTAAAAAACAGATAAAACTAAAATTTCAAGTAATAACTAGGATAGACTTCTCTGGTGCTATCATAGATAGTTCTATTTCTTCTTTTGGGTGCTGGCGACATGAGTGAAAATACTTATTGTAGAGTTGTGCATCCACTCCCTAAACAACATGCCTCTGGAAACTCTATGAACTTTGATTAATCACTATAGCTATATAAAGGCTTCAGGCCTTTTGTTCATAGGGTTGCTGTGAGTTGCGTTTGACTCAATGGCAATCAACAACAATATTTCTGCCTTTTTATGCATCTTAATATGTAGAATACTTAAGAAAAGGAAATCTCTAGAATAATCAAATCAATATGTAAGGAGAAAAAAAACAGAAATTATTTTCACTGTAAGATATGAAAACCAACTTTAACTCATTGTCTTTCACTCAGAACCCACTCATATCTGACCAATCAATGGTTTTTCAGAGGCTGTGAATTGCCAAGGAGGAGACTGCTCACCCTTCTTCCACAGACTATCTGGTGGATTCAAACCATCTAATTTTGGATTGACAGCACAACTCCTTACCCATTGGGCTGCCAGAGTAACTGCAGCAATGGGCTCTAGTGTGTCAGAGATGATGAGGATGTCACATCAGAGTAGCGGTTTAGGTCTGTTGTTCATAGGGTCACTCTGAGTTGTATTTGACTTGATGGCACCTAACAACAACAAAAAAATATAAAACCATACCTATTCAATATGTGTGGAAAAATAATTCAAGAAGCTAGATTCTGTGAAGAAGAATGTGGCATCAGGATCACAGAAAGACTCATCAGCAACTTGTGTTATGAATATGACAAAACTTTACTGCATGTTTGATCAATCTCATAGTGTAAAAGTTTGTAGAATTACTCAATTTTATCATCTTTAGCTTTTGCTTGGTGCATATATTTGAATAAAAGTTGTACTTACTGATCTTCCTTGTGTGAGTATAGATAGTATAATCTCTCACAGTATTATAGTTTAGGAATAGAACTTGAAATGTTATTTTTGACTATGAATGCAATACCATTTTTTCTTAAATTTTTCATTCCTGGCATAATAGATTCTACGATTTTCTGATTCAAAATGGCCAATCCATTTCAACTCAGTAATAACTAGGATATTGATCTTTATGTATTTCATTTCATTTTTTATAATTTCATATTTTTTCTAGATTCATAGTTTGTACTTCTGTATTCTACTTATCAACATTTGTAACTGTTTAAACTCATTTTCTTAGTGTCTTTCAACCTGAGAGACTCCTCTTCCAGCACTGCATCAAACAATATTAATTAACTGCAGGGTTTCACAAGGTCTATTATTTAAGCAGTGGATGATAATTTTTGCTTCATAGTCTATCTTAGTTTAAAATCTCCACAGAAACCTTCCACCATAGTTGACTCTACCAGTATTTTAAATACCAGTAGTATGGCTTTTAGCTTCATAGCACCATGCCATTCACCACAGTATACTATGGTGAGAATTTTTAAGCTATATTCACAAACTATTAAATCAACACATATACAAATGTCATCAAAAAAATATGTATGCTATAGGAAATAGCAACCAACCAGTCTGACCTGGGATAGTGTATATGCTAACTCAGGAGAAATTGTAATTGGAGCGTCCAGTCAGGTCGGAGTTCTGCTCATTTAGGTGGTGACTATAAAGAAGTGATAGATTAATAAAGATGTCTCACATGTTTTATATAAATTACATATATACATTCAATGACTAAAGATTATATAGTAAAAATTGATGACTTTGAGCTGTGGTGCTGGAAAAGATTGTTGACTATACCATGAACTATTAGGAGAACAAATGAGTTTGTTCTAGAGAGGGTGAAACAAGGCTGCTCCTTGAATCCAAAGATTCTGAAGCTTTGTCTGACATACTTTGGGCATTTTGCAAGGAGAAACCAGTCCTTGGAGAAGGACACCATGATTGGGACAGTGGAGGAACAGCACAAGAGAGGAAGACCTTGATGAGATGGATTGATTTAGTGACTGGGGTAATGGGGTAGGAGTGTCAGAGACAATAGGACTGGACCAGAATAGAGCAGTGTTCAGAGATGCTGTACATAGGGTCACTATGAGCTGCAAGTGACTCAATGGCACTTAATAACAACTGTACACACACACACACACACACACACTATGTGGAGCTCTGGTGGTCTAGTGTAAGAAGCTGTGCTGCAATCATGAAGAAAAGCAGTTTGAATCCACTAGCTGTTCTGTGGGATCAAGATAGGTAATTTCCTCCCATGCAATTAACTGCTTCTAAACCCATACCAGACAATTAGATGAGAGTTGGTTTTGAATTAATGGTTTTTGTTGTTGTTGTTGTTGTTGTTGTTGTTGTTGTGTGACTTCAACTCTTAGAGACCTATACATAACAACTCTAAACCCTGCTCTATCCTGAGCCAATTTAATTGTTTCGGACACACCTACACCATTACCCAGTCAATGATTCTATCCTTCTACTCCAGGGTCTTCCTCTTTTGTGCCCTTTCCACCCTTCTAATCATGATGCCCCTCTCCAAGGACTGGGCCCTCCTTACAATACACCCCAAAATATGTCAGACAGAACTTAAAACTCCTTGCCCTCAAGCAGCAGCCTGGTTTCATCTTCTCCAGGACAGACATGTTGCTTCTCTTAGCAGTCTCTAGTATATCCAGTATTATTTTCCAG
>NW_006399850.1:12916248-12920684 GCF_000299155.1 Elephantulus edwardii
TGAAATCATGCTGTTCCTTGGAGGCAACAATTTTGAAGCTTTATCTGACATACTTTGGGCACACTGCAATGAGAGAACAGTCTTGGGAGAGTGACATCATGTTTGGGAGTATAGAGGGATGGTACAAGAGAGGAAGACCCTGGATTGGACAGATTGACTCAGGGACTAGGATAATGGGTTGGTGTGTTGGAGACAATGAGGTTAGCACAGGACAGTGCAGTGTTGAAAGCTGTTGTATATTGGGTCTTTATGAGTCATAAGCTACTAGATGGCATTTAACAAAAACAACAATATATATTATTACAATGATACCAAGCTCTATCTATCTATCTATGACAAAAACAAAGAATACATTTATTAAAGTATGTGGGAGCTGGGGTTTCAGGGAAGCTGTGACTACAGGATCAATTTAAAACCTTTCCAAATTGTTCATAAGAATATATAGAGCAATTGTATGTATATATAAGCAGAATGAAATAATTCTTTTTAAAGATATAACAACTTTATCTTTTCATCAATTACACTCTTAAATGAAACTGGAATTACATTTTCTTAACTAACTACTGTATGTACAGTTTGGCTTCTACCTTGATCCAAATTAAAAATAAAGCCATTTTAATTAATGTTTTCTTACATCTCAAGTGCAAATGGCAATATAATAAAAATCTTACATTCTAACATAAAAAAGTATAACAAGGGCATAACATTAACTCTTTGAATTTCATGCTGAACATTGCTTTCACTAAGTCCCAAAGATTTTGTTATATTGTTAAATTTTCTACTACTTACTGTTTTCACAGTATTTCCTTTATTTTGTGTCCTAAAAATGGGTTTATTCTGAAGAAAGAGCAGTGTACAGTGGTGTGACACATATAATGAGGTGCTCTTATATGATTACCATCTATTTTTTTAGTTAGAGTCAACTGGTTTGCTCTTATTCTACTACATATTGAATCCTTTATTCTGTAATAGTATGTTTTATAAAGTTCAGGGCTCTGACATCAGGTATATAGAGTTTTTCAGCTGCTGTGTCTTTTGGGTAGATTGCTTCTTGGTCACGTAATCTTTGTTTTGAAGAATTTTGACTTCAAGTTTATTTCTAAAACACTAATATTGATTGAAATGTTAATCCTGTTCTTTAGATTACTCCAGTTTTTTGGTTTTATTACCCAACCCCACAATCCTTTGAATTTTCATTCTTTCGCTCCTATATGACTTGTTATTGCTGTTATGTGCCATTGAGTTGCATGCAACCCATAGGGATCCTATGTTCAGCAGCTCTGGAGCCTGCCCTGTCCTGAACCAATCTCACTCATTCTGACACACCAGCCCCCATTGCCCCAGTTACTGTTTCAATCAATCAATCTTATCTGGGGGTTTCCTCTACTGCACTGTCCCTCCATTCTTTCAAACATGATGTCCTTCTCCAAAGATTGGTCCCTCCTGGCCACATGCCAAAAGTATCCGAGACAGAACTTCAACATCCTAGCCTCCAAGGAGAAGCTTGCTTTCGTCTTCTCCAAGACTGAACTATTTGTTTTCTTAACAGTCCATGGTATGTTCAAGATTCTTCAGCACCACAACTCAAAGGCATATATTCTTCTTCTGTCATCCCTAGTCAATTGTCCAGCTCTCTGATGCATAGCAAATAATTGTGAAGACCATGGCCTGGATCAGGTGCACCTTAGTCTCTAAAGTGACACCTTTTCTTCTCAGCAGTATGGAAAGGTCCTTCACAGCAGATTTATCTAATGCAATTCACCTTTTGGTTTCTTGAAACCTGGTGCCAAAAGTGTTGGTTGTGGAGCTGAGCAAGCTATAACTGTTAACAACCTCAATCTCTTCTCCATCCATCATGGTGCTGTCAGTTGGCCCAGTGGTCAGAATCTTTGTGGTTTTTAATGTTGAGATTCAATTCATATTGAAGACTACAGTCCTTGACTTTCTACACCAAGCGCTTCAGGTCTTCTTCAGTTTCAGCAAGAAAGGTTGTCATCTGCATAATGTAGGTTGTTCATGAGTCTTCCTCCAATTCTGATGCCACAATTCTCCTCATAAAGCTCTGTTTCCCAAATGATCTGTTCTGTATATAGATTGAAAAGGTATGGAGACAGAATGCATTCCTGATGCACTCCTTTCTTGATTTTGAACCATGCAGTGTTTCCCTACTCTGTTCTGAGGACTTTTTCCAGTGCAAGTATACGTTTTGCATAAGCACAATCAAGTGTTCTAGGATTTCCATTTTCCTCAAGGATAGCCACAATTTATTGTGGTCCACATAGTTAAAGTCTTTGAATAGACAATGAAATACAAACATATATCCCGTGGCTACTTTTTTCTTTCTGCCAAGGTCCATCTGACATTGGTGATAATGTCTCTAATGCCACAGACTCTTCTAAACCCAGTTTGTATTTCTGGTAGTTCTCTTCAATGTACTGGTCCATTCCTTTTTAGATATTCTTTAGCAGGATTTTGCTAGTGTGTGATATCAGTGATATTGTTTGATATTTTCCACACTCTTTTGGGTCACCTTTTTTTTTAATTGGAATAAATATGGATCTCTTCCAGTCAGTTGGACAAATAGTTGTCCTCCAGATTTCTTGGCACAACCTGGTAAACACATTCAGGGCAGCATCTCTTTGTCAATTGGTATTCCGTTAATTCCTGGGGCTTTATTTTTTGCCAAGTCCTGAACAGAGCAGACTGAACTTCCTCCTTCATCACCATTGCCTCTTGATAATATACTGTTTCTTGAAATTCTTGTGTTTCAGCCAATTCTTTTTGGTCCAATGACTCTGTATACCCCTTCCATCTTATTTTAATGCTTCCTGAATCATTCAATACTCTGACCATAGCATCCCTAAGTATTGTCACTCAAGGCTTGTATTTGTTCTTTTGTTCCTCGAGCTTAAGAAATGCTGAGCAAGTTCAGCCCTTTTGATTTTCTGACTTCAGCTTCTTATACATTTCATTTTAATACATAGCTTTGTCTTCCCAAACTGCCCTTTGAAATATTCTATTCACCTTCTTAACTTCTTTATTTCTCCACTTTTCTTTGGCTTTTCAGCACTCTAATGCAATATTCAGAGTCTCTTCTGACATCCATTTTGATCTTTTCTTTTGCTTCTTTCTTTATAATGGCATTTTGCATTCTTCATAAATTATATTCTTGATATCTTCCCACAGCTCACCAGGTTTTCATTCATTAGTGTTCAAGGCCTCAAACCTGTTTCTGAGTTGGTGTTTAAAGCCAGGGGGAATAGACTAAAGATAAAATTTTGATTCCTGTGGAAATGATTTCACCTTCTTGAGCTTTGATTTAAACTTCCATATGAGTTGTCACCACCTAGCCTACTTTTCACTCACTGCTGATACTGAACTTCTCCAGTGATTCCTTCCGGAGATGTAATTGATCTGATTCTTATCTGTACATACCATCAAGTGAAATCCATGTGTACAGCCTGCATTTATGATCTCAGGGTGCGCCATATTTTCATTTATTTTTATTCACATATATTCAATTAACAAAATAATTGTGACATTTTGTTATATTTTGTGTGGGAGGCTTATTGTTTCTTTATTCCTATTTATTTCTAATGTGTAGGATTTTAAAAAAATACAGATTCCCCCCCTCTTCTACTAATTATTGCTCTTTTGAAGATTATGAGTCATTTTTCTTCATTTTGGTTAGTAGATTTATTAACTTTCTTTGTTGGTATTCTAAGTTTTATAAACTTATCCTAAATTTAGAACAATATTATTTCTTGTTGTTTTGGTTTTTTTTGTTTTAATTTTTTGTGTGTGTACTGTCAAATTGGATCTGACTGGTACAGGAGGAGATTGTTCCTCCTTCTTCAGTATAGTATCTGGTGGATGAACAATATTATTTCTTAAAACTGTCTTTAATGTCTTCAATGTATACACATTTTATATTAAACTAAGTATATTTCCTTTTATTGTCCATTTCAACTTTGCATCATAGATTTCCTATAACCTATATTAATTCCTTTTGTTGTTGTATGTTTCCAAGTAGGCAGGTCTGGTGGCCCAGTGGCAAGAAGCTGTGCTGCCATCTTGAAGGCAGACAGTTCAAATTCCAATAGCTACTCTATGGGAGAAGAATGGGTACTCTCTTGCTGTGCAATGAACTGCCTTTGAAAGCTCACTGAAGAGTCAGCTATGGGTCAGTTCCCACTCAACCCAAACAACAACAAAAAAACCCACATGTATTCAAGTGGCTATATGATGCAACTCTCCTTGGTTGCGGGCTTTGGTTGTTTTCCTTTCTCTTAATACTTTTGTTAGGTCGAGTGTGGTGCTTAGAAATTCCTTTTATTTCTGTTTATCTGGGAATATCTTAAATTCACCTTCTGTTTTGAATAACCATTTTTCTGGGCATATTATCCTTGGCTCATAGTTCAGTTATTCAAAGACTC
>NW_006399850.1:12921278-12922355 GCF_000299155.1 Elephantulus edwardii
TTAGGGTATATTCTCAGTAGTGGAATTGCTAGGTCAAACGGTATTTCTATTTCCAAATTTTTGAGAAAGCGCCTTTCAGCCTTCTATAATGGCTGCAACATTTTACACTTCTACTAACAGTGACTAAGGGTTCCACTTTCTCCACAACCGTGCCAGCATTTGTTGTTTGCTATTCTGTTAAATTTTGTGTTTTTTGGTGGGTTTTTTTTTTTTAATGGGCTGAGATGATATCTCCTAGTTCTTTTGATTTGCATCTCTCTTAGGGAAAGGATTTTGAACATTTCTTCATGTGTTTGTTGGCCATCTGAATGTCTTCTTTAGTGAAGTGTCCATATCTTGTGCTCATTTTTCAACTGGGTTATTTACCTTTATTTTGTTGTTGTGCTCGAGTATTTTATAAATTCTAGATATAAATCTTTTATCTAACATGTCATTACCAACTATTCTTTCCCAGTCTGTGGCTTCCCTTTTTACTTTGTTGGAAAAGGCTTTGGATGAGAATAGAGATTTTAATCTTAGATTTTAATTTTAATTCATTTTACCCCCTCCTGGTTGTTGTTTTTTCAGGATGCTTTGAAGACTGTTTATGTTGTAGATTAGGACTTCTAGAGTTCTTCCCAGCTTTTCTTTAATGAAGTTTATGTATAGTCCTTGGTTTTAGTCCTAGGTCCTTGATCCATTTAAGTTGGGTTTTGTGTATGGAATGAGGTATGAATCTTGCTTGAGTTTTCTGCAGACAGTTTCCCAATTTTGCCAACACCATTTCTTTTTTTTTTTCTTTTCTTCTGATCTATTTTTTATGGGAAAAACATATTGGGGGTACAAGGAGGTAAGGGTTGGGGGCAGAAGGGTGAGGATGGGCCAGGATGCAGTTGCAGATCTGCACAGTTTGATTGGTGGGGAGAGCAGATGAAGTAAATGATGAGGGTCCAGTGGGGACCAGATGCTACAGAAGAATGACAAGCATTTTCCAATGGTAATTAAACCAACTGTCTTATTGATTTGGGAATTGGATGCCAATTCTCTGGCTTCTACATGCTGAACAGGGGCGTAGATGTAAAGGGGGGAAGTGAGGAC
>NW_006399850.1:12925904-12927936 GCF_000299155.1 Elephantulus edwardii
AACAAGAGAAGGAAATAAGAGGTATCTAAATTGACAAAGCGGAGGTAAAATTATCTCTATATGCAGATGATATGATAGTATATTTAGAAAACCCAAAAGTCTCAGCAAGAAAACTACTGGACATAGTTGTCCAGTTCAGCAAAGTGGCAGGATATAAGATCAACATTCTAAAATCAATTGGATTTCTCTACAGCAACAAAGAGAATACATACCTGTAGCTAAGAAAAACAAAAACAATACCCACCACAATAGCGAATCACAAGATTAAATACTTATGGGTAAATATAATTAGAAACACAAAGGATCTAGTCAAATAAAATTACAAAACATTAATACAAGAAAAAAAAAAGAGACCTGGAGAAATGGAAGCATATTCCTTGTTTATGGTAGGAAGACTCAATATTGTGAAAATGATAATACTACCAAAAACAACTTACATGTTCAAAGCAACCCCAATACAAGTACCCATTGCTTTCTTGCCTTCATATTTTTTAGAGGAGAAATCAGCACTTAGTCTTACTGAGATACCTTTATATTTGCTATTTTGCCTTTTTGGAGCCACTCTCAAAATTTTCTCTTTATCTTTGGTTTTGGGAAGACTTAATTGTAATATGTCATGGTGTTTTCTCTTAGGAATTGAACCGTAATGGACTTTGTTGAGCTTCTTCAATTAAATCTTGTCTTTCACAATATCTGCAAAATTTTCTGCCATTTTTTGTCAAAAAAATGTTTTTAGACTTTTCTCATTCCTTGTGGAACTTCCATTATGCAAATATTGTTTCTCTTGATGGTGTTCTGCAAAACCATTATGTCTTGTTCAGTTTTCTTTGTTTTAGCCACATGTTCTTCAAAACATGTAACCTCAATTTTATCTTTTCTTTCACTGACTCTTTCTTCCATTGTTTTGAGTCTAGTTGCATGTTCTTCCATGGTGCTGTTTAATTCTGCTATTTCATTACAAAGTTCTGGAATTTCTGGGTTTTTACACAAGGTTTCTACCGCTTTTATGATTTTTTTCATTTTGTTGTTATAGTGTTTTCCAAAATTTTTCTAAAAATTGTGTGTATTTTCCTTTCATTCATTAAAAAACTGTAACACTAGTTTTTGATATCTCTTTTTAAAATTTCATAGCAATATATACCTGAAACATTAGGCTCATTTTTCACTGGAGAATAACAAGAAACCATTCGCTATCTTTTTGATTTCCAAACCTCCATATCTTATACAGCTCCTTACAGAAGTTTCTTTTACTCTTCCTACACATCAGTTGTTACTGTTGTTGTTCTTATGTGCCGTCAGGTCACTTGTGACTCATAGAGCCTCTATGTACAACGCCCTAAATTACGCTCTATCCTGTGCCAATCTCACTATCTCTGACACACCCATCCCAATTACACCAGTCACTGAATAAATCCGCCTGATAAAGGGCCTTCCTCTCCTGCACCGGCCCTTCACCCTCCCAAGCATGATGTCCCTCTCCAAGGACCAGTCTCTCCTTATAAAATGACCAAAGTATGTCAGATGAAGCCTCAGAAGATTTGACTCCAAGGAGCAAGAATGAATCTGTTTGTTTTCTAGGCAGTCAATGGTACCCTCAATACTGTTCTCCAGCACCAAAGATCAAAGGCATCAATTCTCCTTCTCTCCTCCCTAGTCACTGTCCAACTCTCTGATGCATAACAAGTTATGGCAGAGACCATGGCCTGTATCAGATGCACCTTAGTCTCCAGAGAGACACCATTGCTCTTCAGTACTTTGGAGAGGTCCCTAACAGGAGACTTTCCCACCACAATACATCTTTTAACTTCCTGGCTGCTGATGCCAGCAGTATTGACTGTAGAGTCCAGCAGACTAAAACTGTGAACAATCTCAATCTTTTCACCATCCATCCTGATGCTGCCAATTGGTCCAATTGTTAAAATATTTGTCTCCTTGATATTGAGCCTCAATCCATACTGAAGGCTGAAGTCCTTGACCTTCTACAGCAAATGCATGAGGTCCTCAGGTTCAGCAAGCAGGGTTGTGTCATCTG
>NW_006399850.1:12928375-12930255 GCF_000299155.1 Elephantulus edwardii
GTTCCAGTCATTTTTGGATAATTTTCAGTAGAATCTTGCTTGCATGCGAAAACAATGAGATTGTTCTTTAGTTTCTGCACTCTGTTGGGTCACCCTTATTTGGAATGGAAACAAATATAGATCTCTTCCAGTCAGTTGGCCAAGTGGTTGTTCCCCATATTTCTTGGCACAACTTGGTGAGCACATCCAGGGCAGCATCTGGTAGCTGAAATGTCAATTGGTGTACCATCTATTCCTGGGGCCTTATTTTTTGCCATTTCCTTCAAAGCAGCTTGGACTTCTTCCTTCATCACTGTAGGCTTTTGTTCATATGTTATGCCATTAAATTTTTCTGTGTCTGCCAATTCCTTTTGATACAGTGAATCTGTATATTCTTTCCATCTTCTTTTAATACTTCCTAGATCATTAAATGTTGTGCCTAAAGCATCCTTGATTATAGCAACTCAAGGTGTGGATTTGTTCTTTAGTTCCTTGAGCTTAAGAAATGCTGAACAAGTTCTGCCCTTTTGATTTTCTGACTTCAGCTCCTTGCATATTTCATTGTAATATTTTAATTTTTAAATCTTCTATTCAGCTTTTTAGTATCTTGAATTCTTCCTTATGATTTGGCTTCTCTGTACTCCAGTGCAATATTCATTGTTAACATCAAAGTTAAGTAAAGTAAATGTGCTCTGGGACAATCCTGATTCTCCACTGCTGCTAGATGAAGTTCCAGAGCAAATAATACTGTCTGATGGCTTCATTTGATCTCTCCGCCTCCCCTAATGGTGAGGACTTGGAGAAACTGGATGGCTGAAACACAGTGGAGGATCTCTGGTTAGGGTCATTCCACCCACATTTGTTACTACCTGAGGCTTGCTGGTGAGGTTGCTTCTGTTCCCTGCCTGCAATCTTAGCATGGGGATGTTCACTTTAGCACCAATCTCAAAAGTGGCACCGGCCTTGAAGGAAGAACTGACAAATGGCCATGGAGATAGTTTGCCACAGAGCAATCTTCACTCTGCACTCCAAAAAAAGGTCTGGAGTAACTCATAATTAAATAATACTTTACAAGCACTCAAATATATTTAAGAGTAAATACGGGCATTTTTATTGTTAATAGCAATTTTGCTGAAAGAAGCGGCAATAGGGAATATGTTTGGCTTGACATTCCCGAGAAAGCAAATAAGCATTTAAAAAAGCTTAGACAGCAATTGAATAATAGTGGATGTTAAAAGTAGAATGTCCACTTCAATAGTGGATAAACATAAGATAACCCCATTAAGTTTTGAAGGGCTCTGATATTTGTTTTTAACTCTTAAACCTAAGCACCCAAAACTCCAACCTTAGGAAAGACTTATGAGAATAGATACGAAAGGAGTGTAATAAGGATAGTAGATTCAGGAGACAGAATTATCCCAAAAGTATTGACGAGGAGCAGAAATCCAGGAGATTGTAGAAAATAACTTCATTTTTAGAGAGTATGAGACAATAACAATAGAGAGAGTTCTGAGAAGTTAGAAAAGTAATTCTATATTTTAAACCTTAAAAATATCAACAAAAAAATAACAATAAACTTATGTCAGGCCATGGTATTTTCAGTCACTTACTATGCATCTGAGAACTGGACTATGACCAAAGATGGCAGAATAATAATTGATGCCTTTGAACTGTGGTGTTGGAGTAGAGTGTTGAAGATCCCATAAACTGACAAAAGAATAAACAGATATGTCTTGGAGAAGGTCAAGCCAGAGTTCTCCTTGGGGGCAAAAATAATAAAGTATTACCTCCTATACTTTGCACATATTGTTAGGAGAGGTTATTCTTGGAGAGGGACATTATGCTTGAAAAGGTGGAGGGGCAACAAAAGAGAATAAGACCCTCAAGTGGGTGTACTGACA
>NW_006399850.1:12939022-12945024 GCF_000299155.1 Elephantulus edwardii
TTGTAATGACCGTTTGCACTCTTACTGGACAATACATTTGACAGCCTCCCGCAACTCATCTGGTCTTCGCTCATTAGTGTTCAAGTCCTCAAATCTGTTCCTGAGATGATTCTGAAATTCAGGTGGGATGAAATCAGAGTAATATTTTGGCTCCTGTGGATTTGGTTTAATTTTCCTCAGTTTCAGCTTGAACTTGCATATGAGTAGTTGATGGTCTGTTCCACAATCAGCTCTTGGCCTAGTTTTCACAGCTGATATTGAGCTTCTCCAGTGGTTTTTTCCGCAGATGTAACCGATCTGACTCCTATGCATAAGGTGAAATCCATGTGTATAACCTGCGTTTATGTTTCTTATAAAATGTATTTGCAATGAATAAGTCATTGATCGTACAAAATTCAATCATTCTATCTCCAGCTTCATTTCTGTCACCAAGCCCATGTTTTCCAACTACTGATTCTTCTTCTCTATAATAGTATAGGATACAATTAAAAAGGTATTATTTGAGACTTGATTCTAGTTTTCCAGCAGAGGGCCCAAAGGATGGTGTGACATAGCTCTGGTACAGAAATGCACCCTTTTTAGATAGGATTTCCTTTCATTAGTGCACAGCTCTAAGTACTCATTATTCTTCATGAACATCAGCTAAAAGCCGTTAAAAGAATAATCCCACCCGAAATGAAAGCAACAACCAAAAAACTCCCAATGATCCATACAAAGAAGACCAAGTGGAGGTAAGCAGTACACTAACCTAACTATATTATTTAACCAAATATTTTATGCTTGAATGGTGAGAGCTTCACAGAAGAAAGGAAATGGCCACATAGCACTTCAAAGCTTTGGGCCACAACCAAAACACAGCATCACTTCAAACACAAGCAGCAGCTAAACAGTGCTTACTTAAAGATGTTCAAGGATGCTGACACCAATTTTTAATCATCCGCTCACTCATCCAGGAAGAAGGGGAGATCAGTTCAACTCAAACACCATGTTACAAAATAAGCAAGTTGCCATAATAAAAAAAAAAAATAAGGCTCCTCTATCCAGTACCAATTATCTGTGGTTCTTCACCACCAAGGCTACAAATGCAATGAAACCACATCTCCAGTAATAGCACATTGTTCGAGTTGAGCTATTCCTCTGTAGGATTATTTCTGGTGTTTCATTCTAATCATGAGGAATTTAGTTTTAAATTATGCACTCAATGAATGTGTGCACATATTTGTATATAAATTCTGACTGAAGAGTCACAGCCATCAACAGAGCATGTGTTATATAGTAGGTGTAAGTCTGCAAAGCCTCATTTTGCTGGTGCAGCAGCAGTGCTCCTATGTCTCTGTGCATCTCCAAACTCAGGAGAGGATAATGTCATGGACCATTTTACCCCTTTGCCTGCTACTGGCTGACATCATTTGACTTAGTTCTCCCCACCCCCACCCATGAGAGAAATTTAGTCTGAAAAAAGTACACGTGAGGCATATGTCTCTGATACAGGTTCTCAGTATATACTACTGTGAAAATCAATGCGGGAAAGTATTATTGAAAGCACTGATCAGTTCTACACTGCCTAACAAACATTGCTATATTTGAGTCCCATGTTGCAACTTCTGTGTCAATTCACCTAATTTCTAATCTTTATTGACAGTCCATAGTGCCCAAATAATGTCAAAATCCTGCTACATTCATTTTGAGAGCATATTTTTTTTAATTATCATTTTCCCTTCTAGATCTGCAAAAGGGACTGGTAAAATACAATGCTATTTGGAAATGTCATAGTAATAATAGCTGCTTGGCATTGCTACATGGATCAAGCACAGTCTTCCAAGACAATGGCTGACAATTTTCTAAGAAAAAAATATCTATGTTAAAGGAAACAAAACAAAACTATAGTTTATAAAAAATAAAATGTTTTCCATTTTTTCTGCCTTTCATGATATGTGAGAAGATGTACTACTTATCAGGTTCCTAGACCCAGTTTCTCATATGAGTTCACTCAGAGATAAAGATATGGGTGTTATAATGATGGAGTATGGAGTGGAGCAAAAACTAAAGACGTTAATTGCCTAACTAGATTTTGATTATTCTTTCTGTTCAAGCGAGAACACTTCATTTCATTACACTTCAGGCTAAATGCAATGATTTAAAAGCTTTTGCTTTTCATTAAGTGACAGATATTAGAAAAGAGAGTGTGCATTTAATAGTGTCATTATATTCTCCCTGTTGTATATCTAAGATGTAATCATGGAAAATTTGAAACTAATAACATACTCAAAGTCTTAAAATAACTTGTAATGACAGATAATACTTTCCACTCCTGAATGAGTATAAATGAAGAATACATGAATGCACGATGTGCTTTATAATCTCATGCTGTTCCCTAATCTATCGTAACTCCAGTAGCCTTAAGTAAAAGTAAGTTGTGATGGTTTTTATGTTGGCATAAAAAATCTGCTCACTCAAATGAAGTACCTTCCCCTCCCTTTAACTATCAGAATAGGGTGTTGTAACTCCTAAATGGTGAGAACTATTAGTGTTTATAACAGTTAAGAACCAAAATCAATAGAAGTATGTTAAATTGAAACAAATGGTTAGGGTAAATTACAATAGTTGCCATATGTTATGGAGCTTGGCTCACGGTTAAGAGTGAATAGTTAATTGGACCAACAAGAGGAGCCAAAAAATTATAGTTAAATTTGGCAAAGAATTACTAACAATTACCATGCTAAAAAGCTGGGGGCTCTGGTGGTATAGTCCATAGTGTGCTGCACTGATAATTAAAAGGCCTTGTGTTTACAGCAGTTCGAATTTACCAGCTATTCATATGAGAGAGATAGGTAATCTCTTCTCATTAAAACTTACAGATAACCTCAGGAACACAATGAAGAATTTCTATGAATCTTAACTCACTTGACAACAATAAATTTTTAAATATATTAAAGAACATAAATGAATTTTAATTCTATGAATTGATATTTTTGAAAATAAGGAATAATTTAGAGGAGTAACTAATTTCTAGATTGCTATTTAAGAGTTTCTAAATTTTTCCTGTAGAGTTAAGAATATCATACTCGGCTCCTGCCATACAGATAAGGCCTAGCCTAAACACACATGAAAACTTAAAGGCAAGAGAAAAATATAACAATGCTCAATTGTACGAGAGCTGGACAACAATCTTAATGCCTTCTAATTTGAACTGACACATAGTTGACCCTCTGCCAGGTTTACCAAGGTGTGAATTGAGCTGGAGTAGATTGCCCCGTATTTCTTCCTTGAAGTGACTAGAGGATTGATATCAACTTTGTGTGAGCATTGCAACTCCAGGCAAAATAAATAACAAATGATTTAACAATAAACGAGATCCTGTTTTATAATAAATGAATTCATTTCTTTAATGGAAATTAATCCTCAGTCTACCTAAGAGCCATTTAAACTAATATATCAGAATATTTAGCTTCTGTTTATAATTTTTATATAATGATTAAATGATTACTAAATGTTTTTTAAACCTCTTGCTTATATGAAAAAATAACTGAAGTAAAAGGGACAAATAATTCCTAGTTATGTAACAAGTACTTTAATGACCAAGATGTTGAATACTACTCCTGATGGTGCAGTGATAAAGAGTTGGACTTGCCAACATAAAGGCAGGGGGCTTGAATCCCCCAGTACCTCTGTGAAAGAAAGATGGGCAATCCCCTCTCATATAATTCACAGTCTCTGAAAATCTGCTAGAGGATAAATTATGAGTCTGTTCCAACTTAACAGTATACAACACCAATAACAAGATTATTTATTGATCAATTACATTAAAGTGAGTGTTAACATAGACAGACCACAAATAAAGTAGCATAATGCTAAACATGGCGTAGGTATATTTTTGCTGTCGAGTTAATGTTTTGAGATATATATATACTTTAGATATATACTCAAGTACTCTAAAGTATTCAAGAGCAAGGGTGTCTCTCTGGAGACTAAGGTCCGCCTGATACAGGCCGTGGTCTTTGCAATCACTTGTTATGCATCAGAGAGTCGGACAATGATTAGGGAAGATAGAAGGAGAATTCATGCCTTTGAGCTGTGGTGCTGGAGAAGAGTATTGAATGTACCATGGACTGCCAAGAAAACAAGCAGATTCATCCTTGAGAGGGTTAAACCAGGCTACTTCTTGGAAGCAAGGATTCTGGGGCTTCGTCTGACATACTTTGGACAGGTTGTAAGGAGAGACAGGTCCTTGGAGAGGGACATCATGCTTGGTAAAGTGGAGGGACAGTGCAGGAGAAGACCCTCTATGAGGTGGATTGATTCAGTGAGTAGGGTAATCGGAATGGGTCTGTCAGAGGCAATGTGACTGGCACAGGATAGAGCAGGGTTTAGGGTTGTTGTACATAGGGTCGCTATGAGTCACAAACGACTCGACGGCACATAACAACAAAAACAACTATATATATATAATATGATTATGCAAAAAGTTGACTGTGAGGATAATAACAATTTAAGGATAACATTGAAAAGAATGGGAATCTCAGAACACTTTATTGTGCTCATGAGAAACTTATAGACAGACCAAGGAATAATTGTTGGAGCAGAATACTTCATTGTTTAAAATGAGAAAATGTGCTTCAACACTGTATTCTGTCTTCATACCTATTCTAACTTTATTCTGAGCAAATCATTTGAGAGGCTTGACTTTATGAAAAAGAATTTGGCATCAGGATTGGAGGAAGACTCATCAACAAGCTTGCATTTTTCAGAAAATGCAGCCTTCTCTGCAGAAAATGAAATGGACTTGAAAGACTTTAGCCATCAGTACGGATTACATTAAACATCAAGAAAACAAACAAACAAAAATAACCTCAACACTGGACAACCAATAGGCAACGTTATAATAGAGAAAGCATTAAAGTTGTTAACAATTTCATTTTACCTGGATCTACAACCTACATCTTTGGTAGCAAATTCAAAAGATTTGTTGCATTGAGAAAATCTTCTGTAAATGGTATCTCCAAAATTCTAAAAAACAAGGATGTCTGTTAAAAACCAAAGTGTGCTTAATTCAAGTCAAGATTTTTCAGTTGCTTTCTATGCATCTGAAAGTTGTACAACAAATAAGGAAGACCAAAGAAGAATTGATTCCTTGAATTGTGTTAACGAGTACTGAATAACCCATTAAATTGAAGAAGAATAAACAAGCATAGATTGAAGAAAATGCAACCAGGGTGTTCCTTTGAGGTAAAGATGGTACAATTTTGTATCACATGTTGGGCATGTTATAAGGAGGCATCAGTCTTGTAAAAAGACATCATACAGTGGAATACTATGCAGCACTGAAAAACAAAGAACTCATGAAATCTTATACAAAATGGATGACTCTGGAGGACATTATGCTGAGTGAAATATCTTAGTCACAAATGGCAAATACTGCATAACATTACTGTTATGTTAAATAGGACTGACATAGGAGTTAAGGGAGCACTAAGAAAAGAGGGGATAAATAATGCACACTGCATTGAAACAGATGAGAGAAAGAACTGATTAAAAGGAATGTATGATATATGTTGTTGTTGTTAAGTGCCATTGAGTCGTAGGCGACTCATAGAGACCCTATAAAGGAAAGTCCTTAACACTTGTGTGTCTTTCATTCTCTCTCCAGGCTCGTAGGGTTTCCTGAGGCAAGCTGTTATGGAAATGGATGCCACTCCTGCTTCCAAGTATATATTAGAGAGAGAGAGTATATAGTTATACATAGTAATGACAGGATGTTTCACATAAAAAGAGCCCTGGACCTGACCATGAGGCAACAGATCTTGCCTAAAGAATAGTGGACAAAATACGAGGAGGATAAATTCTACCTTGAACCATATCTGAAAGAGGTTATTCGAGAAAGGAAAGAAAGAGAAGAATGGGCAAAGAAATAATCACCTAATTGAAATCTGTGAATGCAGCTGCCCTCTAAATATTTTTATGATGTTGGTTAAACATGAAATAGATAATTTAAGCACCATTTG
>NW_006399850.1:12945124-12951073 GCF_000299155.1 Elephantulus edwardii
AGAGATTGTGAGGATGGCAGGAGATATGACAGTGTTCAAATGGGTTATCCACAGGGTTGCTGCGAATAGTACTCGACTTGATGGGACCTAACAACAACAATGTGATTTTAGGGAGCCCTGATCAATTTGTGATAGGAGTTGTATTACTAACACAAAGGTCCTTTTTTCAAATCAACCAACTGTTCCATGGGAGAAAGACTGACAGTCTCCTATTTATTTACTGCATCTGAAAACCTGCAGAAGAGCCGGCTATGTAGTTATGACTCATGGCATGTAACAGCATCACATCAAACCAAGCAATAAGAAAGTTTACAAAGTTCCAAGTCAAATTCCTTCAAAAAGCATTCTAGAAAAAGAAAATTAAATTGTTGAATTTAGAAAATATATTGCATATGAGGATAAAAATTTGTCAAATATAGAAGATAGGCAAATAAAAAGTCTAAATCTGTCCATTTGAAAATACACAGGAACAATGAGTCCTAGAAAATAGCCTTGAAATACCATCTGTCTCTTTAAAAAACCCAAGGGTTTTAGGAATAAAAAACAAAAACAAAAACAAAACAAACTCACACAACAATCAAAAACCTCCCACAACACCCAAAATTCTTGTTTTCTGAAAATCAATTTACAAACTCAAGTTTATTTTCATCAGTTTGATTCCATTTCAGAATTGAACGTTTACTGGGTTTCTGAGGCTGTAAATTTCACTGGAGACTATACATTTTTCTCTCTTGGAGCATCCAATAGATTCCAACTATTAGTGAGTGAGAAGCTCAGTTTTTGAATTAACAATACAACTCCCTAAGGACTACTCCATCAGAGTTTATGTTTATTTTGTGCAGTCTTTTCTATTTTATATTTTGAATAGGAATTTTAAATTAAGTATATAATTTATAAAGATATATGCTTAGATGCTTTAAACAAGTTAACAATTATTGATACTGTGGGAGATTGGGTTTTTTTGTTGTTGTTTTTGTTGGGGGTTTTTTGTGGAAGAGAGAAAAGGGGTCAGGCTACAATAAGATCCTTATTGAAGACACTTCAAGATTCAAACTACTATTTTTGTATTGTATAACTATTTGAAACAATTTAGCTAGGCATTCTTCAGTTAAAATACATTTAAAATTTAACAGAAAGAAGTTAGTTGTTATGTAACACATACTTATTCACAAGCAATTAAAAGTACTAAGCCTTTGCTGTTGTTGCTGTGTTCAAGTTGAAACCAACTTATAGTTAAATCTCCAGCAAGTTTTCAGAGGCAGTAAATCTCACTAGAGGAGATTTCTCATCTTTCTCCAAGGGAGCAGCTGGACAGTACAAATCCTTAACACTGAGACATGTGTGCTCCCTATTAAGGCTATAGAAGGTAAGAAAGATCTATGCTGTAATATTTCAGAAACAATTGGTAGGAAAAAAAATGACACATTAATGAAGATGTGTTTATTTATATACATCTGAGAATAATTTGCTGTTGTTGTTGTGTCAAGACAGAACTGAGCCCAGTTGACCCTCCAACAGGTTTTCAGAGGCAGTTAATCACATGGAAGGAGACTGCCCATCCTTCTTTCTTGGAGTCGCTGTTGGATTAGAAATGCAGGCCTTTGAGATTGCAGTGCACTATTTTACCATTAGGCCTTTAGAGCTCTTAGAATTACTTAAAATTATTAAAATTTGATATTGTATATTTTTGAGAACATAAAATGATCCATTTACACAGTCCCATACTTGAACCACTGAGCTCTTCTCTAGTTAAATATGTTCTTTAGTGGATAACAAAAATTTCAACTAATGAATTTCCGTTGACTAAATCTGCAGTTGTCTTTGCAGGCCGTCTGTCCATATACAACAGCATCAGCAAGTTCTACCTTAAAAACTCTTCATAGTATTTCTTCTATCCCCAGGGCTACAAACTTCTCTGACTGGACTATTACCTTTCCCCACTGACTGCTCTGCATTTCCTCTTTCTCACCTATGTTTGATTCTCCATGTAACAGTAAAAGTGCTTCTTGAAAACATGATTTTAAACAAGTTACTCTTCTGTACTAGCTGGCATGGAGGTTGTACTTTTCTATACAGGACTGACATGCGGGTTGGTGGGAAACTAAGAATAGAGATAAATAATGTGCACTGCAGTGGAACAGATGAAAGATAGAACTGTTTAAAAGAAATATATGATTAGACATTATTTGCATGACAACTGTCCAGAATAAGAGGGGCATAGCAATGTGGACTGAGGTGGAGGAGGAAGGAAATTTTGCAACAATGAATGGGAGAAAAAAATAAAGAGAACCATTGAGGATAAGGAGGAACATATGCACCAAGGAATTAATGAAAATCAAAGTTTTCTGTAAACGTTCATAAAATCACAATTTAAAAGATGTTACTCTTCTTAATAAAACACTTTAATGAGCTCATCTTTCATATACTAGTGTACAAAGGTCTCTATCAATAGGGCCTAGCAACC
Source organism: Elephantulus edwardii (assembly GCF_000299155.1). Taxonomy (NCBI): domain Eukaryota; kingdom Metazoa; phylum Chordata; class Mammalia; order Macroscelidea; family Macroscelididae; genus Elephantulus; species Elephantulus edwardii. The sequence continues at coordinate 12,947,589 of NW_006399850.1, forward strand.
TCTCCTAGGATACCATCTGCTATTCTTGTTTTTGTTCCTTTTCTCTACTAGCTGGTGCTTTCTCAATTATGTCTTTCAGGCTTTACTTTTCAGGATGAGTCTATATTTTTAATTTGCATGTCTATATTTTTAATTTGCATGTTGTTATTGTTGTTGTTGCTACGTGCGATCAAATTGCCTGTGACTCATAGTGACCATATGAACAATAACTATGAATCTTGCCTAATCCAGAGCCTGTCTCACTCTGTCCAACAGACCCACCTCCATTACCTCAGTTACTGTGTCAATTCATCTCATTCGGAATCTTCCATTTTTATGCTGTCCTCCACCCTTGTAAGCATGATGTCCTTCTCCAGGGACTAGTCCCTCCTGAACATACTTCCAAAGTATGTAAGATGGAGCTTCAAAATCCTTACCTCAAAGAACAGCTTGGTTTCACCCTCTCTAGTACAAACCTGTTTGTTCTTGTGGCAGTCCATGTTCAATACTCTTCTACAGCAGCATAAATCAAAGGCATCAATTCTCCTTCTGTCAACTCTGTTTCTTTTCAGGCTATCTGATACATAGAAAGTAATTGCAAAAACCATGGTCTGAACCAGGCACACTTTTTTCTCCAGGCTGACATTGTTGCTCTTTAGCACTTTGAAGAGGTTCCTGACAGCAGCTTTCCCAGAACAATTCATCTTAACTAATGGTGTCAAGTAAACCGAAATTGTTAACAATATCAATCTCTTCTTCATGTATCATGATGCTGCCAATTAGCCCAGTGGTGAGAATCTTTATCTTCTTGATGTTGAGCTTCAATCCATATTAAAGACTACAGTGCTTGACCTTCTGTGGCAAAAGATTCAGGTCCTATTCAGTTTCACACAATGATTTGATTAAATTGTGTTTAATTTCTGTACATTATGTTTTATACAGTATTTAACGTACATTATGTTTCATACAATCATTCATACACCTTGTATTTTATAGAATTAATTACTACTGATCTATGACTATTATTACCCCATCTCACTGAACCTTTCTTATTCCTCCTTTCCTGTCCTCCCTCCCTCTTTCTCTCTCTCACACATCACACACACACACACACACTTTGCCCATTAAACACTGCTATTGTAGTGATTTCCATTCTTTCCTTTTTGTCACCTACTTCCCCTTATGGATCTTACTAGCTGTTTTTCTATTTTCACAATAATGGCTTTATGCAGTATTTGTTCTTATAAAACGGAATTACTTCACTCTTCATAGTGTTATGCAGCATTTTATAAAATCTTTCTCTCTTAGTGGGATTTCTGTGTCTGAGACCTAAGCACACTCTTCCTCAAAGTACCCAAGAAACTTGTTCCTTCACTGTCTTCTACTTTCAGTTTACATTTTGCCTCTTCTGAGAAGCTTTCCCTATATTTCCACAATAATACAACACAGCATTCTGTCTTTGGGTAAGTTTTTACTCACAGAAATCTTCCATTGGGTTTCATAAATCCTTATGGGAAGTGAATGCTCTTGTTCCTTCCATGGAGGAGATGGTGAACTCAAACTGCCAACCTTTTGGTCAGCAGCCCAACATGTTATGCACTATTACTTTCATCTGCCTTTCTAGTATAGTTGGTTAATTGTTGGAATCCAACTGAAAAGATAGCATTGTGGACTCATGAGGTGTTCCATGGGAAATCTTCTATTATGTGTCACCATGGGTTGTGATAGACTAGGTGAAGTGGATCAGTCCTTTTTTTTTTTTTTTAGGGTGGATTCAAGGTGATATAATTCTTTAAGCACTGAATGTCTATATGAAAGGTTGAATATTCAAATACACTATCTGTAGTATAAAAAACAAAAACAAACCAACCAAAACAACAGCAGTATACTTCCACGTAGAACACATAGAATTCTTCCATATAGAATTTTGGAAATATATGGCAATTCTACTCTATTCTATTGAGTTACTATGATTCTTAAGGGCAGTTGGCTTGGTTTATCTCTTTTTCCCCCCATTCATTCATTCATTTATTTTTCATTATTTTTATAAAACTCAGATAAAATTGAACATTTATACTAAGTCAATCCCAGTTTTTGATATCTTAAACATAATGTAATTGGATTAAATTTGGAATTATATCAGTCTACATTTAAGTATAAAAGGAAGAGCAGGAAAACTACTCCGATATATTTATATATAACAGGAACAAACAACTCATTGGTGTAAAGTGGAACCCCACTGATAGTTGACACTCTAGTGGGTTTTCAGAAGCAGTAAATCACATGGCAAAAGACTGTCCATTTTCTCCCATAGAGGAGCTGATGGATTTGAACTGTTGTCTTTGAGTTGCCAGGACAGCTTTCTGTCACCTAGGCCAGAAAAGTTCCAGTTATAAGTGATGTCATTGTTTCATGCCATTGAGTCACAATCAACTCATAGATGACTCTCTAAGCCCATGGGGGGTTATTGCCCATCTTTCTCTCATGGAGCATCTAGGGGATTTGAACCTCACACTATTTGAGTTGGCAGCACAACTCCTTACCTGTTGTTGTTGTGTACCATAGAGTCAGAACCAACCCACAGCTGGTCCTCGGACAATACCTTATACCTACTTTAGGATATGTAATAGTGACAAAACAAGGATGGAAGCAGGAGTGGCATCCACTTCCATAGTAGCTTGCCTTTGGAAACCCTATGAACTTGGAGAAAGGATGAAGTCTCACAAGGGTTGAGGACTTTTGTTGAAAGGGTCGCTATGAGTCGTCTATGACTCAACGGTACTTAACAACAGGATATTTTATTTTATAAAGACAAAATTCATGATCTATGAACAAGAAATCTCTGAATTAGTGCAAAACATAAAAGGATTCTAGAAATGGGACTATTCAATTTTATATAAACTAAGGAATATTACAAATTTCATCAATCCTTGAAAAGAAAGATACAGGATTATGGTTATTATAATCTGTCTCAAATTTGTATTTATTTATTCATTCATCTTTTCATTATTGAGCATACATAATGCAATTAATCATATTATCATAACCACATGAAGGCATAATTATCAAACAACTTTTTATATTGGTGCTTATAATTTCAAGTTTTATTCTTCAAATTATGTAGTTATATTTAGCATTTCTTGATAAAGGAAGAAAATAATTTTTTAATAGCTACTAAAAGAGTATGATATGCCATCACAAAAGAAACAGAAATCTTATGACAGATATATAAGAAATTTTGGCAAAGAAAAACAATACCTCTGACCTGTGGATATTTGAAACAAAAGTGGTTGGTTGCTGTATTTGATGTAATTTTTCTACATTTCATTAATCATTTTAACTCTGACCTTAATTTCTTAGTAATATATCTTTGTCATAAGAAAATTGAAAGTTTTTCGATCATATAGTATATTTTCTTATTTAGAGAATACTTTCTTAGTTTCTGTAATCAAACCCACGTAGATAAGACCTTACATATTTAATACAGTGCATTAACCCTGTACAAA
>NW_006399850.1:12959628-12990748 GCF_000299155.1 Elephantulus edwardii
TTATATTCGTTAGATGGGGCTGTAAGCCAGATCGGTGTGTTTTCTGCAGCAGCTACTGAACCGAGGTTTGCTTTCTGGTTCTGGTGAGTCTTGGGGTGGAATGTTTATTCACCGTTGAGTGTGAGCTGATTTTATTTGGCCTCCTATTTAAAAAGGCATTTAGGCTTAAGGCTTGCGATCCTTGGGCCTGGTTTTAATTTTTTTTTTTTTTTTTGTCGAACAATCTTCTAAGTGGTATAGCACTGGTCTGTCCATTTTCTGCACAGAGGTAACTTATAGTTGCTGTGATGCTAAACACTGTGACACTGATGTGTCAAGTACAACAATGGTCACCCATGGTGGACCGTGTTTGGTGGATCTTCCAGATTAAAACAGACTTGGAAGCAGGAGTGACATCCACTTCCAAAATAGCTTGTCTTCAGAAACTCCATAAACTTAGAGAAACAATGAAAGCTATACAGGTGTTCAGGTCTTTTGTTTCTAAGTTTGCTATGAGTTGTCTACAACTCTACAGCACTTAATAATAGCGACAATATATTAGGTATTATTTGAATGACAACAGTCCAGAAAAAGAGCTGCATAGTAAAATGGACTAGGTTGGGGAGGTGGAATTCTACAACAATGAAAGATTTTTCTTTTTTTTCCAAAAAGAAAAGTAAATTGGGGTGGGTAGGCAGGGAGGAAAATATGCAACAATGAATGGATGGAAATCCAAGTTCTCTAGAAATTTTCATTAAAATCTCAATTTTTTTAAAAAAAGACATCATTTTGGAAAGATAGAGGGTGAGAAGAAGGGAAGGAGATCCTCATCAAGATGGATTGGCACAAGGGACTGTAACCCTAGACTTGAGCATATTAGAGATAAGTCAATAGGATGCACGATAGGACAAGATTTATATCTCTTCATGGGGTCACAATGAATCCCAAGTTGACTCAATGGTACCTAGCAACAAAAATTAAAAAAACTATTAATATCTCCATTATTCAAATGATAAAAATGGGGAAAAAAATGGAATAACTGCCACTGAAGTGATCTCAATCCGTAGCAACCTTGTGTTACAAAGAACTACTCCATAAAGTTTCCAAGATTAAATTTTTCCATAAACAGATTGTCACATTTTTCTCAGGCAGAGCTACTGGTAGATTCAATCCACTGACTACTTGGTTAACAAAAACCTATTTAACCACTCTGCCAACTGGACCCTTTTCAAATGAGAAAAGTCAAGCTTAAAGTAATAAAATAATTTGCTAAGGTAAAATACCTAGCAAATAGCACCACATGTTTCAAACATGTGCAAAGGTAAGCCTTTAACTACTAAACCAGAATGATAGAAGCACTTAATGTCAGGTACTTCTAAAAAATCAACTTCAGTTGAATTGTCTGTAATCTTTATAACCATTCACATGAATTTTTTATGGATTTTTTTTAATTTTATACTGCTTTATTTACAATGCCAGATCTTTCCCATTTCCTCCACCCCTGCCTTCCTCCTAGCAAATTGTGCAACTCTATAAACCCTTCTCCAGGCATCCTCACCCCTTTGCTCCTCCTCTCCCTCTCCTTGGATTTTCATACTCATTCTACAATAATGTAAGATCAGTTGTCCTTATGGGGCTGAGTTAGTTCACTTAGCATAATGCTTTCTAGTCCCTCATAAGTTAGGTAGTAATTTACAAAATCATTGTTCCTTTATGCTGTGTAATAGTCCATCATGTACCATAATTTCTCAATCTATTTAACTGTGGTCGGACATTTGGGCTGTTACCATGTTCTGCAGACGGTAAATAATGCTGCAGTGAACTTTGGTGTACAAGTCTCTGTGCCTCAGTTCTCATTCTCTTGGAGATATTCCAACCAGTGGAATAGCTGGATCATATGGAATTTCTATGTTCAGATTTTTGAGGAAATGTCAAACTGCCTTCTAGAGTAGTTGTACCGTCAATAGTGCATAGGAGTTCCTATCTCGCACCATAACAAGATAAAAGTAAATAACTCAATTGAAAAATGGGCAAAGGATATGAACAGACACCTCACCAAAGAAGATATTCAGATAGCAAGCATATGAAGAAATGTTCAAAATCTCTAACTCTAAGAGAGATGCAAATCAAAACAACTATGAGATATCATCTCACCCCAGTAAGAATAGCAAAATTTAACAGAAGAGCAAACAACAAATGCTGACGAGGTTGTGGAGAAACTGGAACACTTAGTCACTGTTAGTGGGAGTGTAAAATCATGCAACCATTAAGGAAGGCTGTAAGGTGCTTTCTCAAAAATTTGGAAATAGAAATACCATTTGACCTAGCAATTCCACTACTGAGAATATACCCTAAGGAAACTAAAACTGCCACCCAAGCAGATACATGCACACCCACGTTTATTGCAGCTTTGTTCACAATAGTAAAGAGAAGGAAACAACCTAAATGCCCATCAACAAATGAATGGATAGAGAAGCTCTGGTATATTCACATAATGGAATACTATGCAGCACTGAAAAACAAGGAACTAATGAAATATTATGCAAAATGAATGACCCTACAGGACATTATGCTGAGTGAAATATCTCTGTCACAAAAGGACAAATATTGCATAGGGCCACTGTTGTAAAATGGGACTGACATCAGGGTTGAGGGAAGACAGAAGATGAGGGGAGGAATGATGTATATTGCATTGAAACAGATGAGGGAGAGAACTGTTTAAAAGGGATATATGAATGGGTATTCTTGTCATTACAGAAGTCCAGAGTGAAAGCTGCATAGTGGAGTGGACTTGGGGGAAGGGATTGCATAACAATGAAAGAGTTTGTCATTTTCTTTTCAAGGAGAAGAGTGAATTGGGGGGCGGGGGTGGAGTGGGCAGAGAGAAAAGTGAAACAATGAAAGACTGGAAACACTAAGTCTCTATAAACTTTCATTAAAATTAATAAATAAAATTTAAAAAACCAAACAAAAAAGGAGTTCCTATCTCTCCACTTCCTCTCCAACATTTATTACTTGCTGTCTTTTAAACTTTGCCACTGTTACTAGAGTGAGACGGTATGTCATGTGGTTCTGATTTGCATCTCTCTTATATTGCCAGTGATTTTGAGCACTTCTTCATGTGTCTGTTGCCTGAGTATCTTCTTCTTCATGAATATTTTTTAGTTTGTGGCTATGTCTCTCTACCAGATTAAAACTCTTTTAAGGTAAGGGCAGAAATCAGATGATATTTGTCATTTTACTGGCATAAATTGTGCTCTATAAAGATATTTAAAGGCATATCCAAACATTACAACGTACACTAACAAGTAAAAACCTTTGATGGCATAATTACTAGCATTAATCTAAGTTAATAAAGATCTAAATCTACCAGAACCATGCATCTATATTATAATTCTAGTAATTTCTATAATCCTAGAAATGTTCTCTACATTGAGATGAACCTAATTAATTTGTCTTCCTGAAAAATCTGACATAAGAAATTTTAAGTATTTTTAAGTCTTATGTTTAATGATTTTTACCTGCAAAGTAAATAATAAAAGTGTCCTCAAAATTGAGATTCCAAGGATACATATAGGCTCAAATAGCTTTTTTTAAAAAATAAATAAATAAAAAAATAAAAAACAAACCAAGAATACATTCTCTATTTTAACAGAAACATGTTTCTTATCGGACTTCATCCTTGAATAATCTTTGTCAGTATTTATTTGGTGATTCTAAAAGAGCAAGTGTTGGTTCTCTTTCCAGCTCCTTTGACAGAATCCTAAACAGGCTATTTGTGGTTTTGGAATGTTAAACTTAAAATTACTAAGCACACAGCTACACATTAATAAATACTGACTTTCATTGTTTTGTTTTGCTTTCTAATCCCTCTGATTTTACTTTCATTATTCTCGCCTTTCACATTACCATTGCCAGGAACCATCAAATTGATCCCAATTTATGGAGACAACTGTGTGTGTCAGAACATAACTACGTTCTTTATACTGCTAACTGAAAGCTCAGCAGTTTGAATCTAGTAACCACATGGGAAAAGAAATATCTAGAGTTTCCTCCTATAAAAATGTATAGCCTTGGAAACCCAATGAGTAGTTTCTATGAGTTGGAATCAACCCAACAGTAGTGGGTACACTGCTTCTAATCACTTCTCTATTTCCAGTCACCTAGAACTACAACCCATTTTCTCATGCAATTGAAATTTTTATAAAGCCTGAAAACTCTGCTTTCTTTTGTCTTTATTTACTTCTTTCTGTGAGTATCCTTTTTTTTAAAATAAACAAACAAAACCCACCACATAGTTTTTATTTCCCATTATGCCTCATGCTTGAGAACCAAGGCTTTCCCATTTATAATCTTAAAATTTTCATGTCTTGGTCACTAAACTAATAACTACTTCTGAATCAAAAATTATCTCCTGGATCATATCCATAACAAAAAATTTATGGGTTTTTTGGCAGAATAATAGCAATTATAAGCATACAACATAATAAACAAACAAATGTGTCATGGGCATACAATTTTTATTCAAGTGTTTACATGCCTTTTATGTAAAAGTAGTTGTTGTTGTTGTTGTTGTTGCATTGATTACTGTTGAGTTGAACAGGACTCATCGCAACCCCATGATCAAAAGGCCTTAAGCCCTTCAACAACCATCTCCATTTATCAAAGTTCACAGGGTTTCCAGAGCCACGATGTTTAGTAAGTGGATGCCCCTCAAAATAAAGATAAAAGGACTACTGACTTTTTTACCAGATGTGTCATTGAAAAGTAAAATTTTTTTTCTCTTCTTTTCTTGCCTCCTATATTTCAGAATCATTATTCATCCTAAGGAAGTCCCTGTTAAGTGCAGTTAAGAACTAAGCAAGTAGTCAAAAGCTTAGTGGTTTGCATCCAGCCAAATGCCTCTCAGAAGAAACGCTTGGTGATCAACTTTCACAAGGCCAAAACCTTGTAAATCCTATGGAACTATTTTAATCTACATGCATGGAGTCACCACAAATCACAAATGACTTGAGGGCAAAACCCAACTATTTCAGAAGCAACTTCATGACCCATCCTTAATGTGTTCTGCCAAAGGAAGCAGGTTGCCTGGCGGGCGAGATGGAGAAAGACTGCCATCTGTTGGAAAGTGTCTCCCGACTTAATTGGGTTTTCTGCACTGAGAGCTGTGTACAGCACACCCAGGGCCTCCTTTCAGTTCTCTGCTCCATTCCACTTATGAGAGGGCCTGTCTTCCATGACTTTTGGTGGATGGAAGTTTTTACACCTGTTTTCACCATGTGTGGATCCCAAGATTGATGGTGGGAAAGAGAAAAAAAAACAACCAAACAACTTTGTAAATCCAAGTTGCATTCTAGAAATAAGGTTTAGCAGTTTGGAAGCCTTCCTATGTCCAGTTCTCAGCTCTGACCAAAGTGGAATAAATTTATGACCTCAAACCAAAACATTATCAAGGTTTAGGAGTTTGGAAGCCTTCCTATGTCCAGTTCTCAGCTCTGACCAAAGTGGAATAAATTTATGACCTCAAACCAAAACATTATCAAGGAAATACAAAATTATAGAAAACAGAAATGTATTTATATATATGCAACCTAACTTTGCAGGTTATATGTAAATGGGAAAAGGAAGGAGGAAAAATGAAAACAAACAACAGAAAACACTATTATTCTTAAGTTTATAACTGTGTTATGCTGACTTCTCTAGAGAAGCAAAACCAATGAAGAAAAATTAATCTTTCTGATAGCTTCTACTGTTTTTTAATCCTCTCTCCCCCCATGTAGATAGATAGACATATTTGTTCAGATGTATTACCAATCAACAGAAGCAGCAGTCAAGAAATCAAGAGATACATTGCACTGGTGAAATCTGCTGCAAAAGACCTCTTTAGTTAGACACAGCTCAAGGAAATGACTCACAACATAGGTACGTTCCAAGTTCATAAGTTGGACATCACACTGGAAACTTCTGGCTTATGTAGCTGCATGGGCTAATGTACCTAACATCAGCTGGTCAGATCATAAGCTAGTGGCTCTGGGCCTGCAGAGACGGATAAATCCAAGATTAGCAAGTAAAAGGCCAGGCTGCTGGCTCACAGCTTCTAGAGACTAACAAATCCCACAATTAGCAGGCAATATGGCAGAGTGATATTTCAGCACTAGAGGGCTTTACCAAATTATCAGTATCTATTTGATGCAGGCACACTCTCAAAAATAATGCCTTTCAAATGACTGAGTTCCCTTTCAATTCAGCATATTACATTATGGAAGTGATTTTATTATCTCAGATATCATCCTTTGAATGCCTATATCATTATGTTGTTGTTGTTGTTAGGTGCCATCGAGTCATAGACGACTCATAGCGACCCTATGAATTAAAGACCTGAGCACTGTTCATAGAGTTTCCGGAGGCAAGCCATTTCAGAAGTGGATGCCACTCCTGCTTCCAAGCTTGTTGTTTCAAGCTTATATTATTATAGAACTGCTAAATTATATCTTATGTGCCAAACAAGAGACACATGAGCCAGCCAAACTGAAATAATAATTATCATAATAACATTCGTGGGTTTCTCAGCCTCCCTTCTTTGTTTCCATAGGTGATTCTTACTTCAAAGCTACACTCTGCTTTCTAACATGTTAACATTACATATTTAATTGGAGAAAGCAGTGAGACTGATGCAAATTTGACTCGAAGTGGGCATATTTGCCAAGAAGAATGTTGGAGAGGAGTTCCAAAATAAGAAGAAGCTCCAAAAGGAGCTGCCTACTATGTATACGACAATTTCTCTATGAACTTCTTACTCAAAGTAATAAATAGTTTAATGGAAATGTAAAAATTATCTCAAGGTTATTTACTTTTTTTTACCATCTTGCTGTTGTTAGTAGGTGCCATTGAGTCTATTATGACTCATAATGACCCTATACACAATTATTCTGAACCTTGGTCTGCCATATTCTGAGCCAACCTCATTATCTCAGACACACCTGCTCCCATTATCACAGTCACTGAGTCAATTCATCTCATCCAGGATCTTCCTCTTCTTTGCTGACCCTCCACTTTTCCAGGCATGATGTCTATCTCCAAGGATTGGTCCATCCTGGTAACAGGCTCACCGTGTGTAAAATAGATCTTCAAAATCCTTACCTCCAAAGAAAAATCTGGTTTCACCTTCTCCAGGTCAGACTTGTTTATTCTCTTGGCAGTCGTTGTATGTCCAATACTCTTCTCTAACACTAAAACTTAAAGGCATAAATTCTTCTGGCATCCTTATTCACTGTCCAGGTCTCAGGCGTATAGCAAGCAACTGAGAAATCATAGCCTGGAACAGGTGCACCTTACTCTCTATACTGATGTTGTTGCTCTTTAGCACTCTGGAGAGGTCTTTGAAAGCAGATTTTCCAACTACATTTCTTTTATTCTGTAACTACTGGTGCCAAGAATGCTGATTGTGGATCTGAGCAAAATGAAATTATAAACTACCTCAAATGATCCAGAAAGTATTAAAGAAGATGGAAAGACTATACAGAGTAATTGTACCAAAAGGAACTGGCAGACACAGAAAAATTTCATGAAACAACATATGAGTAAGAGCCTATCATAATGAAGGAAGATCCTTTGAAAGAATTGACAAAAAATAAGTCCCCAGAAATTGATGGTACACCAATTGACGTATTTCAACTAACAGATGCTGCCATAGATGTGCTTACCACGTTGTCTCAAGAAATCTGGAGGACAACCACTTGGTCAACTGACTGGAAGAGATCTATATTTGCTCCCATTTCAAAGAAAGGTGATCCAACAGAGTGTGGAAATTATCTAACAGTATCATTAACATCACATGTAAGCCAGATTCTGCTAAGATTATCCAAAAATGACCGGAACAGCACATCCACAGAGAACTGCCTGAAGTGCAGGCTGTTTTAGAAGAGGTCGTTACACTGGGGATATTATAGCTAATATTAAATGGCTCTTGGCTGAAAGCAGAGTACCAGAGGACTGTCTATCTGTGTTTCATTGATTATGCAAAGGCATTTGACTGTGTGGATCATAACATACCATGGCTAACTCTGAGAAGAATGGGAATTGCAGAACACTTGATTGTGCTAATGTGAAACCTATACTTGGACAGTCATCAGAAAAGAGCCAGGAAACACTGCATGGTTCAAAATTGGGAAGGGTGTACACCAGGGATGTGTCCTATCCCCACACCTTTTCAATCTGTATACAGAACATATCATCCGGGAAGCTGGACTGTATGAGGAGAAATGTGGCATCAGGACTGGAGGAAGATTTACCAACAATCTGTGTTCTGCAGATGACACAACCCTGCTTGCTGAAACTGAGGAGAACCTGAGTGCATGCTGCATAAAGTCAAGGGCTGTAGCCTTCAATATGAATTGAGGCTCAATATCAAGAAAACAAAGATTCTCATCACTGGGCTAATTGACAGCATCATGATGGATGGTGAAGAAATTTAAGATGGTTAACAGCTTTAATTTGCTTGTCTTCACAGTCAAAACCTCTTGGTACCAGCAGCTGGAAAATCAAAAGACATATTGCAATATGGCTAAGAAAACAAAAATCCTCATCATCAGGCCAATTGGCAATATTATGATGTTGTTGTTGTTATGGTTATGTGCTGTTGAGTCGCCTGCTACTCATCACAACCCTTGCCATAGGGCACCTAATGCATAGAAATCTGCTGTTAGAGATAACTCCAAAGTACTGAAGAGCAATGATGTCACTCTGGGAACTAAGGTGCACCTGATACAGTCCATGGTCTGTGCAATCACCTGCTATGTTTCAGAGAGCTGGACAATGACTAGGGATGATAGAAGGAGAATTGATGTTTTTGAGCTGTGGTGTTGGAGAAGAGTATTGAACATACTATAGACTACTAAGAAAACAGATTCATCCTGGAGAGGGTGAAACCAGGTTTCTCCTTTGAGATAAGGATTCTGAAGCTTCATCTGACATACTTTGGATATGTTGTAAGGAGGGACCAATCCTTGGAGAAGGACATCGTGCTTGGGAGGGTGTAGGGACAGCACAAGAGAGGAAGACCCTCTATGAGGTGCATAGATTCAGTGACTGGGGTAGTCTGGGTAGGTGTGTCGGAGATGGTGAGATTGGCACAGGCTAGAGCAGGGTTTAGGGCTGTTGTCCATAGGGTCACTATGAGTCATAGGAAACTCGTAGGCACATAACAACAAAAACATCATAATACTGCCCATTGGCCCAGCGGTGAGGATTTTTGTTTTCTTAATGTTTATATCCAATCCATACTGAAGGCTGCAATCCTTGACCTTCTGCAGTAAACACTTCTAGTCCTCAGTTTCGGCAAGTGATGCTGTATCATCTACGTAATGCAGGTTATTGATAAGTCTTCATGCTGTATCATCTACGTAATGCAGGTTATTGATAAGTCTTCCTCTAATCCTGGTACCACATTCTTCTTCATAAAGTCCACCTTTCTTAATGATCTGTATTTTCATATATATTTAATACGATGTGGACAAGGGATATCTCCCTAACACTCTCCTTACATGAATTTGAACTGTGATCTCTTATTCTGTCTGATAACAGCTTCCTGGTCTAGATATAAGTTTCGCATGAGCCAAGTCAAGTTCTCTGGAATTCCTATTCTTCTCAGTGTTGGCCACAATTACTATCTTAGAAATACATTAAAAAAAAAAATCAAGATCAGAGAATTTGACATGTTTCAAATTAGACATCAAAAAAGTGATATGTAAGATAATGTTTGATAGAATACCGAAGAATGAGACTTTTGAATGAAAACAGCAAAAGCACTTTATATTCAAGGAGAATTTAGAAACTGTTGAAACATTGTACAATCTGCTGTGTATATTTAAATAAAAAACCAACAAGGTAAAGTGAATTTTTAAAATGCTAAAAAAAAGACTGTATAGAAAAAGGTGTGCGTAAGATAAGTTGTAATTTACCAGAGAAGTAAAGTGAAGTGATGTCAGTGCCTGACCTTCCTGGACACTTAATTGAACCAAAATAATTTGTGGATGGTGGCTTATCATTATAGTAAATGAGATGGAGGGGAGCAAGCGAAGCAGAGTTCAAGACAGCAGGAAATAAAAGGCATAGAAAACTATTGAGCCAGAAAAGAGAATTGAAACAGACCTGATGTAGCACTAATCATTAGTGAGTGAAGTAATGAACTAGGAAAGAGATGAGGTTTTAGTTATGGCCCACCAAATGGAAATGAGGAATTTCCAGATGTTCCATATGGCCTGTAATTCAAATGCTTTGTGCCTTCAGGTCAGAATTTTCAAACAGATAACAGATGTAGAAAAGACTCAAAATTTCATGCACACACCATGATGGTTAGCTTTCAAAATCTCAGAGCTTGTGTGTAAATTCCTCACATGAGAAGTAGGAGCTTAAAAATAAATCCTGTCAGAACCCAGACAGAATTCCAGTGGAGAAAAAGAGTACCAGCTTAATAATAGTATTCTTTTTTACAGCCTTGTTCTAAAGGAGGTCTTAACACAATGGCACCATTTCAAGGGTTTTGGGTTCAAAAGAGCACTTCATACCAAATGTCCACTCTGCTAAAGAAAACATTTTTAATTGGAGATCTGATACAGAGATTGACTTTGTGTACAAGTGAATAAAAATGTCCAGTAAGTCAGAATATAAATTTATCTTAAAAGAAATGTATATTTTCACGGGGACAATTACATTTTTGTCATATCAAAACCAAAGGAAATATTGAAATTTCAAAAGTAAAATTGAAGTCACTGGATAAACATTTGTGAACATGATGGATACAAAGAAATTTGTTGGATGAGTTTATTATTATAGAAAAGGATTTTCTATACTATAAGACACTATCTCTTTTCCTGTTAAATAATTTGTAAGTTTTCTTGCCAGGATATTCTAGAACTACACACAGATACTTTTTCTTCCTACTGCCTCTGTGGTGTACTAAGATGATTTAGACATGAGTTCCTCAGACAAGAAACTTCAAATCAAGGAAAGGAGATAACATCGGTGCACACCTATATAAATAATCCAACATCTAAAGCGGTTACAGATCTACAGATGAACTATATAGGAGTACAGATACTGAAATTAGGATAAAGGATGACATTCATATGTTATTGAAGAAACAAGGGAAACGTTAGGCAGAAAAGGAACAATTATCAAGAAAGATATTTATTCAATAAAATCACAGAAGGATATGCAACAAAATGCTAGGCAGCCTTAAAAGAACATAGATTAGATTTCAAATTAAGATTTATACTCAGTTGGTGACATGGAGAAATGCCTCAACTTTTTAAAGCCTAAATTCCCTGTGAAAATAATTATCATATGGGTGTTCAAGGAGGTATAGTAAGTACATACTGTAGTAGAAGCTCCTCTTTTCTCCCCTCTTTGATTCAAATATGGGAACATTTAGTGTTGTTTCTGTTTTCTCAGAAAAGAATTAGAAAAAAAGTATACACTGTGTTCTCGAATCTCCAATGATACTTCCTCATGGGACAAACATTGAAGAATGAATTGGAATAAATGTAAATTTCCCAAGACCAAAATTCTTCAGTCTTTATTCCCCTCTTCCTTCTCTATTCTTGTCTTCCTCTCTTCCTCTCTTGCACTCTTGCTTTTAGTTGAAGACCTTTTTTTTTTGAATCATCTATGATACAACCCTGCTTGCTGACACTAAGGAGGATCTGAGATATTTGCTGCAGAAGGACAAGGATTGCAGTCTTTAATATAGATTTAAGCTCAACATCAAGAAAACAAAGATTTTCACCTCTGGGCTAATTGGCAGAAACATAATAGATGGTGAAGAGATTGATATTGTTAATAGTGTAAGCTTGCTTGGCTCCATAATCAACACTCTTGGCACTAGTAGGCAGAAAATCAAAAGATAAAGTTCATTGGAAAAAACCTGCTGTAAGGGAACCCTCCAGAATACTGAAGAGCAGTGATGTCAATCTGGAGATGGATATGGGCAATGGTCTTCACATTTACTTGCTGTGTATCAGAAAGTTGGACCATTATTAAGAATGATGGAAGGATAATTGATGCCTTTGAGTTGTGGTGCTGGAGAAGAGTGTTGAATATACCATGGACTGCTAGGAGAACAAAGAAGTTTATCCTAAAGAGGATGAAAGCAGGCTGCTCCTTGAGGCAAGGATTTTGAGACTCCATGAGATATAATTTGGTTTTGTTGCAAGGAGATGTTAGTCCTTGGAGAGTGATGTCATGCTTGGGAGGGTGGAGGGACAGACCAGGAGAGAAGCCCCTGGATGAGACAGATTGATTAAGTTACTGGAGTAATGGGGGTAGGTATGTCAGAGATAATGGTTTAAGATAGAGCAGTTGTTGTACAAAAGGTCTCTGTGAGTCACAAATGACTCAACAGCACATAAAACAATAACAACATTGTTTTGTAGACTGTGAAACAAGATGTCACACTTCACACTGGCTGAGTAACAAATATAACTCTGAAGATTTAGGTTCATAGAGGGATTATTAGGAAGTAGTCTTTTGGTTTTAGCCAAGAATGTTACTCTCCAAACAAGCTGCAGCAATTATTTTCCAGAAAGGTCCTTCGAGAGACTGGTTTTCCATTTGCCTAGAACCTAATGAGGGAGTTCTTGTGTCTTAGTGGTATAGAGTAGCACTGCCAAGACACATAATTCCAAACTAATAGTGGCTTGGTGGGAGAAAGATGGTCAGTCTCTTTCTTTGTAATTTATCGTCTTCCAAAAACTTGCTGGAGGGTCAGCAATGAATTGATTCCAACTTGATGGTATGTAACAACAGTAAAAGCCTAGTGAAGAAAAATATTGGAATGCATTGGTAGCTGATAATTTGAGTTAGAAGGTGATTTCTTGGAGAAAATGTGTTACTTCATCAAGAGAACACAATACAGAGACTCTAACGCAGGAAGAATAATGCATTTACCTCTATGTCATAGTATGTTTTTTTGTACTAGAAAATGCAGTTTCCTGGGCTTAGGTAGCTACAACTATCCTTCTCACTTTCCGTTCATTTAAAGCATAGAACAAAACAGCAAAGTTATGTGTTTATTATTATGTGTACCATTGAATCAGAACCTACTCATAATTGGCTCTTCATTGGGTTTTCAGAGGCAGTAAGTCACAGGGGAAAAATTATCCATTTTTCTCTCCAGAACAATTGGTGGACTTAAATTTCATGCCTTTGGGTTGGCAGTGCAACTCCTTATAATTGAACCACCAGAGTTCACTGTTTTATCATAAGCTAAATTAAAAAATATTTCTTTTGTTGTTTGAGAGGATATAAAGTAAAATATATACTCACTCCAGATTCTACATTTACAATTCCATGAGTGTGAAAATTACTGTATATTTCTTGTTGTTGTATATTATTGAATCACAATTAATCCACAACTGACCCTTCAGTAAGTTTTCAGAGGCAGTAAATTGCGTGGGAGGAGATTATCCATCCTTCTCTAGCTGGTGAGCTAGATACTGGATTTGAACCTTGTGCCTTTGAGATTGCAATACAGCTCCTTACCTCTAGGCAACCAGAGCCTCATAATACTTATTTTTGTTGTAGGAAAGGATCCTCTTCAAAAGAAGAAAATTTCAAATTTGCATAAACGCTAGCATTTCTGAATCCATGAAAGTTGGATGAAACTTTGAAGTTATTTATTGCCCTCAGACAATTTTTAAAACTTATTTCAGAAATATTTTTAATTCTTATAGTTAATTTCTAAAAAATAACTATTTGAATACATATATATATTCAAATTATATATTTTATTATTGCTGTTGTTCCTATGTGCTGTTGAGTATGACTCAGAGAGATCCTCTGAACAATGGATCTGAAACTTGTCCTATCATATGCCATTTCCAACACATTGAAGCCTATTGCTACAGACACTGTGTCAATCACATTGTTGAGGGTCTTTCTTTCTTAAGTGGATCCTCTAACATGCCAAGCATAATATCCTTCTTCAAAGACTTGTCCCTCTTAGTAAATTATATATATATATATATATATAGATTATATTTATGAGGAGGTATGTGGCATCAGGAATGGAAGATGACTCATCAACAACCTATGTTAAGCAGATGACACAACTTTGCTTGCTGAAACTGAGGTGGACCTGAAGTGCTTGCTGCAGAACATCAAGGATTATAGTCTTCAATATGAATTGAAGCTCAACATGAAGAATGCAAAGATTCTTACCAAGGGGCCAATTGGCAGCACCATGATGGATAAAGAAGAGATGAGATTGTTAACGGTTACAGCTTGCTCCACAATCAATACTCTGACACCAGCAGCCAGGAAATCAAAAGACAATTGCATTAAGTAAATCTGCTGTCAGAGACCTCTGCAGAGTACTAAAAAGCAACAACGCTAGTCTAGGGACTAAGTTGTACCTGATCCAGTCAATGATTACTTGCTATGCATTAAAGACTAAAAATAACAGGAGAAGAATTGATGCTTTTGAGTTGTGGTGCTGGAGAAGAGTCTTGAACATATCACGGACAGCCAAGAAAACAAATAGGTCTGTCTTGGAGAGTGTGAAACCAAGTTTCTCCTTGGAGGCTAAGATTTTAAAGCTGTGTCTAAAATACCTAGGCTTGTTGTTTAGAAAGTGGATGCCACTCCTGTTTCCAAATCAAGAATCCTAAGTGATATAAATTCTTAAGATTTTAGCTACTATCCAAGATTTTGAGAATATCTCAGAAGAGGAGGCCTAGTCGTCAGTGGAGGAAGATTGTAGGAGTTGCCCCCAGGCCTGATCACTCCTTAAGAAACCTAATAACATCTAAGGCAGAGCAAAGACCAAAACAAACACCAGACCAAAGACCAGACCAAAGATCAGACCTGACAATGGATCACAAAAGCCCAAAACTAATAGCCTCAAATTCTAAGAAAAATATCATCTTCTCTAGACCTCCCTAAAAACCTCTATAAAAGGAAATCACCCTTAAATACCTGCCTGCCATTTTTACTTTCTCTGCTCGTGGTCTCTTGGCATCCCTCTCAGACCATGCCTTTTTGTTTCTTGGGACAAGCTTCTTTCCTTCTCTCTCTTGCCCTGGATTCTTATTCTATCTAACAATCAGCTTCTGAAAGACCACAGTCCAGAGTGCATTTTTACTTTGCATAAGAGTCATCATAAATTGGACAGGACTCATAAGTAACATCAGGAGAGAGGTCTCTATTATTTTTGTGTGCCACTGAGTTGGACTGAACCATGGCTGATCTTCTGGAGGGTTTTCAGAGGCAGTTAGTCACTTGTAAGGAGATCATCCATCCTTCTCCTGTGGAGCAGCTAGTTGATTCAAACTCTGTGCCTTTGGGATTGTGGCGCAGCTTCCTGCCAATAGGCCACCAGAGCTCTCTAAAGAGGTCTTTATGTAGCACAAATGATTTGCTGCACACATCCAGTAACCTAAAAGTTGGTGGTTTGAAGTTATCAATCAGTATCACAGAAGGAAAGTCTGGTCGTCCATTTCTGCAAAGATGCTAACCAAGTAAACATGAAGAAGTTCAATTCTGCACCACATTGAGATGTCATCATTCAGAAACAGCTTAACAATGACAGGTTTTTGTTTGAGTCATCAGGATAAAGAAGATGCTAGTTGATCTGAACTATTTTATGCTTGGCTGCTAAGCCAAGAAGCTTGCAGATTTGAGTCTGCTCAAAAACATCTTAGAAGAAAAACCTGTGCAAGTGTTTTACCCTCAAAAGAATAAATCATTAAAAATCCTATAGAGCACAGTTCTGCTTCCCCACGTAAAGCCACTGTGACTAGGATTGACTCAACATCAAGTGATTCTGTTGTAATAAATTTTTGTACATTTCAACCTACATCTGTGAAAGTAAAACTGAGTTCCTTAGAGCCATTAAGATGGAACCTTTCAGAAGAAGAACATAAACTCCGTTTTCTGAAGCACCTGTAGGTAGATTCAAACTGCCAATCTTTTACCTTTTGTCTAGTAGGGAAACACATTTCTCAACTGTACAACCTTAAGATTTCTTTCATATGGACAGGTCTAGTGTCATTGGAGGTTCAAGTCTAGACTGCTTTATTGCAATAAAGTGAATATAACATTAATATGAGTCACATCTTTTTTGTCTCCCAGTACATATATAAGTTGCATATTCATATGAATGTTTACATTAAACTGTAGCTTTTGGAGGGAGGTTTCTAGTAAAGCATTCTGTTGGAAGTTGTCCAGCTAACCCAAAGTCTGTGGTCCCTTTTTCGATCAAATCCACTAGTTTTTCCCAAGGAGAAAATGAGCGAACCTCCATCAAGTCATTCACAGCCTTGGAAATAACAGCAAAGGGTCAATTATTAGTTGTTTCTGACTTGAAGGCAATGAAACCGTAATCTATTAACTGTACAGTATAATTATAAAAACATATGAATTATTATAGCAATTATAAAAAATGTGACACAGAGACCTAATGTGAATATGTGCTGTTGGAAAAAAGTGTCACCAAGAGACGTGTTTGACTTGAGGTTGTCACAAGCTTTTAATTTATTAAAAATGCAGGAACGTGTAATAAAGCAAAGAACAGTAAACGAGGTATGCCAGTGCATACTGAAATTGATGAAGTGGATTTAATACTTATTAACACTCATCAATAAAAAATGTAATGTATATTTTTATTTTTTTGTTTTGTCTCTAAATCCTATGGTTAACTTTAACATGTACTCAAGTGAAAAGTGAGGATGTTTACACTTAACTGCTACTGACTAAAATGATATAATAACCAACATATTTACTAGTTTAGTATTGGTCAGTTCAATAGAACTCTCAAGGGATATTTTATGAACAGATTATAATTTTTAATGCAATTTTATGTTTTAAGCCATCGAGTTTAACATTATTTCCACTGTCAGTATAATAATTCCAGTGCCATTATTAATCTTATAATTGTAGATACTGAAGCAGAGAGATATTTTAAAAAATTCCCAAACTTGTGGGATTGATTGAAATAAGCCAGAAAGGAATCCAATGCTCACTTTTAGATCAGTTCTGATGGTTAATATGTCCATTTAACAAGACTATGATATCCAGTTATTTGTTTAAATACAAGTCTTGCTACTAGGATGGAATTTAAATATAATTACATTTAAATGTCTTGACCTTAAGCAATGCATATTCCTCTCCATATTTGGGTGGACCTCAGCTGACTAGTTAGTTGAAGGTTTTAAGAGCAATCATTGAGGTTTCAATGCCTTTGATACTGGAGAAAAGGACTGGATATCCCATGGATTGCCAAGAGAACAGATCTGTTCTGGAGAAACTGAAATCAGGGTGTTCCTTGGATGCAAAGGTTCTGAAACTCCATCTCACTTACTTTGAACATGTTGCCAGGAAGAACCAGTCCTTTGAGAAGGACATCATGCTTGGAAAGGGAGAGGGTCATCACAGAAGAAGATCCTGTTTGAGATGGATTCACACTGTAACTGTTGCAATCAGAGAGGATGTACTAGAGACAGTGAAGACTGGCTCAAGATAGGGCAGGTGAATGAGCTATTGTTAGAAGGGTCACTATGAGCTGTAGTAAATTCTGTGGCATATACCAAAAACTACTCTTAACCACCTTACACTATACAAAAGCCTGTTTCACAATATTCTAAAGATTAATTAAATCTTTAACTTTTTCTCCAAATTCTGAAATTTTAACCTTGGTAGCACATTAATCATTCAAAACAGCAACAGAAGAGTCCATCACATTTGTGGTTAATGAAGCACAGTTAAAGATGTTTTTCTGAAACAGATCTTGACTTAAAATCCATAAAGCAACTGTTGCACAGATATTTTTCTTACACTGACATGAGGAAAAATATTTTCTATTTTAGTGTTCTAAATAAGCAGAAAGGTTATTTGGGGTAAACTGTTCACACTGACAGATTTTCATATTTAAACTGTTAATTTCATTTACTCTCCACTTCCCACGCTCCTCATCTGTTGCTTCACCCAGTGTTAGTCCTTCTGCTGCTGCCACATGATCTAATAATCACACTGCTCCAAAAGCAACATTCTAGCCCTGAAATACCAACTTGCTGTGTGACTCTGGATGAGTCTCTGAACAACATTATTCTTTAGTTTCCTCATTTGTAAAGTGGGGGAGGGAAGCCCCAATTCTCTTGAGTTTCTAAACCATGACAAGATTGCTCTTTCCCCACCATTTCTATTCACATACTCTTCAAAGTTTCATTTACTCTAAAAAAAAGTATATGTTTATTTTTACTTTTTTAATAATTGGTTGCATAGAATCATTCATACACATGTTTTGTATATATGCTTTGCATTTTATACAATCAATGGTATATATCATATTTTATGTCATTACCATAGTTGTTGTTCTATGCCATCAAGACATCTGCAACTCATAGTGACTGTATGTACAATAGCTCTGAACCCTGTTCTGTCTTGAACTAGTCTCATTGTCTCTGACATGTCTCAGAGCCATTATACCAGTTATTGTGTCAATCTATCTTCTTCAGGGTCTCCCTCTCCTGTGCTGTCCCTCCACCCTTCCAAGCATGATGTCCTTCTCCAGGTAAGGGTCCCTCCTGGACATTTGCCCAAAGAATGTGAGACAGAGTTTCAAAATTCCTGCTTCCAAGGAGCACCCTGATTTTACCTTTTCTGTTCATTCTTTTGGCAGTCTGTGGTATGTCTCTTCTCCAGCACCACAACTCAAAGGCATCAATTCTTCTCTCATTTTGGGTCATTGTCCAGCTCTTTGATGCATAGTAAGTAATTGCAAAGACCATGGCCTGAATCAAGTGTTCCTTCATCTCCAAACTGACATTTTTACTCTTCAGCACTTTTGAAGGTCCCTGATAGCAACCTTCTCAAGATCACATTGTCTTTTGATTTCTTGACTGCTGGTACCAAGAATATTGATGGTGGAGCTGAGCAAGTTGAAATTGTTAAAACCTCAATATACTGCAGATATCATGGTGCTTCGAATTGGCCCAGTGGTGAGAATCTTTGTATTCTTGATGCTAATCTTCACTCCATTCTGAAGACTGCTATGGATGGCCTTCTGCAGCAAACATTTCAGGTCCTCCTCAGTTTCTGTGAATATGGTTGTGTCACCTGCATAATGTAGATTGTGGATGAATCATCCTCTAATCCTGATGCCACATTCCTCTTCATAATATCCAGTTTCCTGAGTGATCTTTTCCACATACAGATTGGAAAGGTGTGGAGACAAGATTATCTCCCTGTCCTTGCAAGCCACCATTTAGCCTTTCCCATTACTTCACCACCCTCCACCCACTAATTAGTATTATACCAGTGATTTTATCCTTTTCTCTTTTGCTGCCCATCTTCTCTCCTTTCCCCTTTGAACATTCATACACATCTAATGCAGCCATTTTTCTGGTGTTTTTTTTTTTTTCCCAATAATGGCCTTGTGCAATATTTGTTCTTATGTGACTGATGTTTCAATCAACAAAATGCTCTCTAGTTTTTGTCCAAAGTTATATAGTGGTTTATTAAATCATTGCTTCTTTTTTTTTTTAAATCATTGCTTCTTAGTATTGCATAATATTTAATTGTGTGAATTTCTTAACTTGTCTTATACTCAATATTTTGTCTGCTTCCGTTTTGTTTTTTTTCCTTATTGTGAATAACATTGCTATGAACATTGATGTGCAAATGTCCATTTATGTCGAAGTTCCATGGGAGATATTTCTGGCAGTGGAATAGCTGGGTCAAAGGTGCATTTAATCCAGACCATGTTCCTCACAATTACTTGTTAGGCTTTAGAGAGCTGGACAATGATTAAGGATGAGAGAAGAATCGATAACTTCAACTGTGGCGCTAGAGAAGAGTCTTAAACTTAATATGCACTCCCAAGAAAACAAATAGGCCAGTCTTGGAGAGGGTTAAACCAAATCTCTCCTTGGAAAGCTAGGATTTTGAAGCTCCATCTCACATACTTTAGGAGCGTGGCCAGGAGAGACTGGTCCTTGAAGAAGGACATCATGCTCAGCAGTGCAGGAGAGGAAGACTCCAGATGAGATAGATTGATACAATAACTGGAGCAATAAAGTTTGGTGTGTTGGAATTAGTGAGACTGGCTCAGGACAGGGAAATTCAGATCTGCTGTACATATGGTCGCTATGGATCACAGATGACTTGATGGCACATAACAACAACAGCAACCACGTATTATATTGTGTGTTTTTTGTGGTTTGGGTTTTTTTTTTTTTATTTAAGCCTCTTGTTTAGAGTCAACAAGACCTCAAGGAGGGCCTTTGTATTTACAAGTTAGTTGTTATAATATTTGGAGGAACATTCTTCTATTCTAAGTGGCACAGCACTCTTCTGTCAAAACTTACTATACTGAGGTAACCTGGGTTGCTGTGATACCTAACCTTGTGTCATTGGGATGTCAAATGCCATAACAGTTACCCATGTTGGACAGTGTTTGGTGGAGTTCCCAGTTTAAGACAGCTTTGGAAGCAGGAGTGGCATCCACCACCTCCTAAACAACATGGCTCTGGAAACTCTTTGAACTTTGGGAAATGATGATATTTCTAGTAGCAAGATATAAAATCAATATACAAAGTCAGTGGGATATCTCTACAGCACCAAAGAAACCACAGAAAAGGAAACTAAGCAAGCAATACCATTTACAATAGCCAAGAACAAGACTAAAAACTTGGGAATAAACCTACCTAGAGACACAAAAGAATTTTGTAAGGAAAACTACAAAACATTACTACAAGAACAATGAGACCTAACTAAATGGAAAATATTCCTTGTTCAAGGATAGGAAGACTTAACATAGTGAAAATGAAAACCTTACCGAAAGCAATCTACAAATTCAGTGTAATTTCAATATAGATACCAAATACATTCTTTAAAGAGATAGAACAGGTAATTTCCACAGCGAAGTTTGAGGCATCTCAATTCCTGATCTCAAAACCAGCTACTACATATCTATAGTAATGAAAACAGCATAGTACTGGTATAATGACATATATATCAATGGAATAAAATAGAAAATACTGAAATCAATCCATCTACCTATCGTCAACTAATATTTGACAGGCTAATGTTGTTGCTGTTGTTGTTGTTTTTGTTATGTTTGCCTTTGAGTCACCTGCGACCCTTAGTGACCCTATGTACAGCAGCTCTGAACTGAGCCAATCTCATTAATTCTGACACACCAACATTCATTGCCCAAGCTACTGTATCAATCCACCTCATCCGGGGTCTTGCTCTCCTGCACCACTTTTCCTCCACCCTTCTGAGCATGATGTCCTTCTCCAAGGACTGTTTTTTCCCAGTCACGTGCCCAAAGTATATGACATAAGCGTCAAAATCCTGGTCTCCAAGGAGAGACTTGTTTTAACCCTCTCCAAGACTGATCTATTTTTTTTCTTGGCAGTCAATGGCATGTTCAAGATTCTTCTCCAGCATCACAGTTCAAAGGCATCAATTCTTCTGTCATTCTTAGTCATTGTCCAGCTCTCTGATGTATAACAAGTAATTACAAAAACCATGACCAGGATTAGGCTCACTATAGTCCCTAGACTGACATTGTTACCTTTCACCACTCTGGAGAGGTCCCTGACAGCAGCTTTTCCCAGTGAAATTCATCTTTTGATTTCCTGACTACTGGTGTTAAGAGTGTTGATTGTGGAGCTGAGCAAACTGTAATTGTTAACAACCTCTATCTCATCCATTTATCATGGTGCCACCAATTGGCTCAGTGGTGAGAATCTTTGTCTTCTTTATGTTGAGTTTCAACCTATATTTAAGACTATAGTCCTTGACCTTCTGCAACAAGTGCTCCAGGTCTTTTTCAGTTTCAGCAAGCAAGATTACATAATGTGGGTTGCTGATGAGTCTTCATCTAATCCTGATACAGCATTCTTCCTCATAAAGCCCTGCTTCCTGAATGATCTGTTCTTCATATAAATTGAAAAGTTATAGAGACAAGGATGCATCTCTGATGCACTTCTTTCCTGATTTTGAACTCTGCAGTATTTCTCTGTTCTGTTCTGAGGACTGCTTCCTGGTCCAAGTACAGATTTTCTATAAGAACAATCAAATATTCTGGAATTCCCACTTTCCTTAAGGATAGCCACACTTTGTTGTGATCCTCAGAGTCAAATAAATGCCTTTTCACAGTCAATAAAACAAAGATAGACATTTAGGCTAATAAAACCTATTAAATGAGGAAATTACAGCCTCTTTAACAAATGGTGCTGGCAAAACTAGACATCTGCATTCAGAAAACTGAAACAGAATTCACATCTTACACCATAAACAAAAACCAACTAAAAGTGGATCAGAGACCTAGAGGTAAAGCCAGTAATATCATAACGATCAAGAAATAAAAGAGGGGGGGAAAATTAAGTCCTGGCTTATGGCATAAATAAGCTTGCAAACTCAACCAGAAATACACAACTTGGAGAAGATAAAATGAATGAATGAGATCTTCATAAAATTGAATATCCATGTGAATAAAAACGTTCCCTAATAGAGTAAAAATAAAGCCGACAGATCTGGAGAAAACACTTAGTAACCACATTTCAGGTGAGGGAATTATAGCAAAAGTTTACAGAATACTGCAGAACTTCTGCAAGAGAAAGACTGATAATCACAAAATGGGCAAAAGACATGAAAAGGCTCTTCACAAAGGAAGACTTTCTAATGGAAAGAAATATATGAGGAAATGTTAAAAATCATTAGCAATCAGAGATACGCAAATCAAAGCCAGCTCACTCCTACCATTCTAGCAGTCATTAAGTGGAATCAGGTGTCAATTATGCCATCCTGTCAACATGGTTGATGACAATTGTAAAATGTCATAAATTTTAATCTCAACTTCACAGAACTTAAACTGGGGAAAATGTGAGCTACTTAGAATGAATGAAATAGTATATCACTTCCTACCAACAAAACAAAGTAGTTCTCCATTATCCTGTGATGTATTGTTTATTATCTTATATCATCTATTTCAGGGTATCCTTTAAATTAAATTCTGGCTCTTTAAGCCTTTGTGAACTTCCAGAAGAATAATGTCTTTACTATTTCCTCAGTTACCTATTAGTTTTATCCCATATGGACATATAAAGTAAATTTGTGCCATTAAATTAAGCTTTTAAAATTAGTGTCTTTTAGTAACAAACTATAGAAATGAAGGACCCAGGAGGGGTGGGAGAAGCTGGAAGCAGAGGGCTGTGGATGTGCAGGGAGAAGGGAGGATTCATCATTGGGTTGCACAATTTGATGGGGGGGTGAGAGATATTGAAAGAATTTGTTCAAATTTGTATTTGAATTTTGTAAATAAACTAGTAGAAAATATAGTCTTTTAATTTATTAATTTAAAATTATAAACTTGGTCTAAATAAATTATTAACAATTTCTACTTTTTTCTAATTATTTTTTCTTCTCCTTTTGTTATTATTATTATTAATTTTAATGAACATTTACAGAGATTTTGGATTTCTATTCATTCATTGTTGCACTTTTCTCCCCGCCCACCCCCCACCCCACACCCAGTTCACTCTTCTCTTTAAAAAGTAAAATTCCTTAGTTGGTATACAATCTCCCTGAACCCCCACCCCGAGTATACTCCACTCTACAACCTTCATTCCAGACTCTTATGATAATCATAATACCACACATTACTTTTAAACTGTTCTCTCCCTCATCCGTTTCAATGCAGTATACTTAATTTATCCAGTTTTTCTCATTCTTACCCCAACCCTGATATCAGTCCCATTCTACAGCAGTGGCACTATGCAGTGTTTGTTTTTTTTTGTGAAGCAAAAAGCTAGTGTTCATAGGACACTGGAGTATTGAAAATCAACATATAATGCTGAAAAAAGTACACTATTATTTTAAAGATTGGTAAAATATTTTTGCCATGGTTTAAAATTGTATCCTATTTATATTCATTGCCATGGAGTTAAGATAAACCCCTAGTTAACCCCCCCATTAAGTTTCCCAATTGTAAATCATATTTGGAAGATTGCTTATCTTTCTCCCACCCACTATCTAGTGGATTCCAGCTAATAGAGAAGGTGGAATATACTACCAGAGCTCCTAAATATGTCATCCATACATATTTCAAATTAATTAAATGTTATTTAAAATATATTTACATACTTATACAGTATTTAAACATGTGAATGGATCAGAGTTGATTGAATGAGTTGCACTGTTAATCCAAAGGCAACACCTCGCTGGTGGTTCCAATCCACCAGCTGCTCTGTGGGATAAAGAAGGGCAAGCTCTTCCCATGGACTTCACCACCTCTGGAAACTCACTAGAGGGTCAGCTATGAGTCGGTCCTGCCTTGACAGCAATGAGATGAGTGAGATGTACAGGGCCTGATCCTGCATTGTTCTCATGATTATACTAAAATCTATTGTTTTCAGTCTACCTTGTTGAGGGCCTTCGTCTTTTTCTCTTTCTACTTTTCCAAGCATAGCATCTTTCTCCAGAGATTGACCCCTCCTGGTAACATGCCGCAAATATGTATTGCACTTTAATGATCAATCTTACAGTCTTGTATCTCTTGATGATAATCTCATTAATATTCATTACATTTTGGAAGCAGGAGTGGCATCCACTTCGTAAACAACATGCCTCTGGGAACTCTAACAACTTTAATGAATGTTGATACTTGTAGAGGGGTTTCTGTTCTTTTGTTCATAGAGCCACTATAAGTCATGCTCGACTCAAAGGCAATCAACAACAACAATTAAATTACATACTATCACTATTAACTTACATATTCAAACTTAAAAAAAATACCTATGAGTCACTGTAAGCCCATGAGAAAACTGATGTCTCCAAAAGCATGCTAATATCACAAAATGACTCAGTGGTGAAAATCTTTGTTTTTTTATGTTGAGATTCAATCCGTATTGAAGATTGCAGTCTCTTGACTTTCTGCACCAAACTCTGGTGAGCAGGTTGTGCTGTCTTCATAATGTAGGTTATTAATGAGTCTTCCTCCTATCCTGGCAACACATACTTCTTTGTAAAGTCCATTCCCCAGTGATATGTTCATACATCCCTGATGCACTGTTTTTTTGATTTCTTTTTTTAAAAGATATATCCATACTCAAGTCAAACAACAGCTTCTTGATATAGGTATAGGAATCACATGAGCATGATTAAGTCTTCTGGGATTCCCATTCTTCTCAATATTAGCCACAATTTGCTGTGATTCATACAATTAAGTGTGTTTCACAGTCAATAAAACTCAGACAAACATATAGACATCCTTCTGGTATTCTCTGTTTTCAGACAAGCTCTATCTGATATTGACAAGGGTGTCCCTAGTATCATGGCCTCTTCTAAACCAAATTTCTATTTCTGAATGCTGTCAATGTACAGTTTTATTCACTTTTGGATAATATTCAGCAAGATTTTGCTTGCATGTGGTATTAGTGATATTGTTCAATAATTCCCACATTTTGTTGGCTTGCCTTATTTGGTAATGGGAATAAGTATGGATCTCTTGAAGTCAGTCAACCAGCTTTTCAGAGTTCCTTCAGATTTCTTGGCACAACCTGGTGACTACATCTTGAAATGTTTTTGTTTGTTGAAATATGTTAATTGGTAATTCATCAATTCCTAGGACCTTATTTTTTGCGAATTGCTTCATAATAGCTTGAATTTACTCCTTTATTACTATTAGTTCTTGATTATATGCTACTTCATGAAAGTATTCTGTCAGTCAATTCTTTTTGGTACGGTGACGCTGTGCATCCCTTCCATTTTCCTTTGATGCTTTCTGAGTCATCTATTATTCTGTTCATAGTGTCTTTAATATTGGAACTTACTGCTTGAATTTGTTCTTCAGTTTCTTCAACTTCAGAAATACCAAACGAGTCAGTCCCTTTTGATTTCCTGACATCAGCTCTTTGCATATTCTGTTATACTTTGCTTTGTCTTTTTGAGCTATCTTCTAACATCTTCTGTTCACCTTATAAACTTCCTGATTTCTTCCCTTTGTTTTTGATTTCTCAGTTTTCTAGCACAATATTCAGAGTCTCTTCTGGCATCCATCTTGATATTTTCTTTCTTTTCTGTCCTGTAATGACCTTCTGCTTTCCTCGTGGGTGAAAGTCTTGATATTATTCTACAGATAAACTGATATTAGAATTCAAGGCCTAAATTCTTTCAAGTTCATGAGATGGTTTTTAAATTCAGGTAGGATAGACCCAAGGCAATGTTTTGGTTCTGGTGGATTTGTTTTAATATTCTTTAGCTTCAATTTGAACTTGGAAGTAGCTGATTTTGTTAACAAGTTCATCTTGGTCAGATCCACAATCAATACTTTTGGCACTAGCTCTTAGAAAATCAAAATACAAGTTGCTTTAGAAAAGTTTGCTTTCAGGTGCTAAAAATTATGTCAGTCCAGAGAAGAAGGTGCCCCTCATCCAGGCCATGGTCTTCTTAATTGTTTGCTATGTATCTGAGAACTAGACAGTGAAGAAACACTACAGAAGAAATATCAATGTCTTTGAGTGTGGTACTGGAGAAGAGTATTGAATATACTACAGGCTGTCAAGAAAACAAACAAGTATGTCCCAAAGAGAATGAAACCAGATTTCTCCTTGAAGGCAAAGATTTTGACACTCTGACTCACACACTTTAGGCATGCTGCCAGGAGGGACCAGTCCTTGGAGAAGAACATACTTGATTGGTGGTGGTGGGATTAGATTAACTCAATGACGGTGGCAGAGACAGTGAAATTGGCTCAGGAGAGACCAAGGCTCTAAGCTATTGTTCATAGAGTCCCTATGAGTTGTCATAAATACAATGGCACACAACAAAAACAGTAATATTTTAATAGTCATTGGTTGAACATGTTTTGATATTCTTACTGAACTTTTTTTAGTTTTGTTTAGTAAAGTGTTAATCTTATTTTCTTACTTTTCCTACTGAAATAAAATTTGTCTTTAAAATATCAACCTAATCTATATTTTCAATATGATACATCTTATTATTATTTTGTAAATTGTTATATAAGTATGTTTTTCCATGCTTTCTTACTTTTATTCTTATTTTGTATACAAAGAAATTTACTGATAGTATATGCTTACATATGTGTACACAATCTAGTCTATCAA
The DNA here is from genome assembly GCF_000299155.1 of Elephantulus edwardii. Lineage (NCBI taxonomy): Eukaryota > Metazoa > Chordata > Mammalia > Macroscelidea > Macroscelididae > Elephantulus > Elephantulus edwardii. The sequence continues at coordinate 12,986,736 of NW_006399850.1, forward strand.
TGATTCCAGTCTTTTCTGATTATTATGTTTAATAACAAAGTTGTTATCCACAATATATATTTATAAAGTCTTCCTACCTTCAGGCAGTCTGTCTCTTATTCTAGTATTTCATCTATATAGATTTGAATTGCTTTTTATTTAAAACTAATTAACATTGAGTTAGAACTGATTAATAGCTAATCTTTCTCTTTGGGTTTCCTTTGCAAAGAAGCTCAGTCTCTGGATTAGGAGCAAAATTCCCTGCAGAATGTGCCACTGAAGTTCCCTTAATTATTGTTGTGGAATATAAATTTCAAAGTTGTCACTCTCTATCTTCCTATCATTACTCATTACAAAGAACAGCACTACCTGTTAACTCCAAGTCTCCAATGCACAACCTTAGCTAAAGATTAAAGTCTGCAGGGAGGAATTTGCACCTCTAACATGAAGATTATTTATATTTGAACTATAAACTCTAATCATTATATTGTTTGAGAAATGTCAGCTGTTTTTACAAGCAGAATTATGGCATATGTATACTGAAACTTAAAGATTCAAATCTAGTGAACATCTTTCATTTGAACAAGTATAATTTTAGAAGGCTCAATTTTTACTAGGAGGATGAAGTTTTAGTTATTATCTTTACATACTTTGTTGCTGTTTTACAATCCAGTTAGATCCAACTCATAACTTACCCTCCAGTAAGTTTTCAGAGATTGCCCATCTTTTTTCCACAAAGCAGATGGTGGATTTGAACCATGTGCTATCAGGATAGCAGCACAACTTCTTATCATCAAGATACCTGTGGAGTTTTTCTTTCAACATGACTTTCCTTGCCATTGTACCTGTCTCTGTCATGTGGATGGGTGAGAATATGCAAATAGGGCATGTTGGCCTATCCACAAGGCAATTGACCAGTTTTACTAACCTACAAATGGATTGGTTAATCTCACCAATAAATTTGAAGGATTCCAGCAGCAGAGAGTCTCTTTCTCTCTATCAGGAGAATAGAAGTAGGCATGTAGTCGATGCCCTTCAGGATCAGACATTCTTGCACCAGCTAGATTTACAGAAGGGGCAGCCAAAGCCATAACTGAGTACCAGAGAAGCAAGATGATATGGAACTGTTACCCCAAACCTCATGAACAAAATTGAAGCTAAACTCAGAGATTTTCCCAAGTTTGCTGGACAACTATAGGTGGAGAGGAAAGCCCTTTGCTAAGTTTGTTGGAAAATTTGGGATGGGGGGCTTGCCAGCCAATATTGGCAAGACTGAGAGCTTTGTAACACGGGTCTTAAGGCACAAGGCTGAGATGCCTGAAAGCACATTTCAGAAGTTGTCTTGACTGAACTCTCCTATTGATCTGGATTATAAACTTTTAGCTTTCCCCCAAATTTTCTGTATGCTCTGTAAACTATTGCATTGGACTTTGGACCTAGTAATGCAGTAAAATCAGTGTTGAGATGAGATACTGGAGTGTGAGGGACTATCTGATCTCATGGTAATTGGTTTTGTGTTATCAATTCTATTGATGAGGAGGTTGATAAAGGTTAGATATGGCCATCTCAATGTGGCCCTTCCTTCTTTTACATTACCAGATATAGGTGTCTCTAAATAACATCAGCAGATCAGTTCTAGAAGAGACATTGCCTTCATCTGACAAATTATCCTGCTGTGATAGCCGTGTGACTCAAATGGAAGAGTAGAGACACTAACTTACAAAAAGACAGTACTGCAGCAGAAGCTCAGAGACAAATTTTCTCCAGAACTGACCCAGAGATAAATCCTTCTCTAAAGCTGGTACCTGGGATTCAGGTGTAGAGCCTTCTAAAATCACAAAGACTGGCAGCAGCATGAGAGATGAGCAGCAGTATGAGGGGCAAGGAATCATGGAAATGACTTGAGGCCTGAGCTAGCATATCAAAAGCTTTGGGGAAAGTTGGGAGGGGATGAGGTGCTGGCTGGGATATAAAGAAGGTGGGAGGGGATGCTGGTGAAGCAGGAAAAGGGTCAAACCCAAGACACATTTGTTAAAGGTGGGAACCAACACTGAATCTATAGGAAGATATCTTTTCAATCTACATGCAGAAAAGATTATTTGGGAGGTTGAACTTTTTGATGAGGAATGTGGCATCTGGACTGTAGGAAGACTCACTCATCAACAATCTGAGTTATGCAGATGACACAACCTTGCTTGCTGAAACTGAGGAGGATCCGAAGCATTTGCAGCAGAAGGTAAAGGACTGTGAACTTAATATAGATTGAAGCTCAACATCAAGAAGGCAAACATTCTTGGCACTGAGACAATTGGCAGCTCCATGATAAATGGAAAAGAGATTAAAGTTTCACTTTACTTGGTTCCACAATCAACTTCCATGCTACCAGCAGTCAGAAAATCCAAAGATTAATTGCTTTGGGGAAGTCAGCTGTCAGATATGTTGCCAAAGTGCTAATGTGCAATGATGTCAGTCTAGGTGTATCTGATCCAGGCCACATTCTTCACAATTACTTGCTATGCATCTGGCAGCTGGACAGTAACTAAGGATGACAGAAGAAGGATTGATGTCTTTGAACTGTAGTGCTAAAGAAGAGTATTGAATGTACCATAGACTGCTAGAATAACCAAGTCTGTCCTGGAGATGGTGAAACCACGCTGCCCGTGGGAGGAAAGGATTTTTAAGCTCCATCTGACATAATTATGACATGTTGCAAAAAGGGACCAGTCCTTCTAGAAAGTGATTTATTAAAATATATTCTACATAGTCCATACTTAGAAAAAAATGTTAAGTAATAGGTGTGTTCTCACTTTAATAATAAAAAGAAATATCTCTATGTCAATTCTTTGTAATGTATTTTACCTGATATGACTAGTTAATAGATATATATGCCAGACATGATATGAAAATGAAGGAAAATAATGTTAAAATGCCTTAATTTTCAATAAAAATACCACACATTTTGGATATATAAAAATTTTCAAAGATAATATTCTGAGATTATCTATTGAAAATGGTCTATATTATTTGGATATAATATCTGTGCATGTAATAAAGAGAAAATCGTGATTGGAAGATCAACTAAAGTCTACTGTGGGGACTGTGCCCTTAAATCACAAACAGCACAAAAGAGGACGAAGTGATGCTTGTTTCAACTGTTCCCATTTCTAATAATGTCTTGCTTTCTCCCCAGTCCTTTACACGACTTGATCTGGTGGCTAACCAACAGCCAGAATTTTACCCCACTCTTTACTAAAACCTCCCACTCAATACCTGTGACTTCACGTAACTATTTTTATTTTTTTTGGCAGCCTATGGAATATCCAGTGCTCTTCTCCAACACCAGAACTCAAAGGCATCAATTCTTCTGTTATCCTTATCCATGTCTGACTTTCAGATGGACAGCAAGTGATTGAAAACAGCATGACCTGATTCAGGAGTACTTTTGTATTCAAACTGACCTCAGTGCTCCTAATCATTTTGAAGAGGTCCCTGACAACAGGCTTCCTCAATACAATACATCCTCATCTCCTGATTACTAGTGCCACGGGTGTTGATGTTTTAACCAAGCAAAACAAAATCATTGATAACTTTTATTCTTTCTCCATCTATCACGGTACCATCTATTAAACCAGTGGTGAGGATTTCTGTGATTTTTTGGTCTTTTTTGTCTTTTTCTACATTTAAGTTTTAATGACACTGTTTTAGTTTATAAACTTTAAGTGACAGTTGTTGTTGTTATGTGCCGTAGAGTCATTTGCGACTCATAGCGACTCTATGTATAACAGCCCTAAACCCTGCTCTGTCCTGTGCCAATCTCACTGCCTCTGACACACCCATCCCGATTACCTCAGTCACTGAATCAATCCACCTCAAAGAGGGTCTTCCCCTCTTGCGCTCTCCCTCTACCCTCCCAAGCATGATGTCCCTCTCCAAGGACTTGTCCCTCCTTGCAACATGCCCAAAGTATGTCAGACGAAGCCCCAGAATCCTTGCCTCCAAGGAGTTGCTTGGTTTAATCCTCTCCAGGGTGAATC
>NW_006399850.1:12991328-13010411 GCF_000299155.1 Elephantulus edwardii
AATTTTGAACCATGCAGTGTTACCCTGCTCTGTTCTGACTACTGCCTCTTGGTCCAAGTATAGGTTTCACATTAGCACAATTAAATGTTCTGGGATTCCCATTCTTCTCAGAGTCAACTACATACAATTTGTTATGATCCACACAGTCAAATGCCTTTGCATATTCAATGAAGCACAGATAGACATTCTTCTGGTATTCCCTGCTTTCAGCTAAGATCCATCTAACATCAGCAACAATATCCCTAGTACCACGATCCCTTCTAAATTCAGCCTGAACTTCCGGCAGTTCTCTGCTGATGTGCTGTTCCAGTTGTTTTTGGATAATCTTCAGTAGAATCTTGCTTGCATGTGGAATCAATGAGATTGTTCTGTAGTTTCCGCACTCAGTTGGGTCACCCTTCTTTGGAATGGGGACAAATATAGATCTCTTCTAGTCAGTTGGTCAAGTGGTTGTTCTCCAGATTTCTTGTCCAACTTGGTGAGCACATCCAGGGCAGCATCTGTTAGCTGAAATACTTCAATCATCTATTCTTGGGGCCTTATTTTTTGATATTTCCTTCAAAGCAGCTTGAACTTCTTCCTTCATCACCATAGGCTCTTGCTCATATGTTATTTCATTAAATTCTTCTGTATCTGCCAATTCCTTTGAGTGACTACTATGTGCAAAACACGATGCTAAGTGCCCTGAAAATTACAAAAGTGAATACACAGTCTCTGCCCACAAGGACTAGTGGATGAGCTAGATAAATAGACAACTAGAATACATGGCAGTAAACAAAGGTGGGGAAATGCTAAGGGTGGTGCTACTGACAAGCCTCAAGCTTCCAATTTGAAACAATGGTTCTGTAATACTAGGTGCTTTGAAAAATCTCAATTGTGATATAAACATTGATGTTTATGATCTTCTCTAAGCAGCAATTCCCTAAGGAGGCAAGAGATAAGGCTAGGTGGAAGAACTATTTAAAAATAGTATCATGTTTACATACATAATGCTAACAGCGCATAGGTAAAGCTAAAAAAGAACTTCCATATGTATATATGTATGCATATATACACACATACATATACATGTATAGATACATATAAAAAAATAATATTTTGGAAGCAAAAGTGGCATCCACTTCCTAAACAACTTGCCTCTGTTAACTCTATCAAGTCTGCTAAATGATGATAGCTGATAGTTATCGAAAAGTTTCAGGCCTTTTGTTGATAGGGCCAGTATGAGTTGTGCTCGACTCAACAACAATCAACAACAGCAACATATTATATATATGAGACATATATATAAGAGATATATGTATGAGATATATATATATGTATAAGATATATGTAAGATATAGGTGAAATATATATATGAGATAGCTACATAAATATCTACATGAGATATCTATATGAGATATATATATAAATCTCTCATCTACCCTTTGGTTAATGGCTATAGCTACTGTTTCTAAAATATACTTTTATAAAAACATAATTCGTGTAATCCCAGAAATATCAATTTATAAGGTTAATATTAATTCAAGAAAGAATTCTACCATTGTCAATTTTAAAATTTACTTATTAAGTCTTTTCTCTAAATATATATAAAGCTCTGTTGTTGTTGTTGTTGTTGTTATGTGCCATCGAGTCGCTTGCAACTCATAGCGACCCTTTGTACAACAGCCCTAAACTCTGCTCTATCCTGTGCCAATCGCACTGTCTCTGACACTCCCATCCCGATTACCCCAGTCACTGAATCAATTCACCTCCTAGAGGGCCTTCCCCTCCTGCGCTGTCCCTCCACCTTCCCAGGCATGATGTCCTTCTCCAAGGACAGGTCTTTCCTTACAACATGTCCAAAATATGCCAGACGAAGCCCCAGAATCCTTGCCTCCGAGGAGCCACCTGATTTAACCCTTTCCAGGTTGAATCTGTTTTCCTAGCAGTCCATGGTACTCTCAATACAATTCTCTAGAACCACAGCTCAAAGGCATCAATTCTCCTTCTATCCTCTTTGGTCATTGTCCAACTCTCTGATGCATAACAAGTGATTGCAAAGGCTATGGCTCTGTAGAAATTAAATATTTAGGCATCTAAGTATTGCTGAGTAAAACCTCCCATAGTCAGCCTTCTGAAGGAATTGATCATGTACCTGATGTAACACTATTCTTATATTAACAAGAAGGTTTTAAAGAGATTTAAAGAAAATAAATTACAATGCTTCAGTACAAATGGAGTATACTCTGATTAAATACAATGTCCTCTAAAAATATCTTCATGACAGCGTTTAATACCAGTTAAGGCCAGCAAAATTGCTTTCATTGGTATAATATGACTATGGTGAAAATTCTTTTCTTTGAAATTAATATTTGTTTGGGATTTATGAGCACCGATATTTTTTTTTCTCATAGGCTATTACCAGATGCTGACCACATCCTTTTTGTATTTCTGCCTGAAATAACTGACATAGTTCCTGGTTGTTCTTTAAACTTCCTGAACTGGAGGGGCTACTTCTTACAAGTTTCCATCAATGTGTCACCGTGGTCCTGGGTCCTTTGCTACTTTCTCTCTAGTTAATGAGCATGTGCATCTGATATAGATTTATCATCATTTCTTCTTTGCATTTTCTTCAAGACTTCTTTTGATATTTCATCACTTAGCTGCTTTACCTTTTCCTTATTTGTCCACCTCTTTCTTGCATCTTCTCCTGCTTTACATCGGGCCACACTGCACAGATCATGAGCATTAAATTCATGCAACTTGGGTAACAGATTCTTGCGTAGACTTTGGTTGTAACCAATACTTCACGAAAAATGGTCCAATCAAGTTTAATTTCCTGTTCATGAAGTGCTGAGAAAAGATGAATGTGAACTGGACTTCCACATTTATCCATTGTTCAAAATGTTCTCCCAAAACATCTTCAAGCTACATATTTTAAAAGCCTGCACATAGATAAATGCACTTCAGGCTTGGGACCTTCAAAAGTCTCTTTCGGGTAATTACTTTCCTACGTAAGCTTCCTGATTAGTTCTTGAAGTTGAACTTCTACAGAGATGTTTTTATCACCAGGAAGCTGGAGCTCCACTTGATTTGCATTTTTCAAAAATGACAGTAATGTTTCAAAATCCTTGAATTCTCCAGATTTAGCTGCCAATTCTCAACGTCTTTGTTTTACTTCTTTCTGATACTCTGGATCAAAAGGTCTCATGATGACATTTTCAACAGACAACATTGGAAGAAACAGATCTTCACAATCTGGAGATGCAGCTTTTATTACCGCACATGTACCAGGAGAGGGAGAGAAAATTAAACCATAGACAAACCAGTCTGGTCACATGGCCACTCCTGTCAATGAGCAGTTTAAATAATTTTGTGTAACACATATTATTAGACATCTTAAATTATAATTTGCTATAAACCACATTATTAAATATATTTGCTGTGGAAAAATATTATAATGAATTTAATGCTGAAGTATGAAAATAAGAATATTTATTAAAAATATACTAGCAGTTTAATATGCGGAAATGGGCCTCTTTGAGGCCTAGAGCCCCACTGACCACAGGAGGTGCAAACCCTTGATAAGGGAATGTAACTGATAATAACTTGCCTGTAAAGCTACTCTGTGAATCCTATTAAGGGAATGTAGCTTGTTACTGCCCATGTTGCTAAGAGAGTGTAACTTGTTAATTTTAAAGTAACTGTATGTAAAGAAATTGCTATATTATATGTTAGAATTAAAATAAGAAAATATGTTCAGAACTTGCTATATTATGTGTGAGAATTAAAATAATATGTTAAGAACAGATATTATGTGTTAGAACTAAAATAAAAAATATGTTAAGAGCTTGCTATATTATATATTAGAAACAAAGTAAGAAATATGTTATATGTTAGAATTAAGAAATATGTTAGGAATTTGCTGTTAGAAATTATGTTAAGAATATTTGTGAAAACATACTGAACAGTTAATATGTCCAGTTAGGCCTCTTAGAGGCCTAGGACCACTGACCACAACAGATGTGGACCCTTGATAAGGAGATATGACTAGTTACTATCATGTTGCCAAGGAAACACAACTAGTATTGAACATGATTGGTCAAACCCCTATTGGTATTCAACATGCCCCAGCATGCCCCACATGCCTCACCATAATGTAAAGCAGAGAAGCCAGAGTAGCTAAAACTCTGGTTGTGCCCAGCAACCCTCTTTCTGCACTTCACAATGAGCTAAACACTGGAGATCCATAGGCTCTTTTTAGAGCCAAAGACCTAAAGGCTTTTTTCAGAGCCAAGAACTCTAGCCTACACTGATGAACATGAGCTACCAAGACAGTGGGGGATTCTGCCCACACCAACGGACTCTGGCTACATCAAACTGCTGAACTAGCAGAGAACCCCCATGACTGCACCAATGACCATGATAGGCAAAAGAAGAAGATGAGTTGGGATCCCAGTGTCAGTGAGTGTTTTCCACTGTTGATGAATCAACATGTGATGAATTTATGAATTGCAATGTAGATAAATTGCAATTAAGTCTTTAATGCTTATTATGAATTGATGAATCAATATGTTGTGATGAATTTATGAATTGCAATGTAGATAAATTGCAATTAAGTCTTTAATGCTTATTATGAATTGATGAATCAATATGTTGTGATGAATTTATGAATTGCAACTTAGATAAATTGCAATTCTGCTATGAATTCATTAATTAATTAATAAATTATAATTGGCTTTTGTAATATATCTATGAGTAATTAATTAAGGCTCAAGGCTCATGACACATCACACTGGTAAAGTTGTTTTGAGTCTCTCATTAAGTGGATCTAAATAAGGAAACCTTATAACAACATGTATGGCAAGATACTTCAATGTCAAAAGTACAGATGTCAAATTAGTTCTTAATCTCCAAGATCACAGGATCAGGTATACACTGGTTCCAAAAATCTTTACTGTAGATCCAAAAGCATTTTCCTAAGGAAGTTCTACCAGCTCAGCCACTTCTTTGTAATGCTTCACTCTTTGAAATAGGAACCACCTCCAACATGTCCAACTTTAAGATGGGATTGTGATTTAATTTTTTCACAAAGCCATCATCCCTACCACATATCTGATTCAATTTATTGTCAAAGCTGTTGCAGAAATATTGTTGGAAATGACCTATTTTCTAATTCCAGGTGGAAGTAGCAACAATATTCTCTTTTGTTGATATGTCATCATAGATCTGTAACATGGTGATGTTATTAGCACACCTACTAGAGTGGTAACTTGAATATCATAATCAGGATCAACAGACTCTGCCATCTGGAAGAGTAACTCTTAACTTCATTCTATTGCAATCTGGCCAGTCAGAAAAAAAAAAATCCAAGATGTCTCCAGCCATTTCATTAAAATGGATATCCATCATGACTTTTACAATTGCTTAAATACATGCAGTATTTTCTTTCTCTCATGGACCAATTAAATTGCAGAATTTCTCTCTGACAGGATAAAGTCTTCCAGGGTTGTAAAATATTGAGCTGTTTCCAAGAACACAAATGGCTTGGCTGATTCCATTGTTGCTGGCATCACCACCACCTTTAAATGCTCCATCCTTTTTTAGATCTCTCCTAAAACAACTTCTTTAATAAGTCAAATAAAACGTCTATAATTAAAGTTCTTTCAAGGGATTCATCTAAAATGATAACACTGAATTGAGTAAAATTTGGGTCTTGCAGAATATGTTTCAATAAACATCAATTAGATTGCTGTTTCTTTAGAGCTGCAATTATCAAAATGAATTTGTATCCCAAAGTGCATTTCATTTCTTCAGTAGCCCTCTGAGCAACAGATATGGCAGCTACTTTTTGTTGCTGAGTTACACCAATCATACCATGCTGTGAAAACCCTATTTCATACAGATATTTTGGAAATTGCGTTGTTTTACCACTTCCTCTATTTTCAGTAACAATAAGGAATGTATTGTCTCTCACAGCCAAGGTAAGCTTTCTTCTTTGTTTCTAAATAGGAAAAATTGGAGTAATTCCTCCTTCCTGTGATCTGCATCCTTTCTCTTCTCTATCAGCAATGTTAACAGCTGTGAGCCGTTCTTCTTGAAGGTCTCTTGGCCACTCACCTTCCTCCTGCCACCTTGACTCCCTGCCAGGAAAAGCTGGAAACAAGGACATAGACCTGTCCCAGAGCAGAGGTGAGCACATCCACCCATCCGGGATGATGGGTGGAGCAACCTTTGTTTTATTGATGTTATAATCCATATTGAGATGTAATCTATATTGAAAACCGTAGTCCTTGGTCTTCTGCAAAAACTGTTTTACGTTCTCCCACTTTCAGCAAGGTAAATTGTGACATTGGCATCACCAGATTGTCAATGAGTCTTTCTTCAATCTTAATGCCACATTATTCTTTATAAAGTGCAGGTTTATGAATTACTTGTTCAGCATACAAATTGAATAGGTATAAAGAAAGGATACACCCCTGATGTGCACTCTTTCTACTTTTAAACCATACCGTGTCCCCTTGCTCTGTTTGGACAGGAGCTTCTTGATCTAGTTTTAGGCTTTCGACAAGTATAAGTAAGTGCTCTGGATTTCTATTCTTCTCAATCATAGCCATAGTTTGTTATAATCCACATAGTCAAATGTTTTTGAACGGTAAATAAAAATATAAAAAGACATTCTTCTAATATCCTATGCTTTCAGCCAGGATCCAACTGCCATCAGCAATGTTGTCCATACTCCTGCTCCCAAGAGCTATGGCCTCTTCTAAATCACACTTGTCCTTCCAGTAGTTCTTTGAAAATGTACTAGTCTAGCCATTTTGGGATAATCTTCAGTACGATTTTACTTACATGAGATATTAATGATATATCATTTCCACACTCTGTTGAATCACCTTTCTTGGGAATGGGAACAACTCAGGTTGTCTAGTCATTCAATCTGTCTGTCCATTATTCTCCAAATTCCTTGGCCTAGACTGGTGAGCACATCCAAGTCTGTATGTGTTAACTGAAACATGTCAATTGGTATTTCGTGAATTCCTGAGCTTTTATTCTTTGTCAATGCCTTCAGTGAAGCGTCAACCTTATCCTTCATTACAATTGACTATTATTCATATGGTACTTCCCAATTTTTTTCAGTGTTGATCAATTATTTTTGGTACACTGACTGTATGTATTCCTTCTACCTTTTTCTATGCTTCCTGAATCATTCACAAATTTGCTCACAGCATCTCTCAGGATTGTAATTCAAGGCTCGAATTGGTTTTTCAGTTTTTTCAGTCTGAGAGATGTCAAGTGAATTCTTCCCTTGTTATTCTCCGATTCTAGCTTCTTGCATATTTTGTTGTAATATTTTGCTTTGTCTTCTCAAATAGCTCTTTGGATTCTTCTATTCAGCTCTTTTTTCTGATGTTTCTTTTTTCTTTATTACTATTATTATTATTAATTTTAATGAAAATTTACAGAGATTTTGGATTTCACCCCCCCTCTCCAGTTCACTCTTCTCTTTAAAAAGCAAAAGAAAAAAAGTCATTTCATTGTTATGCAATCCCTCTGCCCAAGTCCACTCCACTATGCAATCTTCATTCTGGACTCCTCTCATGACAATGCTACCTAACTACATATCCCTTTCAAACAGTTCTCTCCCTCATCTGTTTCAATGCAGTATACATTATTTATCCTATCTTTCTCAGCCTCCTCTCAGCCCCATGTCAGTCCCATTTTACAACAATGGCACTATACAATGCTTTTACTTAGACATTTCTACCTTTTGTTTTGGCTTCTTGACATTCTAATGGAATTTTCAGTCTTCTGACATACATTTTGTTTTTTCTTTCTGTTTTGTTTTTACAATGACCTTTTACTTTCTTCATGGGTGATGTCCTTGGTGTCATCCCACAGTTTCTCTAATCTTCTATCATTGGCATTTATCAAATATGTTCTTGAAGTGATTTTTAAATTTAGCTGGATAAGCTCAATGTCATATTTTGGTTCTTGTGAACTGACTAATTTTCTTTTTCTTTAGCTGTCTGTTTCATGGTCGGCACCTGACTTGATTTTTACTGCTGATACTGAACTTCTCCAACAATTATTTCTGCAGAGATATTCGATCTGATTTCTGTGTAGTCCGTAAGGTGATGAGGAAAACTATTGCTATGATGGATTAAAGTCAATCATATATTGATATAGTGCACAAAATCTGATTGGAGATCAGTAAAATGTTTAAGGCAAAACCACTAACACAAGTAAAAATTTGTACAGGAGAAAATATATTGTAGAATCTGATATAAAATAAACATTTAAATATATAGAATGACTTTCATATATTATGGAACAATTTGAGCTTGAGCCTTGAGCAACAGGGTAAGAAATTTGGAAATTTTAAAGGACCTTCAGAAAGAAGTGAATTCTCACTAAAAGTATCATTTGAGCGATGGCATCATAACATCTTTATAAATCAATGATTTTGGCAAGTATTTACAAAGAAAGATTGGAGGGAAAAGTAATTCAATAGATAAATCACTGTAGATGCTATTTCAGGTTTTATAACTTTTCTAAAACAAAGCACTACTTCTCAGAAAAAAAAGTATAATCTTACAGCATTGGTTTGAAGATAAAATAATATTCATGAAAAGTAAAAGATACAGAGTAAACATAACTGTTGTCATTATAAATTAGGTATAGACGTAGGAAAGTCTTGTCAAATTGTAGTTTCTTAAATAAACTTAAAATAGAAGTGTCACATCAGAGGATTTAAATACAAAATGAAATAATACTTGTTAAATACTTTATAAGAAATATATTATTGAATTTGATAAAACATGAACTGATAATTATTTTATTTCTAACCTTGAAAAGCACTTGATTATGTATATATGAAACCTATACTTGAACGAGGAGGCATAATAGAATAGAGCAAAGAAACATGCATCATTCAAAATTGGGGAGGGTGTATGACAGGTATGAGTCTTATCTCCACACCTTTCCAAAGTATAAGTGGAATAGATCATCCTGGAGGCTGGACTCTATGAGGAGGAATGTGACATCAGGATTGGATAAAGATTCATCAACAACCTGCATTATGCAGATGATACAACCCTGCTTACTGAAACTGAGGAGGGTCTAAAGTGCTTGCTGCAAAAGATCAAGGACTTCAGCCTTCAATATGCATTGAAGCTCAACATCAAGAAAACAAAGATTCTCACTACTAGGTTGATTGGTAGCAGTATAATAGATGGTGAAGAGATTGAGATTGTTAACAGCTTCAGTTTTCTTGGCTCTACATTTAACTCCCTTGGTACCAGCAGCCAGGAAATCAAAAGACATAATGCATTGGGAAAGTCTGCTGTCAGGGATCTCTCCAGAGCACTGAAGAGAAATTATGTCAGTCTGGAGACTAAGAGGTACCTGACCAAGGCCATGCTTTTCACAATTATTTGCGATATATCAGAGAGCTGGACAATGTCTAGGAATGATAAAAGGGGAATTGATACCTTTGAGTTGTGGTGCTGGACAAGAGTATTGAATGGACTGCTAGGACAGCAAACAGGTTCATCCTGAAGAGGGTGAAACCAGGCTGCTCGCTGTAGGCAAGGATTCTGAAGCTCCATCTGACATACTTTGGACATGTTGCAAGGAGAGATCAGTCATTGGAGAGGGACATCATGCTTGAGAAGGTAGAAGCATATTACAAGATAGGAAGACCCTCAATTAAATGGATTGACTCAGTGACTGGGTAATGGGAGTAGGTGTATGAGAGACAGTAAGATTGGCTCAGGATAGAGCAGGGTTCAGAGCTGTTGTATATAGAGTTTCTATGAGTTGCAAGTGACTGGAAGGCACAAAATGACAACAATCTTGAAGAACGTGTGACAATGATGTGCGTTCACATTGAAATGGTCAGCAAGTGGATAGAAAACAGAAATCTGAGTAAAGCTGAAAGAAAAATAAAGAGCTATAGATCAGGGAATCATTCATCTGTATGTCATTTGAAGCTTTAAGAAAATATATGGTTGAGTTAGGACAAATGAGATAGAAAGTAAAAGGTAAGAAATCATAAGTTTAAAAGGTATGAATGCAAGTCAGAGGACAGAAGAGAAATTCTCAGGGAAAAAGAAAGTGCCATTTCAAATAATATTATAGCATACATGGGCAATCTATATGTAGAGCTTATATGTAACATATAATATTTGCACATTGTACATCAGATACACAGAAAACAAAAAAAAATCCACTGTTATGTGGGATAACTAAAAGATAAGAATTATTTCATTCTAATTTATATGCCACAAAAGAATTTAGACATTCATTTATATTGTAGTGAAAAGAAGAACGAGTATTTAATCTTTCAAGAACATCTAGAAAAGTTCCAGAGACCACGGGCAATGAGTGAATACTTGTTATTGATTGCATGCTGCTGAGTCAATTCCAATTCCTACCTGCCCTGTATATGACAGAGTATAATTATCCTTTAGGATTTTCTTTACAGAGAAGCTCTTGTGGTTCAGTGGTTAAACACTGTATTCCTCACTGAAAGGCTGATGACTTAACCATCTAGAGGCTCCAAACAAGTGACACTTAGTCACCTTCTTCCATAGAGATTATACCTTTGGAAAGCAAGGTGTTTGATTGTGGTTTAATTTTTGCAACTGTTAGGATTGAATTGCTGACCTTTGTGTTAGTAGTTTAGCACTTAACAGCTGTACTGCCAAGATCCCGTACAGAGACATTATTTATTTAGGGGACTGAAATGATCACTATCCATTCCCATTTCAAAGACAGGGTGATCCAATAGAATGTGGAAATTGTAGAACAATATATTAAACTGCAGGAGATCAAGGACTATGGCTTTCTATATTGATTACATTGCAACATAAAAAAGATGAAGATTTTCACAACAGATCCAATAGGCAACATTATGATAGATGGGGAATGTATATACCCTAAATAAACCAGAACAGCCACTCAAGAAGATATATGCACACCCATGTTTATTGCTGCATTGTTCCCAATAGCAAAGGGTTGGAAACAACCCAAATGCCCAACAACAAATGAATGGATAGAGAAGCTGTGGTATATTCATACAATGGAATACTTTGTAGCACTGAAAAACAAAGAACTCATAAAATATTATACAAAATGCATAACCCTGGAGCATCTTATAATGAGCGAAATATCTCAATAACAAAAAGACAAATACTGCATAATGCCACTGTTATAAAACCAGACTGATATGGGGACAGGGAACTAAAAAAAGAGGGAATAAATAATGGACACTACATTCAGTGACTGGGATAATTGGGATGGGAGTGTCAGAGACAGTGCGATTGGCACAGGACAGAGCGGAGTTTAGGGCTGTTGTACATAGGGTCGCTATGAGTCGCAAGCGACTCGATGGCACATAACAACAACATTTAAATACAAGAAAGAACTATCTAAAAGAAATATATGATTAGGTATTATTTTTATGACAACTGTCCATAATAAGAGGTGCATAAAAAAGTGGACTAGGCAAGGGCGGGGGAGGAAATTGTGCAGTAATGAAAGAATCTTTTTAAAGAGAAAAGTGAATTGGGGGGCAGGTAGGGAGGAAAATGTACAACAATAAATGAATGGAAAACCAAAAAAAAGAAAGAAAAGTATTGAAGCCGTAAATTATTTCATCTTGCTTGGATTAAGAATCAATATCCTTGGTACCAGCAATCAGGAAGAGTTCAGGAGCTATATTTCATCGAGCAAGTCTGCTGTCAGGGACTTCACCAAAATGTTAAAGAGCAATGATATCAGTCTGAAGACTAAGGAGCACAGAATATCCCAAGATCTAGCAAAAGAAAAAACATTTCTTTGAAAAGTGTAGTCATAGTGCTCCTTGGAGGCAAAGATAATGAGCCTTCATCTCTCATACTTTGGACACATTGTTAGAAGTTTTCCTTACAGAGAGACATTATGCTTGGAAGGGTAGAGGATTAGTAAAGAAGAGTAAGTCTCTTAATGAAATGGATTAGCACAGTGACTGTTTCAGTGGGCTCAAGCGCATCAGAAATGATAAGGATATCATAGGATAGGACAAGGTTTAGGTCTGTTGTTCACAGGGTGACTATGAGTTATACTCAACCTGATAGCACTTAACAACATCATCAATTTGGGCCATGTCTGAGAAAAGGGGAAACAAATGTGGAAGGAATCACATTACAAGAGGCAAGAGAGAAGTTTCTGGATAAGAATCTCTATTTTCATTTTGAAAATCTATGTGTGAGATAAAACAAAAGCCAAGAAAGTGGAATAGATTTTTAAAGTAGTGAATAATGCTACTAACAGTTGAAAGTACTCAACCAGATATAATGTTAAATAATAATGGTATGGGATACAAAGTAAAAAAAGATGTCTCACCTAAAGTAAAAATGACTGAAATAATTCTGAAAGTGAACTCTAAATTGAACTTTCACCCTAATTCAAACTTGTTGTTAATTATTAAGATTTTGTGTTTAGATTAAAACTGTAAATCTATAACTAAACTCTATCAAATTCTTTATACTTAATTCTCAGGACTTCAAGTATTCTGGGCAGTGTATGTTTAATAATCTGTTCCAATAGTAGCAGTCATGTTATTACCATGCTATTGTTATGAGACAGGTCAGCAATTCCGTTAGTCTTTATAAAAAATTTAATTGTCTTTTAATAAATTTTTATGTCCAATTTTATTACTCTAACCAATAATATTAAAGTTCACACTTTGCTTTTTCCCCCACATTTGAGTGACTTGAATCACTATACTAATCAGAATAATGGATTTATAGTTTCTATCATAACGCTATTATTTTATGTGATTTATCCTTCTTCTTGGATTTATTATAAGCTTCAGCTGTTGAGGTTTTCATATTTTCCCATTTAAACAATGTATTGACTTCAGTCAATCTCTTTACTTCTTTTTGACTTTTATTTTTTTAAATTTGTTTGCATACAAAATTCATATGCGTTGTTTTTCATTCATATACAGTGTGCTTCACACACTCCTTCACCCACAATACTATCTTTGTCCCACAAAACTAATCACCATTGATCTATGCCCACCACCACCTTATCTTTTCAACTCCCCACTGGATCTTTCCTAATCTCTTCACTCCTTCCTTCTGCCCACCAAACTCGTCAACCTCACCTCATGATTTCCCCTCTGCTAATCCTCAGCCCCCTAAATCCCTTTCCTTCACCCCCTTGGGCTTTGATACAAATATTACTAGTTATCCTTATATTTTTACAAGAATTGTCTTACACAATATTTATCCTTATGAGACTTAGTTTATTCAGCATAATGTCCAGCCTCTCCCATATTAATAATAATAATAATAACCACAATAATAATAATTGGAATTAAAAGTGACATCCACTTCTTAAACAACGTGCCTCCAGAAACTCGGTGAACTTCGATAAATATTGATAGTATTTGAAAGGACTCAAGCCTTTTGTTCATAGGGTCACTGCTAGTCATACTTGACTCAAAGGCAATCAACAACAACGTCAGCAATAATATTATTATGATGTATTAATTTTTAAAATTATTGCTCCATCTAAATTGTTGGCCATGTAAATGTCTTCTGTTAGGAAAGTCTTTGAGGGGATGTTGTTTTATACTCTATTCTACGAACAAACTATAACTCTGCTGTCATTAATGTTCTAGGTTAAAAAATGAAAACACCAAATCACTAAGATTATAAATTCCCAACAGTAAATATTGCTCAATATTAAGTGCTATAGTGAGGATTCAGAACTAATTCTATCTACCTCTGGAGAGCATTTATAGTCACAGGAAAGATGAATGTCAAAATGGTAGTAATCAAAGAAAGGGATTTTAAAGGAGGAATAAATAGGTAATGAGGAATAGAACAAAAACAATCTTTCAAATTACGTGTCTTCTAGCTAAAACCATGCAAATGAAATAGAAACAGGCACTACACAAGTCAATTTCCAGGGGGAAAAAAGTGAGAATAAAAAAAACATACTTTCGGCATTGCTTCATTTGTAAAACCTATAGAAGGTTCAGCAATCCACCATTGCATCACCAGTAATTCTATAAAAAGCTTAAGAAAATATGTGCAATACCTCTAGGACTTGCCATGTGTTTTGTTCCTACTCAACTTTGATAGAAGTTTAAAAAAAAATCCAAGAAAGATTATTCTCTGTTTTGTTAACATCATCAGTGCCCAGATACACTGGTAATGGTTTCCTGAAGCATTATATCTCCAACTGGCACTGTGACATTATCAAAAGTCAGCTTTCCATACTGTGAAACCAGTGCAGCTTTCTTTTGTTTTCCATCATTAATGTTTAGTTTATTTAAATCAGATTCCAGTGTCCTATTATCACTAAAGCATATGCAACATATTGATAAGTAGTGTGGTATAATTCTCTTCCTTGTTCTTAAAATCTTACAGGAAATGTTCCTTGAAATTACTATTCCACATGAAACTGCCTTACAAATGTAAATGTGTAAGCTTTTACCCATACTACACATGTCTTCTAAAAAAAAACAAAACACCAGCTAACGATTTTATGTTCATAGGGTTTTCCATCAAAACATGTTAAACAATAGAAACGCAACCCACAACGATTTTTGTGAAATTAAAAAGATCCTGCCAAGGAAAGCACTAACTTTTCAACAGTGTCTATAGAAACTAGAGAAAATTTGTCTTAAGTCTAAGAACAATTAAATATAGCATATGAATTGCTTTGGGTTATGTGACTGAAAAGTTTATCTTCCCTCCCTCATCAAGAAAAGAAGCTGCAGAAATATTTTAGCACTAACAATTAACCTGCTGCTGAAGTTGGCACTGAATCCCCAAACACACATCCCTTTCCCTCAGACCCTTAATGGAAACTGTCTGTAAAAAATGCTCATTTTCTGCAGGGTAAGACACTGCGAGTAGAGGATTTCACAGTTCATCAGAAGGATTATATCACTTTTGTTCTTTGGAAGAAGTCCAGACTTCATCATTAAGGTGCATACATCATTACACTGCAGAAAGCAACATATGGCAAAATGTCTCTAAACAGCTAAAAATGGACTTTCTGCTAAAAACCTTGGTTGTGAAATAAAACAGTAGACACTCCATGTTCACAAAGTTTGAGAGTTAAAAGTATATAAGATCTACAAATCACGAACTAATACAATCAAATATATTTACACATTAAAGACATTTACAATTAATAAATAGATATGTTGAGTAATGGTAAAGCCAACACACAGTGATTCACTAGAGACTGTTAATAAATGAAGTATATTAATCACTGGTAATGCTGTAAAATTAAAAGTCTAAGAATGATGGTATGAAAACCCAGTATGATATTAAACCTACACTCAAATAAAATATATAAAAATTAGGCAAAAGAAATAAATAGATAAGATGGGTAAAAGGAGAGGCAATATACAATAAGGGGTTATTTAAGGATAATTATATAATCAATGGTAGTTTTATAAAATATTATATATATGAATTGTCCAATTATATTGTAATTACAATGAGTTTTTTGTAATTACAATGTTATAAAACAAAACAAATATGAATGGAAGATCTATATGATTTGAAAATGCTTCCTCACATAAATAAATTAAAAAATAATGTAATAAAATGCTTTTTATCACGTGATAAAAACTCAGACATTCTTTAATGGTTAAAGTATGGTTAACAAGTCATCATTAAAGTTACTAAAATTCAGAAGATCAATAATTAGACACTAGTTTTCAAAGAATTTTAAATATTTCATTGACCTTTAGTTAAAAAAAAGTATATAAAATCACACTAATCACAAAAACTTGCATTAACGTTAACCTCTTTAAATGAAATGGTGATTTAAATTACATTATTAACTACATCCAGGTCTCTTTTCAGTCAAATAATATGAAAAGTCAATGATCAGTTAGAGATAGAATCCTTTTACTGAAAAAATGATGAATTCAATATAAAGACAAATATGCTATTATTTTTATGCTTTCAGGTCTCCCATGTTGGAAATGGTATCTGTTCTACATTTTACCTACAGCTGTAGTATGATTTGTGTTTGAGGATGTTGTTCTGTATTAAATGAAGAAGGAATATGCAAAGCATTACTAGGATAAAACTGTCTAATTTGTAGACACGAAGCAATTTGTAGGCAAGAAGTAATTAATTGGAAAGAGATGATTAAGAAGTTCCGTATAATCAATCAAAATATATCCTTGGAGGGTAAGTATTTTGAAATATCTGGAAAGCAAGCCTACAGTTATGTACATTTTTTTTTTCCTTTCTGTAAGAGAAAAAAAAAGATGAGGAATTTGTAAATTCAGATCTCTCTTTGACATCAGTAATTTAAGCAGCACATATTTAGTTTTAACTGGTGTGCTCAAAATGCTACAATAAAACGAAAAGGGAAAGAAAATGAAGAGCATTTGAGTCTTAAATGAAATGAAGTGTACATAACGTGTAAACAGTTGCTGTCAGGTGCCATCGAATTGAGTAAGACTCATAGCAACCCTATGGCCAAAAGATCTGAACCACATTCTATCCTGCACTATCCTCACACTTCCAGACACACAAGAAGCCACTGTAGCAGTCACCATGTCAATCCACCTGGCTGAGGGTCTTCCTCTTTTTTGATGACCCTCCACCCTTTCCAGCATCATGTCCTTCTCCAAGGAATATCCCCTTCTAGAAACATGCTAGAAGGCAAAGCTTCATTATTCTTGCCTCTAAAGAGCACTTTAGCTGCACCCTCTCCAAGACATATCTGTTTGTTCTCTTTGCCATCCAGGGAATGTTCAGTGCTCTTCTCCAACACTACAGCTCAAAGGCCTCAATTCTTTTTTTTTGGTTATCTTTATTCATTGCAGCTCTAAGATATGTAGCAAGTAATTGGAAAGACCACGGCCTAACTCAGATACATCTTGGTCCTCAAAAGGATATCATTACTCCTCAATAATTTGGAGAGGCCCCTAACTGCATATTTTCCCAGTGCAATCAAGGGTGTTAATTGTGGATCTAGGGAAGATGAAGCTTTGACAGTTTCACTCTCTTCTCCATCTATCAGGACACTGTATTGTATTGGTACAGTGATAAGACTCTTTGTTTTCTTGACATTGAGATGCAATACAGATAGAAGGCTGTATTCCTTGATTGTCTGCAATAAGCACTTCAAATCCTCCTCACTTTCAGCAAGCAAGGTTGGTATCTGCATAAAGCAGATTATTGATGAGTCTCCCTCCTAGCAACATGCCCAAAATATATGAGGCATGTTGTTGTTGTTGTTAAGTGCCATGGAGTCTTAGATGACTGATAGCGACCCTATGAAGGAAATCTTGAACATGAAATTTTCATCGTTTCTCCATGTTCACAGAGGCAAGTTATTTTTTTTTTTTTAAGTGGATGTACTTCTGCTTCCAAGCCTGTTCTATTTGGGAGCTCCACAAAAACCAGGCCAAAGGGTCTTTTTAAATAAGAGGTCAAATCCAAGCAGCTCACACCCAGTTGTGAGCAACAGCCACACCCAAGTCTCAACCCCAAACCAGAAAACACACCTTTAGAGTCCGGTCTGCTCATTTTTCCTAGCCTGGAAATAGCCCGCATAGCAAGGATATAATTAGCATTTGGCATCATATATATGCCACTGTATTTTATTTTGCATTACTTTTTTCCATAAAGAAGCATAGGCTTTGATTTTATGATTATTAAAAAACTAAGACACAAACCACAGGTTTTTCTTTCTTATATGTCATCATTGGTGATATGGTTCTTTGGGTTTTTTTTTTGAAAAGTGAAACTATCAAAACTGAAAAATAATAAAGTAATATTGCCATTCCACTGATTTTAAATATGTAGTACATTATACATACTATACAAGCAAGTTAAATGGAGATAAAGTTGAAATCCTAGAAGATACCTTTCAAAATCAACACAATATGTTCAGAAACTTTTTGTGACTAATACCGTGCTTCTGTGATCCATGAACTACATGGTTTTAAACTGGACATAGACCATTAGTACTAGTACTGGAGTTTAACTTCTACATGGTTTATACTTTTAAAAATGTGTAGTTACTATTATGCATGTTATTGCCCTTTCTTCAAGTCTTATGAATATATGTCCATTCACAAAACAAAAAGCTTAAAAATCTGTAAAAGTCATATAAAAGATGTTAAGTCACTATGTTTAGTCATTGATGAATTTTGTTTTAACCTTATAAATTTTGTGATTATTGACCTTTGTTGCATTTATTGTAAAACCCCTCCAACATTATCTGTTTTGAATATCAACATTACCCTGGTGTATTCACTGCTGTATGCATTAATGTTCTCTGTTACTGTTTTGTGCCTTCATAATAGAAAAATATGAAATTCTCTGAAGAAAAAACACATTGATCATAAAAACCAAAACAAAAGAACCCCACAAAACAAACAAAAAGCACCTTACTCTCCTCCCCTTCTGTATGTAGTAAAAAAAAAAAAACAAAAAACAAATCTAGTTCTTAAGAAATTTCCCATCAGAAATTTAGTAGAAGCAAGTATACTTTCATCATTTTGATGTTTTTCTTAATGTTCCCAAATTGTGTACTTTGAAATTAGAATCACTTATTATCCTTTTTCATATAATTCTCTTGTTGTTCTTCTAATCACACATTAATGATCATAAATGAGGTGTAATTTCCAAACCCTTCCCCACAAAAACTCAATAAGAACATACTATTAGTTGAAGGTGAGTTTTGCCTTAACTCATGGATTATAAAAGAATGTTAGATTTGATTGATTGTAGATGGATTGTGGTGTGGTATATATGAAGGGAATTGAATGTAACTTGTTCAATAAAACATTGGGTTTTTATCCTTGGGTTGACAGATCATCAAGCTCAAGCTGAGAAAAATTAAACCAAACCCACGGGAGCCAAAGCATGACTTTGATTTCATCCCACCTGAATTTTAGATTCATCTCAGGAACAGGTTTGAGGCCTTGAACAATAATGAGCAAAGACCAGATGAGTTGTGGGAGGATGTCAAAGTTATCATCCAGGAAGAGTGCAAACGGTCATTACAAAGACAGAAGAGGAAGAAAAGACCAAAATGGATGTCAGAAGAGACTCTGAA
>NW_006399850.1:13012065-13030864 GCF_000299155.1 Elephantulus edwardii
ATCATGCTTGGTAAAGTGGAGGGACAGCGCAGGAGGGGAAGGCCCTCTATGAGGTGGATTGATTCAGTGACTGGGGTAATAGGGATGGATGTGTCAGAGGCCATGCGATTGGCACAGGATAGAGCAGGGTTTAGGGCTGTTGTACATAGGGTCGCTATGAGTTGCAAACAACTCGATGACATATAACAACAACAAAGTTCAAGATGAAACTGGAGATTATTAAAACAATGTCACAAAGTCAAAATACTATTTGAATTTAGAGACCATATCAAGAATAGATTTGACACATTATACATAGGAAGACAAGACATAGTATTATGCTAAAGTAAATGTATAATATCCTAGAGCTAGCAATCTGAAAAGAAAGAATGTATTTGACAATTATCAAACTGAAAGAACTAAATAAAAAGATCCAGAATTTGTTTTGTAATTATTGTTGTTATTATATGCCATCCAGTTGCTTGCAACTCTTATCTACCTCATGTACAACAGCTCTGAACCCTGCTCTATCTTGTGCCAAACTTATTGTCTCTGGTGCATTTACTCCCTTATCCTAGTCACTAAATCAATCCATCTCATCAATGGTCTTCCTCTCTTGCTCTGTCCCTCCACTCTCCAAGCATGATGTCCTTTTCCAAGGATTGGCTTCTCCTTGCAACATTTCCACATTATATCAGATGAAGTTTCAGAATCCTTGCACCAAGGAGAGGCCTGGTTTCACCCTCTCTAAGAAGAACCTGTTTGTTCTTCTAGCAGTTCAATACTCTAACACCACAGCTCAAAGCTATTTATGGGAAAAGTATCGAATGGCACAGAAAACATCAAAAGAAGATAGAAAGAATACATACAACCAATGTACTAAAATGAATTGTCAATGCTTAACCATTTCAGGATGTAGTATATTATTAAGAAATAATGGTGTTGGAGAAAAGCATCTAAGCCACTTTGGTGAAATCAAGGTTACAAGAACTGGCAGCATATCATTTGAGGTGTGTTCAACAAACTGATGTAATACTACATGAAATTTGCAATATAGTTGCCTGGTCAACCACCTGTAAAAACCTCATATTTCTGAAAATTTCACACAGAATACAGAAATTATTGAGCTGTATCTTTAATATGAACACAAGTAAATTTGGCTAGTATTTCCAGTAGCACGTGAATAGGAAACTACAAGAAATTCAGGCAAAATTCAGAAGACAAGGAACAAGAAATATCATTGTTGATGTAATCTTGATAGAAATTGTTGTTATTAGGTGCCACTGAGTGACTGAAACTAGAGAACTGTTTATTGGCATCCGTGAAGACATTCCACTGTGTGGATTATACATTATCTCATACTGAAGAATGAGGATATAAGAACTTAATCAATACAACAAAGTTACACTACAGGATTTAAAAATAGAAAAGGTATACATTAAACTTGCATCGTTCCACTTTATTTATTCAATCTATATGTTGAGAAAATAATCCAAAAACATTTACTATAAATAAAACAATGTAGCAACAAGATTAGGAGGAGACTCATTAACAATCTAGGAAATAAACCAAGAAGACTACAATACCTAAGTATAACTTTTAGTATGGATTGCAGCTTAAAATAAAACAAAACCTCTCACAACTGGCCCAAAAAACAACATCTTAGTAAGTGGAGAAAAGACTGAAATTGTCAAGGATTTAATTTTACTTGCTTTGACAACCAATACTTGTGGAAAGAGCAGTTGAGAAATTATGACTCATTGCATTGGCTAAATTTGCTACAAAAGACCCTTTTAAAGTCTTATAAAACTAAGAGGTCAGTTTGAGGACTTAGGTACGTCTGCTCCAATACTTGACATTTTCAATTGGTTCATATGGATGTAAAATCAAGATAATAAATGAAGAGGACTGAATAAGAATGTATGTCTTTGAATTGTGGTAAAAAATAGTAAAAATATCATGGGCTGTCAAAAGAGCAAACACATTTGTTTTGAAAAAATTTCAGAATGCTTCATAGAAGCAAGACCTCATTTTATGTATCCTGGACATGTTATCAGGAATGACCAGCCTCTAGAAGACATCATGCTCGGTTTAGTAGGTTAGTGGAAAAAGGGAAAGCTCTCAATGAGATGTAATGACATAGAGGCTGTAGCAGTGGGCTTACACACAGCCACCATTGTGACTATGTCACAGACTGGGTAGAGTTTTGTTCTGTTGTATGTGTAGTTTGTACAAGTCACGACTGACTCAACAGCACTTAACAAAAACAATGTGAACTAGTTAACAATAATTTGCCACAGTAACTATCAACTTTTGTCTTTCCTCTTTCAAGATAGTTATAATGGTTAAGTCCGATTTATATGCCATTTCTAAATACAATATCTGGGGCAATGGGAGTTAGTGTGTCAGAATCAGTAAAACTGGTTCAGGACAGGGAAGGGTTCAGAGCTGCTGTACATAAGGTCGCTCTACATAACAAGTGACTCAATGGTACACAACAACAACAACAACAACAACATACTATATTGTTTTCTTTTGTCTTTTTCTAAATTTAAACCTTGTTTAGAATCAACAAGACCTTGGGGAGGGCCTTTAGGTTTAAAGTTGATTGCTATATTTTGTGGTTATTGTATTTTGTTGGTTATTATATTTTGTAGAAACATTCTTCTAAGTGATACAGCACTCTTCTGTCAATATGCTGTACTGAAGTAATATGAGGTTGCTGTGATGCTGAACCTTGTGCCATGGTGGACAATGTTTGGTGACGCTCCTAGTTTAAGACAGGTTTGAAAGCAGGAGTGGCAGCCACTTCCTAAACAACATGTCTTTGGAAACTCTATGAACTTTGATAAATGACAATAGTTATAAAAAAGCTTCAGACCTTTTGTTCATAGGGTCTCTATGAGTAGTGCTCAACTCAATGGCAATCAACAACAACAAATATATGTAGGTATATGTATTTCTTCTTTATTATGGTAAAAGTTTAGCCATCTATTTTATAAGGCACACTGGTGACATAGTACCTAGATAGTAGCACTAATAACACAAAGGCCATGCTTCCCTGGTGGTTTGAATCCAACCGAGACCCCTGGGAGAAAGATAAGAAATCTCCCACATGATTTATAGCCTCTTGTATAAAGAACAGAAAATAAGACTTGGGGACACAGGGACCTGAGCATCTTTCAGAAAGGACTAGAGGGAGTTAGAATAGCACAGCCATTCATCTGCATAGAGCAGAAAGCAGATAGCCCTAGCCACTCCCATGGTACCCCTAGAGTCACACCAGCAGCAAGAAGTTAATTTATTCAATTATTTATTGAGTAATAGACTCACAGCTGTGGTACTGAGAATGGGTTTTATTTGGCAAGTAAATTGGAGAGGAGGGAGGCAAAGAATATCACCCAATGTAAATCCAGATTTTAGCTCAACAGTCCAAAGTTACAATTCCTCAATAAGTCCAGGCTCTAGTTTCAATTCAGTAGTCAATTCCAAATCATCCAGCAATGTGTGTTTCAGAGTAGTTGTAAGTCAGCTTCTCCTTCAAGCATCTGACAAGATTGGCAAAACCTTTAACTGTGGCAAACACAAATGCAAGAATCCTCAGATCACACCTTGCCAGTTTCTCCACATCAATGCCACAGTCTCTCCACCACCGTCACCAGGATTATGTCACAAAGCCCTCACTCTCAACAGGGTCTTGTTCCAGTCTCCGTCAAGTCTTTCCTGCCACAAGTCTTGCTGCCAAATGTCTTGCTTCTTGGTGTGGGAAACATTTTCTCTCTTATGCTAGTCCCACAGCTATTGATAATTTGCAAGACCATGTGTCTGCAGTTCAGATAGCTGAAGCCAGAGGAGTCTAACATAACGGCTAAAAACCCTCCAACTTTTAGGTTAACATTGTACCTTCAAACACCCACTGTTAGTTACAAGTTAGATCTGATTTTATGAAAATGAGTTTGATACAGTCCATTGGTGGTTTCACTTTAAATCTTGGGTAAATAGTATAATATAGTATAACAGCATATATTCGAATTTTTAGAAATCTACATTTCATGTAGACTTGCCAAAAAAAGAATTAAACAAAAACAAATATGTTCACTTCTGTAGTACAGTTAATGACTTCTCTGTATATTGCTTGCAAATCAAATAAGGTTCTATCAATCCTGTGATAATATTTTCCAAGCAGGGAAATATAATCACACACAC
Source organism: Elephantulus edwardii (assembly GCF_000299155.1). Taxonomy (NCBI): domain Eukaryota; kingdom Metazoa; phylum Chordata; class Mammalia; order Macroscelidea; family Macroscelididae; genus Elephantulus; species Elephantulus edwardii. The sequence goes on from NW_006399850.1 coordinate 13,016,251, forward strand.
ATGCAATTTAATAGTTCAATAGTGGACTCTAGTTTAATTTATAGTTATGCAATTGGCCAAAATTCACTACTTCCAGTAGCTTTTCTTTACTTTTTGTTATGGTACTATTTGATTGCATTTATAAATGAGGCCTTATATCTTATAGTAACAGGCAAAAGTAAAATAAATTGGATTCTAAAACACATGCACAATAGCAGGCAATACTGTTTAAAGATTAATAAGTAATCTCTCTACAGTACTTCAACTGCTACAGCCTAAAACTATGATACTTTCTAGGCAGTCCCTGATGGAACAATAAACCAAGAGTACTAGAAAGATCTGAATTTATCTATCATCATTTTGTTTATGCTTGAATGGATTATATATTTCTTCTTAAATATGTCTAATTCATTCTTCATTTATAGCATACATTACTTGCATTGTTTGAAACAAAGAGCATCAGAAGTCATGAAGTTTTAAAAAGAAAACTTTTAAGAAGATATATTGTAAAATTAATTTGTTTTATTTTCTTATTTTTAAAATATATCAGAACAACTACTGGTGAAAAATAGAATAATTTAGCAAGATATGTGTAAATGTTCAAAAAGGAAAGAGGAAGGGGGGGAAAGGAGAAGAAGAAAAAAAGAGATTTCCAGGAAAGCAGAGGTTAGTGGGCTGATGCAGGGTGAGAGGATCAATGTTTACAGGGAATACTGGCACCCACGTGGTAAGAAGTTATGTTGCAGTCCCACAGGCACACAATTCAAGCCACCATGCTCAGCAGGGAAAAGGATGGAAGATCTCCTTCTGTGAAATTTAATGTCTCTGAAAGATCATCCTTCTACTGAAGGATCATCTATGTGTCAGTTCCAACTTAATGTAACAACAACAACAACAACATACAGCTGAAAATTGGACAGTGAATGAGGATGAGAGAAGAATCAATGCACTTAAGTTGTGGTATTGGTAACGAGTAATCAATATTTATCGACTGCCCAAAATTAAATAAGTCTATCTTGGATGATGTGTAGCTGGGATTTGCCTCAGAAGCACAGATGATAACACTTTGTTTAGCGTACTTTGTGTATGTTTGCAGAAAGGGCTGGTCCTTGGTAAAGACATCATGTCGGGGAGGTGAAGTGTCAGAGGAAGGCCACAGATGGATTGACACAGTGACTTTAATGGTGAAGAGAGCTCAGGCAAGGGCAAAATCCATTGTTCAAAGAGTCTGTCCAAGTCATAGTGAACTTGACAGCACCTAACAACAACAACAACAACAACAACATAAAAACACAGCTAAAGTGTTTATGACTGGATCACTAAATAACATCCTGACGAAAAGGAAAAAGTAAAGTTGTCATGATTTCATTTTACACATGATTTCATCCACCATCAATGCCCATGGAAGTAACAGTCAAAAGGTCAACTAATGTATTTTATTGGACAAATCTGTGCTAAAGATCTCTTTATAGGGCTAATGAGCAAGGATGTCAGTTAAAAAAAAAAACAACAAAACTAAATAAACCTGACAAAAGCCGTCGTATTTTCCAATTTCACATACATTTCATAGTTAGACAATTAAAAGGAAGAACAAAGAAATGAAGGTTTTGTATTAAGGGGCTGTCAAAGAATTTTAAATATTCCAAGTTGTTGATGTTGTTGTTATGTATTGCTGAGTTGGAACTGACCCGTATCTGACCCTGTAACAGGTTTTCAGAGGCAGTAAAATTTTAAAGGAGAAATTTTATTTTCTTCAGTAGAGCAACTAGTGGATTTAAACATTGTGCTTTTGGGTTGGTAGCCCAGCTCTGTACCACTAGGCCACCAGATATCCCTTAATATGAAATAGACTGACAAAAGCCCAAGCATATCTATCTTAGAAGAAATGCAACCAGGGTGCTACTTAGAAAAATGGCTGATGAGCCTTTGTATAATCTGCTTTAAACATTTTATCAAGAGGGAAGATTCCTTGGAAAATGACATCATGCTTGGGAAGTAGAGAGTCACCAAAAAGGGAAAGTGCCTTAATAAGATAGTCTGACACCAACATTGGCTATGAATATGATTTAGGATCAGAAACGGCTTTACTCTGCTGCTTGTAGAGTAATGATTAGAATCTACTAGTCATTACCTAACAAGTCATCACGAACCTGGAAAACTTCAACTTGTTTCTGAAGTTGCATTTCTATCAATAGTAGTAATTCCAGAAAGTAGGAATGTTATACAAACTCAGAACTCTGCTGTTTATCTCCCTGCTTTCCTTGCCACATCAGAGACTTTAAAATCAGAAATACCCCTTACAGTTCTTGATCTTCCTTCCAACCTCTTATCTCTAGAATTCTTCTTTAATTACATTAGCAAATTATCAGGTGATAGAAAATTACTCCAGAATCTGCCTCGTTGTTATTTAATTTTAATATGAATAATTTACATTATATAGATGTACCAATTTAGAATTTTTGAGTAGCTAAAATTTATAGTTACTCACTTGAATGTTCTTTCAGTTGAAAAACTTAGAATTAGCTGTATAATAATAAACACTACACACATAAGGAAGTGTCTCTCTAGGTGCTTATTTCTTTACTTACACAAAGATGTTGAAAGACAGAGTCAGGGCTTATTATCTTTAGCCTGAAGAAAAGACATGTGAAAAGACCAGATGAAAGGAGACAGTTAAAAATTAGAGACAAGCTAGATAATTCAAACTGAACAATTTCCTTTGTATGCTAAATGCTCTAATTTGTCTCTATTGAGGCATTAACCTAGTAGTTATCACATGGCTTGCATGTGGGGGGGGGGAGATTGAAAATGAATATGTGTGTGTGTGTGTGTGTGTGTGTGTGTTTTAGCATAGGTCATCTTCACAAGCACAGAGAGGAAAATGTCAATGTTCTTATGAACTTTAGCCAAACACTTTCTTCAACTATAAAGGTAGTGCAATAATATATTTTTTTGCTTTCAAGCGATTATATTTAACTGGAATGAGTATTTTGTCTTATTTTATGCAAAGCTATTTTGAGACTTCTAGTATTCTTTTTTTAAAATTAATTTTAATGAAAGTTTACAGAGACTTTGGATTTCCATTCATTTATTGTTGCACTTTTCTCCCCTCACCCCCAATTCACTCTTCTCTTTAAAAAGTAAAAGAAAAATTCTTTCATTGTTATACAATCCCTCTCCCCAAGTCCACTCCACTATGCAGCCTTCATTCTGGACTCCTGTCATGACAATAATACCTAATCGTATATCCCTTTTAAACAGTTCTCTCCCTCATCAGTTTCAATGCCGTATACATTATTTATTCCCTCTTTCTAAATCTCCCCCCAACCCCTATATTAGTCCTCTTTTATAACAGTGACATCATGCAGTATTTGTCTTTTTGTGACTGAGATATTTCACTCAGGATAATGTCCTCCAGGGTCACCCATTTTGTATAATATTTCATTATTTCCTTGTTTTTCAATTCATTATAACACTGTGAGCTACATATATATTATCAATAGAAACAGATACCAATAGAAGCCAATAAAGGGAGCAACTGATAAATGGAGATGAAGAAGAAATTTCCAACAATTCTATAGTGTCAAATGTTATGCATTTCCTTCAAAAGCTCTGGAATCATCAAAACTGCAAATGAATAAGCAATGACTAAATAAATAACTTTCCCTATGACATGTTGATAGAGGTTCCTGGTTTGGAAAAAGAGGGTTCAATAGAAGCTCTTAAAAATCTCTTTCTGTTAATTGTTCTGTAATTAAATCTGCTACAGTTAATGAGTCATCTGTTACCTCCACAGGCCACTTTCTCCATGCTGACACCCAGACAAGTCTAAAAACCTATCTTAAATTTAATCTATTATCACCTGAAATAAGGTATGGGGAGAAAAAAAAAATATCATGACTACTCAAAACATGGGATCATTGAAAATTCATCTGAAAACTTCAGTTTGACTTTTAGCAAAATTTCATAACCTATGCATTAATTTATTCTCTTCAGAAATAAAGAATGAACATAAGAGAATCATTGATGTTTTTAAAATTAGTATCTGACAAGTGTTATCTAAAACACACTTTATATACTAAATATTTTAAAACTTATTATGAAATTTAATACATTATGAAAAATTTATACATTAAGAATATATTCCATTTTATAAAACATTCAATGTTAAAAAAATAAAAACACAAACAAAAAACCCAACCCAAAACCAAGACAGCTCTCATTGCCAGAACCAAGTCTTAGGTAATCCTCTAGCAGATTTTTGGAGGCTTTGAATGACATTGGAGGAGATTGCCCATTTTTCTATCACAGAGGATCTAGTGGATTTGGACCAGCCTGCCTTTGGGTTGGCAACACACTCCCTTACCTATAAGGCCACCAGAGATTCTATTGATGTATAATCTATTTCTAGTTATATCAATAGAAGGATATAAATATTTGTTTGGAGGAAGTTGAAAGTCCAGTATAAGCTGGTAAGTCAAATTGAAATGGAATATTTAACACCTACTCATATCTAGCATTATATGTGTACAGTATAGAACAAATAAATATTGAGCTGTTAAATGATTCACTGAGGTGAATCATCTTAAGTGAATGAATTTCCAAATTGCAAATAAATTTTTAAGTGGACAATTTATCAGTAGTTAGATTTTTTGCTTCCTCTAACATTTCATAGACTTAAAAAGATATTATTTGATTTTTTAAAACTTTCTGTTAATAATTTAAGAAATCAATCCATTTTAAGCCAAAAAACTAATGTTATTTTTCCATTAATATAACCAGAACAAAAAAAATGTGATTGTCACAAATACATGTAGAACTTTGAGATCTTAGTTCTCTACAGCAATATCTTATATTGTTGATTAGCTTTTGTTGTTATTATGTACCATTAAATCAGAAACACCTTATAGCTGGCACCTCAGCTGGGTTTTCAGAGACAATAAATGACATAGATGTAGATTTTTTTCTTTTTTTTTCTTTCTTCCACAGAGTACTTTCTTCATGAGATGAACCATGAGCCTTTGGATTGGGAGAATGTACCTGACCACTAGGCCACCAAACATTTAATAATATGTGGCAGAAGTAATTGTTCTAACAGGCTTGTACAAACAGGAGGATCTTTGCCTGTACTTAGAATATGAAAATAATTAAATTGACACTCTTTGGAGGAAAAAAAAAGAAATTGTTTGAGGATCATTTAGTATCAAAATTTTGGGGTTTTTTGTGTGTGCATATGACTTGAGTGCAAGTTTACAAAGCCTATTAGGGTGTTTTGCAGTAAATCATCCAGGTACTTTTTGTTCCATAAAATCAATTCTAATACATATAATACATATTCCACCTTGCTTTTTCTTTACCAATCTTAATAAGTGTCAACTCTCAATTAATTTTCTATTGTACCTCCTTTTCCCTTTTCTGGAAAAACCACAGTAGAATGTGGCTATTTTTAAGTGTTATCCAGTGGACTATGACTTATAACAATCCTATAAACAACAGATCAAAACCTTTCCCTATTTTCCACCATAATCACTTTTTTTACATACTCAAACCAATGACTGTACTCCCTCTATCAATGCATTTAGTTGAAGGTCTTTCTTTCATTTACGTACCCTCAGTCTTCTCCAGTATGTTGTGTTGGGTGTCATAGCTCACTGCGAATTACACTACTAATTCAAAGGTCTCACATCTCGAGTGGTTCAAATCCACTGGTGGCTCTGGGAGAGAGATAGGCAATCTTTTGCCATTCAGTTTATGTTATTTTTATTGTTATGTGCCATCAAGTCACCTGTGACTCATAGCGACCCTATGTACAACAGTCCTAAACCCTTCTTATCCTGTGCCTATCTTATTGTCTCTGACATACCTACCTCCAATGTCCCAGTCACTGAATAAATCCATCTCACCAAGGGTCTTTTTCTCTTACACTGTCTCTCCAGCATCCCAAGCATGATGTCCCTCTCCAACATGCCAAATGAAGCTCCAGAATCCTTGTCTCCAAGGAATAGCCTGTTTCACCCTCTCCAGGATGAACCTTTTTGCTTTCTTAGCAGTCCATGGTTTACTCAATACTCTTCTCCAGCACAACAACTCAAAGGCATCAATTCTCCTTCTATAATCCTTAGTCATTGTCTAGCTCTCTGATGCATAACAAGTTACTGCAATGACCATATCCTGTATTGGGTGTACCTTAGTCTTCAGAGTGACATCATTGCTCTTCAGTACTTTGGAAAGGTATCTGACAACAGATTTTCCCAATGCAATTAATTTTTTAATTTTCTAGCTGATGGTGCCAAGAACGTTGATTGTGGAACCAAGCAAACTAAAGCTGTTAACAATCAATCTCTTCACCATCTATCATGATGCTGCCAATCAGCTCAGAGGTGAGAATCTCTGTTTTCTTGATGTTGAGTTTCAATCTAAATTGAAGTCTGCAGTCCTTGATCTTCTGCAGTAAATGCTTCAGGTCCTCCTCAGTTTCAGCAAACAGGGTTGTGTCATCTGCATAACAGATTGTTGATGAGTCTTGCTCCAATTCTGGTCCCACATGTCTCCTCACAGAGCCCAGCCTCTTGGAAAATCTGTTCTGCATATAGGTTGAAAAGGTATGGAGATAGGATACTTCCCTGGCATACAACCTTCTCAATTTTGTACCACACAGTGTTTCCTTTTTCTGTTCTGACGGTTGCCTCCTGGTCCAAGTATAGGTTTCACATAGGCTTGATCAAGTGTTCTGAGATTCCCATTCTTCTCTGAGTCAGCCACAGTCTGTTGTAGTCCACACAATCAAATGCCTTTACATAATCAAAGAAACACAGATATTCCTCTGGTGCCCCCTGCTTTCAGCCAAGATGTATCAAATATTAGCTATAATATCCCTAGTACTTTGGCCGTTTATAAAACCAGATTTCAATTCTGGCAGTTCTCTGTTGATGTGCTGTTCCAGTCATTTATGGATCATCTTCAGAAGAATCTTGCTTGCATGTGATATTAATGAGATTGTTCGATAATTTCTGCACTTTGTTGGATCACCTTTCTTTGAAATGGGAACAAATAGAGATCTCTTCCATTCAGTTTGTCAGATGGTTGTTCTCCAGATTTCTTGACACACTTGGTGAGCATAGTCAATTCCTGGGGCCTTGTTTTTGCCAATTCTTTCAGAGCAACTTGACCTTCTTTCTTCATCACCACAGACCCTTGCTCATATGTTGTTTCAAGAAATCCTTGTGTGTCCATCAATTTCTTTTGGTACAATGGCTCTGTATATGCTTTCCATCCTCTTTTAAAGCTTCCTGAATCATTTAATATTCTGTCCAAAGCATCCTTACAAGCATTGTTGCTCGAGGCTTGAATTTTTTCTTCAGTTTCTTGAGCTTAAGAAATGCTGAGAGAGTTCATCCCTTTGCATATTTCATTATAATACTCTATTTTGTCTTTCTGTGTTGCCCTTTAAAACCTTCTGTTCAGCTCCTTAATATCTTGATTCCCCCCACCCCCTTTGTTTTGGCTTCATGGTGCTCTAGTGTAATATTAAGAGTTTCTTCTAAAAAAAAAAAAAGAGTTTCTTCTGACATCCATGTTGGCCTTTTCTTCCTCCTCTGTCTTTGTAATGATTTTATTGATATTCTGCCAAAACTCATCTGGTCTTTGCTTATTAGTGTTCAAGGCATTAAACCTGTTCCTGAGATGATTTTGAAATTCAGGTGGGAGAGACTCAAGGTCATATTTTGGTTCCTGTGGATTTGATTGAATTCTTTTCAGCTTCAGCTTCAACTTGAACATGCATATGAGTTGGTCTGTTCCATAATCAGCAATTGGCCTCGTTTTCACAGCTGATATTGAGCTTCTCCAGTGGTTCCTGCCACCAATCAGAAAGAGGTCTGATTCCCATGTACACCATCAGGTAAAAGCCGTATATATAGCCTGCATTTATGTTTCTTAAAAAACGTTGTTGGAATGAACACATTGTTAATTTTGCCAAATTCCATCATTCTATCTCCAGCTCCATTTGTTTCACCAAGTTCATGTTTTCCAACTACTGAATTTTCTTCTCTATTCCCAACTTTTGTATTCTAGTCAACATTCTTTTTAACGCATATTGAATGTATGTTCAATCCATTTCTGACAGCACAAGTTGATAGAAATCTTCTATTTCCTATTCTTTGGCTTTGGTCACTGGTGCATATATCTGAATGATAGTGGTAGTCACTGGACTTCCTTGCATGTGTATGGATATTTTCTTGTCACTCACAATATTATATTTCAAGATGGATCTAGAAATGACTTTTTTAACTATGAAAGCAACTCCATTTTTCCTCATCTTTTCATCTCTAGCAGAGTAAATCATATGATCATCTGATTTAAAATGACCCATGCCAGTCCATCTCATCTCGCCAATACCTAATATGTCAATATTTATGTGTTCGATTTCTTTCTTAGCAATTCCTAATTTTCCTACATTGATAATTTTCACAGTCCATATTTCAATCACTAGTGTCTGCTTACAACTGTTCTTCCTCCTTTGTGTTTCCATAATTGAGGGCTCCACTTCAGTTGCCTTATCTGCTAGTCTAAGGGTGTTCTTTTGTATATAGGGTTTTCAAAGACCTGATATTTCAGAAGTGGATGGCCAATCCCTCTTCCTCTCTTCCTATTCTGTCTTAATCTGAGTGCTCAGATTTAGAATAGTGTCAGAGAGACAAGCATCTTATAGAAAAGATGAACGATATTTCCCCAGTTGTCTAAATAACCAATAGATTATTGGTTCCCACCCTTGACACATGTGTCTAGACCCACTCATTTCCCTGCTCCACAAGTGTTTCCTTCTAGGCCCACCTGCTCCATTCAACACCTATCTCCAGCTATCTAGCCCTCAATATGATAGCTTATGTCTCTAGTTTTCTGGGCTTCTGTGATTCTAGACGCCCCAAACTGCTACCAGATTCTTATGCTGAAGCCAGTATTTCTTTAATTTAGGAGTCTGTTGGTGTCTTAAATCCCGAGGGGATTAAATCTCCTGAGGAGAAGGCTATAAGGTTGTTCCTGGATGACTCCACCCAGGGTCTCTGTGGCTCCTTGCTGCCTGTGTATGGAAGTCCGCTGCACAAGTAATCACAAGTTTTTGGGGTCTTGTGCTTTTTTGGGCTTGTGCTTGTGGTACAATATACTGCTCTTTCCCCCAGGATCGAGGCCCCGGAGGCTGGGCCTAGGGTTGAAGGTAGACTGTGGCTTAAATCCCCTAGGGGACCTTGACCTGCAACACTAGGGCCTGGTTCCAATTGATTTTTTGTTTTGTTTTGTTTTTGTCACACATTCTTCTGGGTGGTATAGCACTGGACTGTGCATTGCTGTACAGAAGTAACTTGTGATTGCTGTGATGCTAAACATTGTGACACTGATATCTCAAATGTGACAATGGTTACCCATGGTGAACAGCGTTTGGTGGAGTTCCCCAATTAAACAACCTTGGAAGGAGGAGTGGCATCCGCTTCTGAAATTACTTGTCTCCTGAAACTCTATGAACAGTGCTCAGATCTTTCCATTCATAGGGTGCTATGAGTCGTCTACAACTCGATGACACCTAACAACAATAAGTCCAAATAGCTGGTATTAGTATTAGAGAAGATTTCCTATCTCAGACAGTACTGAGGAAAAGTCCTTTCTCTTGAATTTCTGCTCCACATTTGCAGCATACTGTAGTCACAATGGAATAGTTTCCCAAGGGAGGATAATGTGTGAGATATAGTGTTGCTGGTATGCAGAAGGTAAGATTCCACTTGATCCGCAAGTTTCTGGGAAACGTGGGCATACCTGTGTTGTGGGGGTGGAGGAAGCTGAGTCCCCAACTCCTGCTTCTTGTTTTGCCTCCTGCATCACCTCTTGCATCCCATGCCACATTATGCCTCTCAGCCTTGTTCCCCAAAGAATGTAAGGCTCTTCCTTGATCCCCAGGCTTCTTGACAACATGGGCATACCTGTGTTATGGGGGACTCAGCTTTCCCCGCGAAGAACACAGAAGCCCACAGACCAAGGTGGAGTCTTACATTCCTTGAGGAGCAAGGACGGGAGGCAGAACATGGTATGGGAATTAAGAAGCAGTACAGGATGAAATTTACAGCCTCTAAAAACCCACTGAAATGTAAGTGATGAGTGGGTTTACAACAAAGGTAATGAATTTGAGATTGAGTAGGGGGAATGAACTAAAGAAATCATTAAGTCACATGTGTTGTTGTTGCTATGTGCCATCGAGTCACTTGTGACTCATAGTGACCCTAGGCACAATAACTCTGAACACTGCTCTAATTAAGCCAACATAATTGTATCTGACACACATACATTCGTTACTCCTGTCATTGAGTCAAACTATTTCCTCCATAGTCTTCCTCTCTTATGCTGTTCCTCTACCATTCCAAGCATGATATACTCTCCAAGGATGAGTCCCTTCTTCAAACATGCCCAAAAGTCTGTCAGATGAAGCTTCAGAATCCTTGTCTCCAAAAAGCAGCCTGGTTTTACCCTCTCAAGGACAAACCTATTTGTTCTCCTAGCAGTCCATGGTATATTCAATACTGTCCTCCAGGACTACAACTCAAATACATCAGTTCTTCTTCTATCATTTCTAGTCAATATCCACCTCTCTTATGCATAGAAGTAATTGCAAAGACCATGGCCTGGATCAGGTACACCTTAGTCTGCAGACTGACAGAATTACATTTCAGTATTCTTGGAGAGATCCCTGACAGAAGATTTTTCCATTGTAATTCATTTTTTTATTTCCTGCCTACTGGTATCAAGAGTGATTATTTTGGAGCCAAGCAAGCTGAAGCTGTTAACAATCTCAATATCTTACCCGTCTATCATACTTTTTGCAATTGGCCCAGGGTGAGACTCTTTCATGATGTTGAACTTCAATCCATATTGAAGGTTGCAGTCTTTGACACTCTGCAGCAAGTGTTGCAGGTCTTCCTCAGTTTCAGCAAGCCACATTGTATTATCTGCATAACACAGGTTGTTGATGAGTCTTCCTCCAATCCTGATGCCACATTCCTCCTCAGATTCCCAAACATCCCGATGATCTGTTCAACATACAGATTGAAAAGGCATGGAGATAGGATGCATACCTGGAATACACCTTTTCCTGATTTTGAACGATGCAGTATTTCCTTGCTCTGTTCTGACAAACTGCTTCCTGGTCCAAGTATAAGTTTCACATAATCACAATCAAGTATTCACATTCTTCTCAGAGTTAACCACAGCTTTTTGTGATCCACACTGTCAAATGCTGTTGCATAGTCAATGAAACACAGACATTCCTCTGGTATTCTCTGTGTTCAGCTAATATACATCTAACACTGGCTATAATATCCTTAGTGCCATATCAGATAAAAGCTGAGGAGCTCGTGTGGAATTTTATTTATTTTTTAGTAACTTTTTATTCAGACTTTTTGTCTAATACTCTAACTACCTACGTTCTTGGTTCTTGTGTTCGTATGGTCTTTTAAAGCTCATTATTTGGAAAGTGGATGACCTATCCTTCTTACTGTCTGTCTAATATCTCTGTTGCAATTTCTCCACCATGGATGACTCTTGTGGCACATTAGATACTTGTGGCACAGATTCCAGCATTAGAGCACCCTACAAGCTTTCCTAGTACCGCAGACTGACAGACATGTGCCACACTAGTAGAAGCACAGAATAATACTCAAGTCTATACATATCTCAGATATGAAGTAACTGGCAACATGCAAATCATTCCCCCAAAATAACAGGGGTTGTATCTTTAAAAGTCAACTGACTGAAAGAAATACATATTTGCCCTCATTCAGTAGAATGTGGAAGTTGTAGAATAGTATTATTAATATCTAATGCAAGCAAACTATTATTGAAGATCATTAAAAACTGCCTAGAACAGAACATTGGCAAAGAACTACCAGAAGTTCAAGCTAGATTTAGAAGAGGTTGTGGCACCAACTATATCATTGCTTATAACAGATAGATTCTCCCAGAGAGCAAAATACATCAAAAGAACGTCTATTTGTGTTTTTTTGACTATGCAAAGGCATTTGCTTATTTGGATCTTAGCTATACAATCTAAATATGCCTAGCATTGAGAAGAATGGGAGTCACAAAACACTTAATTGTGTTAATATGAAATCTACACTTAGTCAAAGAAGCTGTTGTCTGAACAGAGCAAGGCAACATTGAATGATTTTAAATCAGGATGGGTATGTATCAAAGTTGTATCGTTTCTCCTTACCTGTTCAATCTGTATGATGAGCAAATGACTCTTGAAGCTGGACTCTATGAAGAATAATGTGGCATTAGGTTTGTAGGAAGGTTCATCAACAATCTGCATTAGATGACAGAACTTTGCAGCAGAAAGTGAAGAGGATAAAGCAATGCTTGCTGCAGAAGATCAAGAACTACAGACTTTGATTAGATTACAAAGGCTCTCACCACAGTTCAGTCAATTTTTAATTAAATTTTTTATTATGATAGATGGAGAAAGAATTGAAGCTCTCAATGATTTCATTATTTTTGGATCAATAACCAAAAATCAACCCTCTTGGTATTAGCAGCCAGGAAATTAGATGTATTTTGTTGGGCAACTCCACTGTCAGGGAGCTCTCCACAATTCTGAAGAGCAATGGTATTAGTTTCAAGACTAACATATGCCTGATTCAGTTAATAGTCTTTTCAAGGATGACAGAAGATCACAGGAGACTAGAGCGAGGGCTGCATGGTGGAGGGGACCTGGGGGAGTGTTTGTAAAACAATGAAAGAATCTTTTCTTTTACTTTTCCGTAATTTTTGGACTCATGTACTTATAACTTGTTAGTCAAATTTGTGTCTTCTAGGTTGCAACACCCCCATGATACATCTTGAAGGATATGTACATGTACAGCCAAGCACAATCAATAAGAGTGCATCTGAATTCCAAAATCAATCTCCATAATAGTCTATGTGTTTCCTACTGCCAAAGTGGCCCTTTAGAGTAGTGAGAGAAATCTTCACCCTGAAACCCACAGCGTCCCTTTTCAGCAGGAAGTAGCTAAGAGAATATGCCGTCCCCTTTTCCTTATGACTCAGGGTGAAGTCTCTCTCAGGGAGGAGTGATAGGGAATGGCAAAGGATACACTGACAAAGAAGATTAATCAGAACTGGCTTTGACAAGCACTGTGGCATTTGGACAAGAACAAACTGGGAGGAGGGTAGAGAGAATAGTGCAACAATGAATGAGTGGAAGCCCAAAATCTCTGTAAATGTTTATGAAAATTAATAAAATATAAAAAAAAAAAGGATGACAGAAGAATTGATAGTTTGGAGTTGTGGTGCTGGAAAGGAGTGTTCTATACTGTAGGAATGGCCAAAAGAACAAACATAATGTCTTGGAAAAGATGCAGCCTAAGTGTTACTTGGAGGCAAAGATAAACACTTTGGACATGCAGGTAAGCAAGGCTAATCCTTGGAAATGGGCTATTCCAACAGTTTTGGGACAGTCCTCAGCAGGGCAGGTACTTGCTTGCATGTGATATTAGTGATCACTCTCTCAGGTCATCTATTTTGGAAATATAGATCTGTTCTATTCAATTGGCCAGGTAATTGTTACCCAGCTTCTTTGGCATAACTTGGTGAGTGTGTGTGTGGTAAAATATGTCAATTTAGATTCTATCACTTCACTACCATTTACCTCCCACAGGTGAGATATAAACCCAAGCCAGCTGAAGGGAACTGGTGCTGAGCCCCTGCAAAGAGATTGGCTCAAGCTCTTAGACAGAGAAACATCTATCTCTCGCTAATATACAAGATCATGTTAAGACATCATCTTCACCTAGTACAAGAGTGAAGTCAAGGACCTTCTGCTGAATCATGACAGCAAGTAGAGAAGAGAGTTTGAGAATACTGGCCACATAAATGCAGATCAAGGACAGTAGACAAAAGGAACACTGTTTACATTGGTGCCCCTTATCTTGTGCCACCTCTGAGACAAAGGAGGACAACAGACTTCAAGAGAGAAGGTATCATCAGGAGGTTATCCTGTATGTGCCAAGCAGGAACACTAATATCACAAGGGAGTAGATAAGGAGTGGGTGGATAGAGGTGGGTGGAGGCCTGAGCCATCAAAGCAGGATTGGTTAGGAGCAGGGAGTATGAGGTGCTGGAGGGGCAAAGAGAAGCAACCGAGCTGGATGCTACTAGAGGAAAGGTAGGAGTAGGAACAAGACACACACCAAAGGGGAGGGGGCAATGGAACCAACACCAGGTCTGTTACCTAAATAATGGAAAATGTCTCTCACCTGCACTTTTTTGGCAATATACCTGTCTGTCAAACATTGCTCTAGAGCTGAGCATCCAAATATAAACAGACTAGGGAGAAGGTACATCTGTTGTACATATACAACCACTTCTGAAATAGCAGGCCTCTGAAAACCCTATGTACAACAGATCACATTTAGATAACAGAAACGGCAAAGGAGGTTGAGTTTTCAAGTATGGAAATACAAAGGAAGAGGAATAGTTGTAAGCAGACACTGGTGATTGGAACATGGAATGTGAGAACCATGAATGTAGGAAAATTAGATACCTTTAAGGAAGAAATGGAACGCATAAATATTGACATACTAGGCATTGGTGAGAT
>NW_006399850.1:13032664-13066049 GCF_000299155.1 Elephantulus edwardii
TCAACCTATATGCAGAACAGATTATCCGGGAGGCTGGGCTCTATGAGGAGAAATGTGGGGTCAAGATTGGTGGATGATTTATCAACAATCTGCATTATGCGGATGACACAACTCTCCTTGCTAAAACTGAAGAGGACCTGAAGCGCCTGTTGTAGAGCATCAAGGACTGCAGCCTACAATATGGATTGAGGCTCAATGTCAAGAAGACAAAGATTCTTCAGAGTGACACCATTGCTCTTCAGTACTTTGGAGAGGTCCTTAACAGCAGACTTTCTCATTGCAATACGTCTTTTAATTTCCTGGCTGCTGGTGCCACGAGTGTTGTTTGTGGAGCCAAGAAAACTAAAGCTGTTACCAATCTCAATCATCTGTCATTGTACTTCCAATTGGCCCAGTGGTGAAAATCTTTGTTTTCTTGATATTGAGTCTCAATCTATATTGAAGGATGCAGTCCTTGACCTTCTGCAGAAAGCTCTTCAGGTCCTCTTTAGTTTCACAAAGCAGGGTTGTGTCATCTGCATAAAACAGATTGTTGATGAATCTCCCTCCAATCCTGATGCCACATTTCTGCTCATATAGTCTAGCCTCCTGGATTGTCTGATAGATTGAAAATACTCAAGGATGTTTTGGGTGGACTATTAAATGATCCAGGAAGTATTAAAAGAAGATGAAAAGAGTATACAGAGTCACTGTACCAAAAGGAATTGGCAGCCACAGAAGAATGTCATGAAACACATGAGCACGAGCACATGGTGATGAAAGAAGAAGTTCAAGTTGCTTTGAAAGAATTGGCAAAACATATGGCTCCAGGAATTGATGGTATACTAATTGATGCATTTCGACTAATAGATGCTACCCTAAATGTGCTCACTAAGTTGTGTCAAGAAACCTGGAGGACAACCACCTGGTCAATTGACTGGAAGAGATCTATAATTGTTCCCATTCCAAAGAAAGGTGATCACACACAGAGAGGAAATTATGTAAAAATATCATTAATATCACATGCAAGCTAGATTCTGTTGAAGATTATCCAAAAAAGACTGGAACAGCACATCAGCAGAGAACTTCCAGAGGTGCAGGCTGGGCTTAGAAGGGGTTGTAGTACTAGGGATATTGTAGCTAATGTTAGATGGATCTTGGCTGAAAGCAGGGAGTACCAGAGGAATGTCTGTGTTTCATTGATTATACAAAGGCGTTTGGCTGTGCGGATCACAACAAACTGTGGCTGACTCTGAGAAGAACGGGAGTCCCAGAACACTTGATCGTGCTATTGAAAAACCTATACTTGGACCAGAAGGCAGTCGTCACACAGAGCAAGGAAGCACTGCATGGTGTATGCCAGGGAAATGTCCTATCCCCCCGTACCTTTTCGACTGTCAAATAAAAGACCATAAATATCATGAATTATTTTTTAAATACAAATGTCGATGATATTGCTGTACTACTACACAGTCCCTTTTTGTTGAAATATTTCCCACTTCTCTATAATCTTTATGCTCTTTGGTTTTTTTAATCCATTTTTTTTTTATCCATTATGTCAACAAATCTTACTGAAGGCTTTTTTCACTTTTATTAGCCTTATTCTACCAAACATATACTTCTACAGCAAATCGAAATGACTAAAAAAATCTCTATTAATATTCTGTGATACATAAGATTTTTGTTGGGTAATTTTTAGAAGTACAATTCCTGAATTTTCTCTCTAATCTATCTTAATCTAGGAGTTCCACTGAGACCTGCCCACCCTATGTAAACTTGCTGGTATTTGAGCTACCAGAGTGATAGATTCCAGTATCAAGGCAACAAAGAATTCACCAAAAATGATAAACTAACAGACATATATGGTGTTCATATTTGCTCAGATGACTATCAACAACACACAAACATCCAAAACAATAACAAGCCCTCATACCAGCCAAGAAAAACAAACAAAAACAAAACCCCAAAAAACAAAACCACAAACACAACAAACCAATTAAAAAAACCAAACAAACCAACAACACATCAAAGTACAGGTGCTTGACAGTGTGTGGGAAAATTGGCACACTCATTCATTGCCGGTAAGAAATTAAAATGGCATAATCTCTGTGCAAAACATAATGTCATGGCTCTTCAAAAAGTTAAACAAAATTGCCATGTTATTGTATATCTCTGAATTGTAACTGACTAGTAGGTAACATTCCAGTTGAGTTTCTGAGGCAATGAATGGCACAGAGGGAGAATACCCATCCCATAGAACTGGTGGATTCTAAATACAGGCCTTTGTATTGGCACTGCAACTCTTTACCCCTAAATCTCAAAATCCCCTAGAATTATCATATAACACAGAAATTCCATTATAAGAAATATTTCCAAAAGACTTTAAATCCATTTTCTGCAACCATAAATCTTAATAAGCAAAGATGGAACATCTTTCTCCTTCAGTGGGGTACGGGGGGAATAGATAATATCTCATATATTTAAAAAAGCTGAAAACGCCCTAAGTTTGTGTGAATTTAGCTTGTTTCAATAATCAGAAGTCCCTGTAAGTTAAAGTGCAATGAGAAAAAGAGTAATTGGAGAAAGTACATGTAAGGGTCAGAAAATAAGATGAGGTCACCTATTAATTTTGCTATTAGGAGTCACCTAATTGGTTCCAAATCACATCAAACTGATTTGTGTTATTATTGTTCTGTACCACTGAATTGAAACTGACCCATAGCTGACCCTCTGGAGTACTTTCACAGTCAATTAATCTCAAGGGAGGAGATTGTCCATCCTTCTCCTGTGCAGCAGCTGCTGGCCTCGAACTGCATGCTTTTGGGATTGCAACACAGTTTCTTGCCACTAGGCCATACTGCTTGGTCCATCCTCACACTAATTGCTGTTCTTGGGTCTCTTATTGTAATAACTAGGTCAACCTCTCTCATTGGGGTTCTCCTTTGTTTTTTTTTTTACTATATACCATGCATGATTTTCACCACTGGGCCAATTGGCAGTACCATGATAGATGGAGAAGAGATGGAGGTTGTTAACATCTACAGCTTGCTTGGCTCCACAATCAACACTCTTAACACCAGCAGTCAGAAAATAAAAGACAAATTGCATTAGGGAAATCTGGGTCAGGGACCTCTCCAGAAGGTTGAAAAGCAATGATGTCAGTCTAGAGATTAAGGTGTACTTCCCTGTGCTTTGGCTTCTCTGTGCTCCAGCGCAATCTTCAGAGTTTCTTCTGACATCGATTTTGGTCTTTTCTTCCTCTTCTGTATTTGTAATGACCGTTTGCACTCTTCCTGGATGATACATTTGACATCCTCCCACAACTCATGTGGTATTCGCTAATTAGTATTCAAGGCCTCAAACCTGTTCCTGAGATGATTCTGAAATTCAGAAGGGATGAAATCAAAGTCATATATTGGCTCTTGTGGATTTGGTTTAATTTTCCCAAGTTTCCGCTTGAACTTGCATATGAGTAGTTGGTGGTCTCTTCCACAAGCAGCTCCTAGCCTAGTTTTCACAGCTGATATTGAGCTTCTACAATGGTGTTTTCTGCAGATGTAATAGATCTGATTCCTATGCATACCATCAGGTGAAATCCATGTGTATAACCTGCATTTATATTTTTTATAAAACATATCTGCAATGAATAAGTCATTGTACAAAATTCAATCATTCTATCTGCAGCTTCATTTCTGTCACCAAGCCCATGTTTTCCAACTACAGATTCTTCTTCCCTGTTCCCAACTTTTGTGTTCCAGTCACCCATTACTATCAATGGATAAGAAAACAAATAGATTCATCCTAGAGAGGGTTAAAGCAGGCTGCTCCTTGGAGGCAAGGATTCTGGGGCTTCGCCTGACATACTTTGGGCATGTTGCAAGGAGGGACAGGCTCTTGGAGAGGGACATCAGGCTTGGGAGGGTGGCGGACGGCGCAAGAGGGGAAGACCCTCTATGAGATGGATTGAATCAGTGACTGGGGTTATCGGGGTGGGTGTGTCAGAGGCAGTGCGATTGGCGCAGGATAGGGCAGGGTTTAGGGCTGTTGCACATAGTGTCGCTATGAGTCGCAAATAACTCGGCGGCACATAACAACAGCAACAATCCATGCCATGGTCTTCATTACTACTTGCTATGCATCAGAGAGCTGGACAATGATTATGAATGACAGAGAAGAATAGATGCCTTTTAATTGTGGTGCTGGAGAAGAGTCTTGAACATACAAAACAAATAAGTCTGTCTTGTAACCAAATTTCTCCTTGGAGGCTAGGATTTTGAAGCTCGACTAGTCTTTAGATTTTGTGATTGCTGGTGCCAAAAGTGTTCATTGTGGATAAAAGCAAGAGGAAATTGTTAACAACTTCAGTCTTCTCTCCAACATCATGATGCTGCCTATTGGCCCAGTAGTGAGAACTTT
Source organism: Elephantulus edwardii (assembly GCF_000299155.1). NCBI lineage: Eukaryota > Metazoa > Chordata > Mammalia > Macroscelidea > Macroscelididae > Elephantulus > Elephantulus edwardii. Next base: position 13,037,060 of record NW_006399850.1, read on the forward strand.
TGTCTTCTTGATGTGGAGATAAAACAGCTTTAAACTCTGCCGTATCCTGAGCCAGCTTCACTATCTCAGACACTCCCTAGTTACTCTAGTTGCTGTGTCAATCCATCTCATCCAGGGCCTTCCTCCCCTGCACTGTCCATTCACCCTTGCAAACATGATGTCATTCTCCAAGGACTGATCCCTTCTCATAACATGCTCCAGGCATGTAAGTCAAAGCTTCAAAATTCTTGCTTCCAAGGATCAACTTAGTTTCACGCTTTCCAGGGTATACCTGTTTGTTCTTTTGTAAGTCCACAGTATAGTCAATACTCTTCTCCAGCACCTCATATCTAAGGCTTTGATTTTTCTTCTTTCACCCTTAGTTACTGTTCAGCTCTCTAATGCATAGCAAATAATTGCAGAGATCATGGGCTGGATCAGGCGCACCTTAGTCTCTGGACTAACAGCATTGCTTTTCAGCACTCTGGCAAGGTCCTGACAGCAGATTTTCCTAATGCAATTCATCTTTTGATTTCCTGACTGCTGGTGCTAAGACTATTTATTGAAGAACAAAGCATATCATGATTAAAGGAAAAGATAAAAACTCTCTCTACACTCTCCTCCAAGGGACATTCTGGGCGTACTTTTAAGACACTATTATTCCTTCCTTACTACTACGAGCTCTTTTTCTGAAGTAAAGGCATATTCACTGTTCTTCACCAGCATCATATCCAAATCTATCCTTTTGTTTTTCATTTTTCACTATGCAGCATTATTAGGATGAGATAATTTAAAATATCATATTTTGAGTTAGACAAGCCTTAGGACTAAAAATGATATATTTGACTTCTAATTCTTTAAAGAGGCCTTTTGCCCAATATGATAAAATTTTATTTCTTGACTCTACATCCAAGGGTGTAATTGTGGATGCAAGTGGAATAAAATGCTTGACAATTTCAGTATTTTTTTGCTTATTTTGATGTTGCAATTTTCCTAATTGTGAGGATTTTTATGTTATGTTGAGACACATGTCTTCTGAAGGGTGAACTGTGATTTCCAATAGCATGTTTCAAATCCTCTTCCTTTTCATTAGGCAAGATTGTGTCATCTACATGGAGTGGGCTATTAGTGAGTCTTCCTTCAATATCAATGCTAGGATTTTCTTCATAGAGTCTATCTCTTCAGATTATTTGTTTAGATACAGATTAAATCAGTATCGTAAAAAGATTGGAGAATAAGCAAGAGATTTCCTGAAGATCTAATGAGTAAAGTATTTCCAGGATTTAGTAGGTAATAACCAATTACCAAAATAGCCATTGTTGTTGTTAGGTGCTGTTGAGTTGCCTATGGCTTATAGCAACCTTATGAACAGCAGACCTGAACTTTGCCCTATTCTGTGACATCTCCATCATGTCTGATATAGTTGAACCATTGTTAACATACACTGTATCAAGTCACCTCAGTGAGATTTTTTCTATTTTTTGGTCACCCTGTAACTTTCCAATCAAGATGTTCTTTTCCAAGGACTTGTTCATCCTGACAATATTTATAAACTAGGTGAGATGAAGTTTCATCACCTGTGCCTCTGAGTCACATTCTGGACGCACTTTCTTCAAGATACACTTTTTAAAAAAATTTTTTGAAGTCTATGGCATATTCAATACTCTTCTCCAAACTCATAACTCAAAGTCATTGAGTCTTCTTCTGTCATTTTTACTCATTGTTCAACTTTCAGATGCATAGCAAGTAATTGAAAAGATCATAGCTTGAATCACATGTTCCTTAATATTCAAACTGATGTCATTGCTCCTTAACACATTTGAGAGGTCCTTTATTATGGGAAGCCAAACTTTATACCAAATATTATATGAAAACCCTTGTTCAGGAATTTGAGAAATTACAGATATATAAGTTACGATTTCTCTCGTGGCAGATCCTAGAAGGTGAGCTGTTTGTTTCCTGCAAAACAGGAAACAGCAAGGGGCCCCCTACAGAGGGAGTGTTACTTCCTGGGCTGGAGTTCACCCTGAGGCATCAAGGTTAATAGATAAGGGTAAATAAAATTCTTGCATTTGTGAGCCCCTCCCTCCTGAGTCAAGCAGAAAGTTTTCAATAGAAAGAGATTGGCTTCATTTGCATTGAATTCTTTTTGTAACTTACTTCCTGTCGGTTTTGAATAAGAAGGCAGAGAAGCTTGGCTTGAGGTCTTCAGTCGAGAACTGCTGAACCCCCTGTTTTATGCTCTCTGCTCTCATTCCTGGCTGTTTGTCTCTTTATTAATAATTATAAGATTATTCTATTCTTTGGGACCTTTGGTCTGCAACACTTTATAGGAGATTTTCTCAAAGCAACACATGCTTTTATTTCTTGACTGCTGGCACCAAGTATGTTAATTTTAGATCCAAGCAAGGAGAAATCACTGAAAACTTCAATCTTTTCTCTATCTGTAGTGAATGATGTGGCCTGTTGGTCCAGTGTTGATGACTTTTTGTTTTCTTGATATTGACGTGTAATCCATATTATAGTTTTCCATGTTCTGCAGCAACTGTTTCAAGTCCTCTTTGCTTTAAATAAGCAAGATCTGTCATTTGTTTAAGGCAAGTAATTAATGAGCTACCCTCCAATTCTGATCTCACATTCTTCTTAATAAAATTCTGCCTCTTAAATGATTAATTCAACAAACATTCTGAATAGGTATGAACACAGAAAGGACACAGCCCTAAAATACACATTTATTAACGTTTCAGATTTAACATTGTGGAAATTATTGGTAATCATGAAGCCAATATCTCGTTTCAAGAGTAGCTATGAAATTCTAGATAAATAGAGGAAGTATGAATATTGAATATAGGCAACACTTTAAGGAATTTTACCATAATGTTGAGGAAAGACATGGGAAAAATATTGAAGGTGTATATTACAGTATATTAATAAATATTAAAGAATACTTGTTTAGCTTTGCAAATTTCCCAGTAACAATAATTGATAACAGAGAAGAAAGAGTACAACTACCATGACAAACGAAAATAAAGAGGATAAATATGAACTATTACAGAAATTTTGTCATATATATAAATGGCAACTCTGTTTTTATTCTTAAAAAAATCCAAAAACAAACCAAAACATCACAGTCTATCTTTCAACATACTCTATTCTTTTGTACTCTGGATTGTCCAATCTAACAGTGCTTCTCTTGAAGGCTTTACTAACCCCTAAGAGAACTGAGTGACATTTGTTCAAACTTCAGTGTGATAGTAACATGACAGAAGTTATGCTGATACTTTAAAAAATGTTACTTTTCCCCTCATGAGTTTGCATTCAGATAATTTTGCTTCAGGCAATCAAAACATATTCCCCTTGAAGGTTAATTTTTCCAAAAGCAGATTATTATTTTTTTGGTAGACTAAAGCTGCATTGTCTCTTAGTCATTATCACACTGTATACTTAGCTTGCTTTTCTCTCTATGGCTTCTGAAAAACTGTATCATTTTTTATGTTTTATTTCTCAATATACTCTTAAGTTAATTCATCCTCTGGCATTGAAAAAGAAACATATAATGCCTGAATGTCATTCTTTATTCAAGCAGATACACTGATTGTTTAGAATTAAATGCTTTTAGATATAACATATGCCCCTTTTTTAGTTCACATGCACTAAATAATGCAATGTCAAGCACAATTTCCATTTGATTCTACAGGACAGTAATTGGTGAACTGAAAAAGTGATTGATGACTTTGAGCACATAGTACAGTTATTATTAACACCACGGACTAATTATTTTTATGTACTATATCAATCATTTTATCAGGAGGAACCAGTTCCTATACCACACTTGTTAAAATAGAGTTAGCAAAAATGAAGAAGCTCCTCAATGAGATTTATATGATCCAGGGAATGCAACAATGGATTTCAACCTAGCAACAGCTGTGAAAATGACACAGGACCAGCTTATGATTCATTCTGCTGTATAAAGTGTTTCTATTAGTTGAAACTGACTCAATGGCACATAACAGAAACACATCACATATAACACTGCTCTGACCAAAATAGCATTAAACATAAAAATATTTTCATATATTGTTATAATTACCTTCAAATTGTTTCAGTTTAAAATGTGGAAGCCAAGTTCTTATTAATCTGACAATATTTTATAAGAAAATTAAGTGGAAATTTTAATTGGTACTTATGGTTAAGCTATTTTGGTATATGGTGTGAGGAAAGGATAAAACATTATTTGAGCATGATATGAAAAGCAATCACTATTTTCAAATCTACCACTTCTCTACTAGTTTCTTGGACTCTGGTGGTGGCTTATCTCCCAATGCTACTTCACATATGAAAAGGTCAGTTAGAGTGTATAGATTTCTGTGTAGTGTCCTGGCTAAGTCAAAAGATGAGGGCCTCAGGTTGGAAGGCACTCAAAACACGAATTAAAAAGAACTGCTTCCTCTAAGTAGAATTTACCTTATTGATGTGGATAGACTAAAGTTTTCAGGAACTTTATGGATTAAGGCTCAATATCAAGAAGACAAAGATTCTCACCACTGGACCAACTGGCAGCATCATAATGGATGGTGAAGAGATTGAGATTGTTCACAGCTTTAATTTGCTTGGTTCCACAGTCAACACTCTTGGTACCACCAGCCAAGAAAATAAAAGATGTATTGTGATTGGAAAGTCTGCTATTAGGGATCTCTCCAGAGTACTGAAGAGCAATGGTGTCACTCTGGAGACTAAAGTGTGCCCAAAACAGGCCATGGTTTTTGCAATCATTTGCTATGCATCAGAGAGCTGGACAATGACTAGGGAAGATAGAAGGAGAATTGATTCCTTTGAGCTGTGGTGTTGGGGAAGAGTATTGGATACAACATGGACTGCTAAGAAAACAAACAGGAGAGGGTTAAGCCAGGCTGCTCCTTGGAAGCAAGGATTCTGAAGCTTCGTCTGACATACTCCGGATATGTTGCAAGGAAGGACCAGTCCTTAAAGAAGGACATCATGCTTGAGAGGTGGAGGGACAACGCAGGAGAAGAAGGTCCTCTATGAAGTGGATTGATTCAGTGACTAGAGTGATGGGGGTAGTTATGTTGGAGATAGTGCAATTGGCACAGGATAGAGCAGAGTTTAGGCTGTTGCACATAGGGTTGCTATGAATTGTATGTAACTCAACCGTACATAACAACAACAACAACAACATGGATTAAAAAGCAACATTCATTAAAAGAAAAACAAACAACAAATCAAACAAACAAAAGATAACAACTTCACATTGCTGTTAATTTGCAACTAGTCACAACTGACCTTCCACTGGGGTTCAAGGCTGTTAATCATGCCAGAAGAGAATGCCCAGCAATTTCTCACAGAGCCATTGGGTCATTGGTGTATTCTAACCACCAGAGAGAGTGATCTTTGGGTTAGTAACACAACACAACTCCCTATGGACTGTGCCACCAGAGTTCCTTGTGGGAATGGTACTTAAGAAATCAACAATGTATTGCATTGGAAAAAAATGCTATAAAAAAGACTTTTAAAGCGCTAAAAAGGAAAAATGTCATTTTGAAATTTAAAATGCAGCTTACCTAAATAATGGTATTTTCAACTGTATTTTAATATTGTATATGATATTATTGTATTTATATGAAGATTGAACCATGAATAAGGAAAGCTTAAGAAAAATAGATGTCTTTGACTTATAGTTCTATTGAAGAATATTGAACATTCCATGTTATTTTTGTTAGGTGCCATCAAGTCCCTTGCAACTCACAGTGACCCTATGTACAAAAGCCCTAAACCCTCTCCTATTCTGTGCCAACCTCACTGTCTCCAACCCATCTACTCTCATTACCCCAAATATTGAATTGATCCATCTCATCAAAGTTCTTCCTATCTTGTGCTGTCCCTCTACCCTCCCAAATACAATGTCCTTCTCCGAGGACTGGTCCCTCCTTGCAACATGCCCAAAGTATGTCAGATGAAGTTTCAGAATCCTTGCCTCCAAGGAGTAGCCTGGTTTCACCCTCTCCAGGATAAAACTGTTTGTTCTCCTAGGAGGCCATGGTATATCCAACACTCTTCTCCAGCACCACAGCTCCAAGGTATCAATTCTCTCTCTATTCTTATTCACCATCTAGCTCTCTGATGCATAGCAAGCAATCGTGAAGACTGTGGCCCACATCAGGTTCAGTTTAGTCTCCAACCTGACATTGCTCTTCAGTACTCTGGAGAAGTCCCTGACAGCTGACTTTCCCAAGGCGAATAATCTCTTGATTTCCTGACGGCTGGTACCAAGAGTGTTGATTGTGGACCCAAGTGAACTAAAACCGTTATCTCAATCTCTTCACCATCTATCATGATGCTGCCAATTGGCCCAGTGAGAATCTTTGTTTTCTTCATGTTGAGCTTCAATCTATGTTGAAGGCTGCAGTCCTTAACCTTTTTCAGCAAGTGCTTCATGTTCATAGACTGCCAGAAAAAGCAAAGAAATCTATCTTGGAAGAAATGCAGCCAGGATGTTCCTTAAAAGTACAGATGGTAACACATCATTCCAAAATTTAGGCATATTATTAGGAGGACCAGTAATTAGAGAAAGATTTAACATTTACTGAAAAAGAAGAATATCCTAAACTAGATGAAGTGACATAGTGCCCCAAATGGCTCAAGTACAGCAGTGATTTTGCAAATGTGGAGGACCGTAAAATATTCAGTTCAGCCAATGCTCTATTCTTTCACGTTTGTAATACTGTGAGAACTAACTCCATCGCACCTAACAATAACAATAACTTTTAGTACCTAATGAAGAAATAGACACAGTCTAACTAAAATTTAAAAAAATATTCCAGAGTTTGGACTCTATGAATAGGAGGAGTGTGACATCAGGATTGGAGGGAGACTCATCAATAACCTGCATTGCAACAACAGCTACACTTTTAAACATTGCAGTACCTGGACTCCTTAAAATCACAATTGATGAATCCCATTAATGTACAGAAATGATGTTAATTATAGAACAGAGTTCAGGTCTCTTGTGCAAAGCTTACTCTGAGTCATATTCGACTCGACAACACTTAACCACTGCTAAATGAGACTAGTGTTGTTATATCTGGAGGAACATTCTTCCACTTTGCACACCACGCTTTGTCAGTGTGCTGTATGAGGTAACCTGGGTTTGCTATGATGCTGAACATCGTGCCATGGGGATATCAAATACTATAATGGTTTCTCATTGTGGACAGTGTTTGGTGGAGCTCCCAGTTGTAGAACCAGTTGTAAAACAGGTTTGGAAGCAGGAGTGGCATCCACTTCCTAAACCACATGCCTTTGGAAACTATATGAACTTGAAGAAGCAACAATTGTTATGGAAGGGCATTAGGTCTTTTGTTCATAAAGTCATTATAAGTTGACAATTAACAACAACAATGGTGGGTCTGACCCAGGCCATAACAATTACTTGCTATGCATCAGAAAGCTGGACAATGACTAGGGATGATAGGAGAAGAATTGATGCCTTTGAGCTGTGAGGCTGGAGAAAAGTATTGAATATACCATGGAGCAGGGAAATACACAAGTTCATCCTAGAAAGGGTGAAACCAGGCTGCTTCTTGGAGGTAAGTATTCTGAAGCTTTGTCTGACATACTTTGGACATGTAGCAAGGCAGCTTAGTCTTTGGAGAGGGATGTCATGCTTGGGAGGGTGGAGAGACAATGCAATAGAGGAAGACCCTCGATGAGAAGGATTGATTCAGTGACTGGGGTAATGGAGGTAGATGTGTCAGAGACAATAAGATTGGCAAGGGCTAGAGCAGTGTTTTGGGCCGTTGTATATAGGGTACTATGAGTTGCAGGTGACTCGACAGCACATAACAACAACAACAACAATACAACAAATGTTTCCAGGAGGATAAAGATGGTTCTGGATAGGACAAAGTATAAATCTACTTTTCAAAGGGTCTCTATGAGTTGTAACAACAACAATATAACAAAAGCTCAATCCCAAAACAGCACTTCCTTATACTGACTTTAACTTTTTTTATTAAGAAATAAAAATCAAAACATAATCATTTATGTTGATATTACCAAATTTTGTGAAATCTAAGTGTTTTAAGTAAAGATCATTTCTAATTCAGATTGTGAGTCCAGAATAGTTCATTTGGGGGATTTTTCTTCACCAGGGATTTTAGCTGATGCAAATTTAATAATCTCAAAACACTTTAGCCTTCTTAAAGAATGATAAATGATTTAACAAATATAATTTGCACTAAAAGTATTCAACTAGAAAGTAACACATATCACTACCTTTCCTATTTTATCAGTCAAAGAAAGTTGTAAGTTTAAGCCAAATTTAATATGAGCAATGCCTTGGCAAATCACACTTACTATTCTTTAATCTTGTACTAGTGCTTAATATGTTAAGCCTGTGTATTATCAAACTCTACTTTATGATAAATTACTACTTTATTATATTTTTGGCAATAGATATTAGCATGTTTTTAGTAACTTAGTGAGACTCTCATAGTATTCTTGGTCATATATGTTATGAATAATTTGAAACAATTTCTGGAAAAAAGAAAATTATTATTCTATTAATACAAATCTCCTTTTTTAGAAGAGAAAAATTTCTTTAGCTCCAGTACAAATTTTATAGAAGAAGGGAATTTTCACTGTATCCTCCAAAAGGAAGAAATTGGTCCTTCTTTTACTGGCTCACTTCTCCTTTAAGTAAGAGCTTCAGTTTAAAGGTGCTGTGAGCCACTGTTTAATTCAACTAGACTAGTAGCTAAAATTAACTCAAATGAAGTGAATTTGGCTTGTTTATTTTGGTTAAATACAATTGTTTACAGGTAGGAAGAGGAGATGTTGCTTTCTTTAGATTTATCACTCCGGAAACCCAGTGGAGGGTGATTAAGAGTCAGAACTAGCCCTATGACAGTGGTTTTGGGTTTTTTTATTTTTTTAAATTTTTTTTTTTTATGAGTCCGCAGGAATCATTTGGTGGTAAAAATAGTAAAACAATATATTGAAGATCACTATACCAAGCTCCTTGTTGTCTTTCCTAAAGTGTATGTTCCCACTGCCACTTCTTTCATAGAAACTTTTCTAAGGTAGAGATTTCTCAAACTGCAGAAGACATTTAATGTTCTACCAGTGACAGAGGACATAACTTCAATTTAACTGTAGAAGTATACAAAGCGGGATTTTGACCTTTAGTTCAAATTGCAATCTCCATCCTAGTCATACTTCATTTCCCACCTCTATTTTGTTCATATGTTCTATTGATTTAGCATTGAGAGGCAATATGATTAGACTGACTCAGAATGACTGAAACACGGCAAATAAGCCTTTCAGATAAGGACAAAGCAGGAAATTAAGGGACCAAGTAACACAGTGGGAAAAGAAAATGCCTTTTGTGATTTGATACTAGGTTTCTTCAGCTCTGAATCTCATTTACATAGATACTTGCTTTAGAAAGGAGGATTAACTGATGGAGAATCAAGTACTGATCTGGCTAGACTACTGGCACCACCTGGCTTTTGTTTCTCATATTGAAAATGAGGATGAAAGAGACAGTTATTTAGTTCCAATTAAGTCTCATCTAAAAATTTACAGAGCTTCTGTACTGAAGCTTTTAAAGCATCGCAGTATTAAATTATTGGATTCTGTTTTGAGTTAGAGAGGTAGTCTCAAAAGATTATATTGCAAATAGTATTTAAACTGTACATGGACCATTGATATCTACTGCACAATCCTCTGTATTGATTATCAACTGTCCTCATTTGTTACATAGAATATTCTCAAAAATCAATGGCTTACCTTGTAATCAAATTGTTTACCTTTTTCTTTTTGAGGTATTAGAGTATTCTATAAATGTTATGCATGAATCCTTTGTCTATGAGTTTCCTTTTTACAGTTGAAGATTTTTGGTGAGCTTCTGTTCTTAGAAGGTCTCATCCATATATTTTATTTTTTCCTGGTTGTAGGTTTTTCATCATGCTTGGAAGTCTGCTTACGCTGTAAAGTGGAGCTTCTAGAGTTGTTCCTAGTTTGTTTTCTAATGAGTTTTATAGGCTTTGGATTTATTTCCTGGTTCCTGATCTGTACTGAGTTTTTTGTATGGCGTGAGGTGTGGGTTTTGCTTTAGTTTCTGAAGGTGACCACAGGTAGATGAGTTGATTTCTGAGTTCTCAACTCTATTCCTTTGATCTACGTGTCTGTCATGATACTATTACCATGCTGTTTTAATCACTCTGGAAGTGTAGTAAGATTTCAGATCAGGGACTTGATCCCTCCTGCACTTTACCAAAGAAGAAATTCAAAAGAGCAACAAACACATGAAGAAATGTTCAAAATTCCTAGCTATCAGAGAGATGCAAATCAAAACAACTATGAAATATTATTTCACTCCAAGAACAAAAGCAAAGTTCAACATGGCAGAAAACAAAAAATGCTGGTGAAGTTGTGAAGAAATGGGAACTCTTCTTTACTGCTAGTGGAAAAGGAAAATAGTACAAACATTATGGAAGGAGGTCTAGTGTTTTCACAAAAAATTGGAAATAGAGATACTATTTGATCCAGAAATTCCACTACTGGGAATATACCCTAAAGAAAACAGAGAATCAGCTCAAATAGATGTATGAACACTTATGTTTATTGTTGTGTTATTCACAATAGTGAAGAGATGGAAGCAGCCCAGTTGTCTACAAAAAATGAATAAATAGAAAAATGGTGGTAAAATCACACAATGGAATATTACATAGCACTAGAACTTGTATTACACTACACAACAGGAGCGAGCCTGGAATAAATACATTATGCTGAGTGAAATATCTCAGTTATGAATGGACAAAAATTGCATAACACCACTATTATAAAATAGGACTGATACAAGAATTTAAGGGGAGAATAGGAAAAGAGTAGATAGATAATGAAAGCTTCTTTGGACAAGATGAGGGGAAGGACAGTCTGAAAGGAGTGTATGATTAGGCATTATATGTATGACAACAATCTGAGACAAGAGGTGTATTGCAAAGTGAACTGAGGAAGGAAGGAATCGAGAGGGAGGCAAATGTGCGACAATGAATTAATGAAAACCTACTCTTTGTGTAAACTTTCATTTAAATGATAATATCAAAATTTAGAAGAATCATTTATAAGGAAGAATTAATTTTTTAAAAAGTCAATGGCATAAAGTAGTAACTATTTGTTTTTCCAAGGAAACTTCAGATCATCTGGGATATTGAGGTAGCCTCAGTTAGGCTCAGTTTTATGGTTGTTTTCACTTACAACTCAGATAGACTCCTGCCACTTTTGAGCAGATCCTTTCACACATTTGAAGTAGGTTGGCTTGGTTGGTTTTCGATGACCATTAGAGCTGTTATCATGGTGGAGGTAGGGTTTCAACAAAATATTAACAAGTTCTCTTGAGGCCAACACTAAACTTGGACACCATTTATTTAATTGCATTCTCTTGGCCCAAACAAATTACCAGGGAAGGTGAAATTTATTACAAGAGGAAATAGACTCCACAATCAAATCACTTGGTACCATCAGTCAAGAGATCAGGAGACATATTGGATTGGGGGAAAATCTGCAGTCAAGGAACTCTCCAGATTACTGAGGAGCAATGATATTTCTTGAGGACTACGGGGCACCTGATTCAAACCATGGTCTTTTCAATTACTTAGCATGCTGCTAAGAGCTGGACAATGAATAAAATGACAGAAAAAGAATTGAAGAGTACTGAACATCCCATGAACTTCCAAAAGAACAAACAGATATGTTTTGGAAAAGGTGCAGCCAGAGTGCTCTGTAGAGGCAAGAAAGGCAAAGCTTTATCTCATACACTTTGCTAGGAGAAGATATTATTTGTAGAAGGATATTATGCTTGAAAAGGTGGGAGATGGCAAAAAAGAAGACGGACTGACAATTACTTCAGCAAAGTGTTTAAATGTGTCAGAGATTATGAGGTTGGCATAGAATAGGACAAGATTGCTGGTAGTTGTACTCGACTCTATGGCTCCTAACAACTTTAGTAAGAGAAAGTGAAAAATCGGGCTAAGAATGTAATCATAGGAAGACTGAAGAGTTTTGTACACCTATCGTATCATTTAAACTTTAATACATTGGGACATATATACTGTAATTACTTTTATTTTGCATCTTATTTGTATCGTAATGGAAAAGTCTGCTGTTAGGGACCTCTCCAAATTACTGAATACCAATGGTGTCACTCTGGAGACTAAGGTGTGTCTGATACAGGCCATGGTCTTTGCAATCACTCGTTATGCACCAGAGAGTTAGACAATGACTAGGGAGGACAGGAGAACTGATGCCTTTGAGCTGAGGTGCTGGAGAAGAGTAGAATGTATCATGAACTGCTAAGAGAATAAACGATTTCATCCTGGACAGGGTTAAACCGGGCTGCTCCTTGGAGGCAAGGATTCTGAGGCTTCAACTGACATACTTTGGACATGTTGCAAGGAGGGATCGGTCCTTGGAGAATGATGTCATACTTGGAAATGTGGAGGAACAGCGCAGGAGGGGAAGACCCTCTATAAGGTAGATTAATTCAGTGACTAGGGTAATTGGGGTGGGTGTTGGGGAGACAGTGCGATTGGCACAGGACAGAGCAGAGTTTAGGCCTGTTTTGCATAGGGTAGCTATAAGTCACAAGCGACTCGATGGCACATAACAACAATAAGAACAGGAGCAAATAGGAAACTGTGAAGAAAAGAACTGTTTATATGGGTTTTTTACTTCTCCGTCAATTCATGTAGAAATTGATGCATCATGGAAATTGCTTGAATTCTTACACAGGCTTTTTTATTTTAGAGATTCAATTATTGTTGCCTTTGCAGTGGTTCTAGTTATCAATCAACTGAAAAACATAGACACATAGTTCTTAAGGTATGGAATAAAATAAAATTACGTTATGGATTATAAATTTAAGGAAATTAAAATAAATAAAAATATTGTACATTCAACTTTATAAAATTAGTTTACTCAAAATATGAATAAGAACCCATATTAGTTTGAAAGCAAACTATGTTTCTTTTATTCAGGAAAAGGAAACTTAAATAGTAAAATTAAATAAAGCTAAATGTGCATATTTTTTCAGCTGATAGTGGTAAGTGTGGGATCAGAAAGAGACTTAAAGATCTAAAGAAATTGAGACCCAAGAAACTTTTAAAAAGCCCTCCAAGTTGAAGGTGAACAATACTTCTTAAATTTCAGTTGGACACTTTTGCATAAAAACAGGGATAGATAATAAACAGACAGAATATTCAGAAAGATTGGAAAGGGAGAAATAATAAGAATATCAATTTTAAAAGGCATCAAACTGTGTTGCTTTTATGTTAACATTTTGTTTGTTTCTTATGTTGTTTGTTTTGGTTTGTAGACAACATTTTATTTGTTTGTTTGTTTCCTTTTGTTCTTACATGAGAAAGAAACCTGGAAGAAAATGGTAAAAACAAATGAAGTTATTTTAAAAAAATCCAGTATCATAAAGTCAAAGTTGATAACATTTGTATTTTATTAACCTCATATATCATCATGGAAGATACTTCAAGTGAGACTATAGGGGAATGCAAATACAAATGCATAATGTCAAGAGCACAGAAGGTAAGAAGACATTAAATTCTACACTGAAATGTGACAAAGAAAAATGTTCAAGTAAAAAGCACATTAAAGATAGTACACTAAAATTTGCCTCCTATAGATGATTAAGAATATAAAGAGAAAATAAAGCACTGAATCCATAAGTGAAGAATACCAGTGGAATGTCTGTTTGTGCTTTTTTTACTATGCAAAGGCATTTGACTGGGTGGTAAATAACAAATTGTGGCTGATATTGAGAAGAATGGGAGTTCCAAAGCACTTACTTGTGCTCATGCAAAACCTATGCCTAGACAAGGAGGGCATTGTGAGAACAGAGCAGGGAAACACTGCATGGTTTAAAATTAAGAAGAAAGTGTATCAGGGTTGTATTCCCTCTCTATACCTATTTAATCTCTGTGTTGAGCAGATTCAAGAAGCTGGGCTCTATGAAGATCAATGTGGCATGAGGATTGGAAGGAGATTCATCAATAACCTGTGTTATGCAGATGACACAACCTTGATTGCTGAAACTGAGGAGGACTTGAAGTATTTGTTGCAGAGGATCAAGGAATGAAGCCTTCATTACATCTCAATGTCAAGAAAACAAAAATTTTTACGACTAGACCAATAAGCAACATCTTGATAAATAGAGCCAAGACTGAAACTATCAACAACGTTATCTTACTCGGATCTAAAATTAATACACTTGGTACCAGCAGTTATGATATAAGGTGGCAAATTGCACAGAGAAAATCTGTAGGTAAGGATCTTCTCAAACACTGAGGAGTGATGATATCAGTTTGAGGACTAAGGTATGTGTGATTCAGGTCATGGTCTTTCTGATCACTTGCTACGCATCTGAGAGCTGGATATTGAATAAGGATAACAGAAAAACTGATGTCATTGAGCTGTGGTGCCAGAGAAGAGCACTAAACATCCCATGGACTGTCTTGGAGAGAATGCAACCAGACTGCTCTTTGGAGGCAAGGAGTATGAGGCCTCATCTCCCATACTCTGGGCATGTTGCTAGGAGGTGTTATTGGAAAGGGACATGATGCTTGAAAGAGTGAATGGTCAGCATAGGAGAGGAAGATCATTGACTGGGTGAACTGACATGGTGACTGCTGCAATGGGCTCTAGCGTCCCAAAAAGTGTAAAGATGGCACAGGATAAGACAGGGTTAAGGTCTGTTGTTCATAGGGTCACTATGAGTCATACTTGACTCGATGGCACCTAATAACAATTATTGTCTGAATCAGTGGTACTTTGGTGACTTAGTGGATAAGAAGCAGTGTTACCAAGTGAAAGGAACACATTTTTATCCACCAACTTCTCCAAGGAAGAAACATGGACAATCTCATCCCGTATGATTATAGGCACTAAAAACCCACTAGAAGGTCAGCTATGAGTCAATTCCGATTCAAAGTTATATTACAACAAAAACAATACTACTTGAATTTGAGAAATCCAGGAGATATTGTTCACCACTATAATTCAAAGACACTAATTCTTCTTTGTTCATCTTTATCCATTGCCCAATTTTCAAACACTTAAAAAGAATTGAAAATACTGTGGCTTGGATCAGGTGTACCTTTAAAATTACATTCTTACTCTTAAACCATTTTTAAAGGGCCTTAACAGCAGATATGTCCAGTACAATAGAATAACTGCCACAGTGGATTCAAGTATGTTGAAGACTGTGAGGATGGAACAGAATATTGTAAGGTTTCAATCTGTTCAACATACTATAACAATGCACAGTATTAATAACACATATTACTTACATTATCATCACAATACCTATATATGACAAACAGTGATGAAATAATAATATCTAAAAATAATAAATAAATATTGGTTCTCATTGGGTTCCTAAATATATTGCTTTTAAAAGTGTATTGACCTTACTTTCAGTTGAGACAAATTAGAGCAAAGGGAAAATGTACCTGGAAAGTAAAATTAGTACATCTATTTCTATACTTGATGTAATAGCATAGTAATAGTTACAAATAAAAAAAACAACTTAGAAATTATAAAATAATCTCTAAACTTTGTGGCAAGGATTAAAATGAAATGATTCTTTTGATGATCCTATTGTTTCTTACAATTTCAATCTTCTCCACCTCTAGACAGAAGGTAAGAAGGTATTGTTTAGCTAAAATTCTAACAAGATTTATCATTGAATAAGTATAACAGAAAAACTGATGTCATTGAGCTGTGGTGCCAGAGAAGAGCACTAAACATCCCATGGACTGTCTTGGATTCCATGGGACTTTTTTATTCTTCATATCTAAAACACTCATAGAATGCTAGTTTTGTTTCAGCTTTTGATATCTTTTATTAGTGAAGAAATGTTGATAAAATTTGAGATTGCTAGTGTTTGTGGAGATACTTGGACTAAAAAAATCATGAAAACATGAGATTTCCTGTAGCACATGATCATATAGGAGATGGGGAGAAATGCAGCCAAAAGCCTATATTGTTAAGATTCAAAAGATTGAAACAAATAGAAATGCAGTGTTATGAACCAAGCTTGTAAGTTTGGTTACCTATTAAAAATAGAGAGCATTTCGCAAACAAAAGAGAGACCAAGTGATGCAATAGTAAAATGCTCAATGACTGACCAACATGGTGATTAAAATTTACCGAGCATTCCATAGGAGAAAGATATCACAATCTGCTTCCACACAAATGATACCTTTGGAAACACTGTAGAAAAGTTTCACTATGTCCTATGTGGTGGAAGGCCAAGGACCCCAGCTTTCAACACGGATTGATGCTCAACATCAAGAAAAAGATTCTCCCCGCGGAACCAACTGGCAGCATCATGATAGACAGAGAAGAGACTGAGATTCTTAACAGTTTCAGTTTGCTTGACTCCACAATCAACACTTTTGGTACCAGCAGACAAGAAATCAAAAGACAAATTTCATTGGGAAAATCTTCTGTCAGAGACCACTCCAGAGTACTGAAGAGCAATGATATAAATCTGGAGACTAAGGTGTTCATGACCCGGGCTGTAGTCTTTGCAATTACTTGCTATCGTTAGCTTCAGAACACAACGAAAATTATTTTAACAGAATATAAAAAGAACTGGAGTTGGAAATAAAAAGAGAAGAACTTACTTAACATTTCTAAAGTTGAAAGAATAGTAAAACAAATTCAAACCTTCAGTTTCAATATTGAGGCAAAATTTGAATGAACCAGGAAGCATCAAAAGAAGATGGAAGGAATACACAGAGGCACTCTAACAAAAGGAATTGGTTGATACTGAAACATTTCAGGAAGCACCATATAAACATGTTTAAGTTTTGGGATCATGTCACAAAGACATGTCATAATAGATAAAAGACCATGGAGTATGACAAAAGACATCGAATTTTCAGAAAGATTTGTGGGCTCATTACTGAACCATTTCAGGATACCATTCAGTGGTGACTAATCACATCTCTTTGACATGTTTCAACTAACAGATGCAGTCTGGGAACCAAAAGGAACATTGTTGTTGGTCTTATTTGAACTATCAAGCCAGAAATTACTCATAGTTGACCTTCCAGCGCATTTTCAGAGGCAGTAAATATCATGGGAGTTGACTACTCATCTGAATTCCATGGAACAGATGGTGGATTCAAATCATATACCTTTGGTTTGACAGAATAACGCCTTACCACTAGGTGATATAGTTCAGCAAACAGATGCTGTCCTGGATGTGCTCACCAGCTTGTGCCAATAAATCTGGAAGACAACTAACTGGCCAACTAACTGAAAGAGATCTATATTTATTCTCTTTCTAAAAAAAGGTGATTCAACAGAATATGAAAATTATCAAACAATATTACTAATATCACAAACAAGTGAGATCCTGTTGAAGATTGTGCAAAAACGACTGGAACTGTACATCAACAGAGAATTGCAAACTGGGTTTAGAAGAGGCCGTAACACCGGGACCTTATTGCCAATGTTAGACAGATCTTAGCTGAAAGCCCGGTGTATCAGAGGAATGTTTACTCTAAGGTACACAACAACAGCAACAACATGAGATAGTCAGTACTCTTTTCCAATACCATAACTTAAAGGCATTGATTATTCTGCTGTCAAAGAAACAAAGGGAAAAAACATGGAAAAAATGAAAACTGACAAGTGAGTGGTAGGGTAAATTAGAAGATTATACTCATTTTCAAATAGTCATAGCCTCTTCCTTCCAAAACCAGATATCTGTCACCAAAAAGGCAACTGAAGGAAGTTGTACTTATGTTGTATTTTAGACCTAAGAAAAAACACATCCTTTTATCCTACTCCCAATATGGTAAGCATCAATTTGCCCTTTTGGTTTTTTAATCCTTTGGAAGTTTGACATTTTTAACCTCTTTTTTTAATGTTTGACAAAATTTCAAAGAAGAAATTTTTGTGAGTAGGGGATGGGTTGGTAACCCAAAGGTGGTGCCTCTCTGGCAATCAGAACTAACCAATGGCTCCTAGGGATAATGATAGTCTGACTGAAATCCCTTTCCACACACTTTACAGCTGTTAAAAACCAACTGAAGGGTCTAAATATACAGCAGTGTATGTGAATTTTGAAGGATTATTTTGTCATTTCTGTTCTTTATGGATTGGTTTTTTAAGTAAAAAGTATCTCACTGAGCAATTAAAAGCAAGAATAGACTAGCTATGCTAAGTTAATAGACAATTTCATAATCACATCAGATTTAAATAACACGTTTAATTCTGTCCACATAACACCATGTGATTGGTGGATGATGAGGTTGGAAGATGAGGGGGCTGAAACCTAGAGGACATCTTGCAGCTACTCCATCTGACATTTCTAGTTGTCTTTTTCACTATGTCCAGAGAGGACTGAAGAATTTCATGCCAGTAAGTGGCATTATCACTCCCAAGTGTAGTTTATGGTTTCAATTATCTGCAGTGGGCAAAGCCACAAAGCATGAAACGCTCATATTTTCCTAGAAGAATATCTGAATAATAAATATTTGAGGGTTAGAAGAAACTGCACTGCAATCCTGAAGGCACGTGGTCCAAATCTACCACTGGAGAGCCAGCTACGGATTGGTTCTGACTTGATTATACTCAACAGCAATGACAACAGAAGACCATTTTAGCTTGTGTGTGCACGTGTGTGTAAACATAAAGACATTGTCAGTATAAATCCATATTTGAATATTTTTAAATTTTGGTACATTGTTGTACCCTTCTTACACAATTATAAACTAAAAATAATCAAACAATATTTTTTAAACTTGCTAATGATGTTCATAATGAACTGAATAAATATATTTCTAGACTCTTGGAAGAAACATTTTAAGCACATTTTTTATAGAAGCACAGGCTCATGAAATTGGCTATAACTGAGCATTGACTAGAAAGACCCTAAGAAAGAAAACATGCACAAAGGCACGGAACAATCATTAGTACAGGGTCAAAATGAGAAGATAATTAAATGAGCGGATATTTAAGATTCTTTGGTTTGAACTCTCTCACCTTGTGTTCCTTTCTGATAACTAATTAGGATTTACAGTGTTCATTTGGTTTCTATTTACATTTGCAATTGAAAACGCAAATGTTGTATCACAGATAATTGCAATGTTGTAAAATTATATTTACGTTCATTTTAATTATAACAGTACTGGTGGCTAATATCTTGTTCCAACTGCATCACCCAGAAATACTACCAATAAACTCCAAGTTGAACTTTACAATCTTGTATTTATATTTATAAAATCACCATTTCATTTTAAAGTCCTTCCCTTCCATGGCTATATAATAGGCTAAAGATACTTGGTAGTATCATAAGAATATTTTAAGCCTAAAGAGTATTTTAAATGAATATAATACTTTTCTATTGAATCATGAGAAAATTTCAATAGTTATTACTGTTAACAAAATGTAAGAAAAGCATATTCTTGCAGAGAAATCATTGGTACATATGTTCAGTATTTTGCTTAGGATTGTGTTAGAACTTTAGTTTTTAAATGTTCTAGAAAAATACATGTCTACAAATTAGGGGTTATACTATCAAGAATAGGTTTTGAGGGAATATTTAAAGGTCTATTATTGAATAAGTGGATAGCTAGTCTTGCTTCTTAGTCTGTCTTAGTCTGGAAGTTCTGATGAAACTTGTCCACCATGGGTGATTAGGTGAGTCAACTGCTATTTGAAATATCAGTGGCATGACTTTCAGCATCACAGCAACACACAAGCCATCATAGTACAGCAAACTGACAGAAGACAAGTGAAAGATGGAGAATAAGTTGAAATTGTCAATAATTTAATTTAGTTGGATCCAATATCAACACCCAGGGTAACAGAAGTCAAGAAATAAAAAGTTATGTTACATTGGAGAAATCTATTGTCAATGACTGTTTTAAGGTGCTAAGGTACAATGATGTCAGTTTAAAGACAAAATTGTGTCTGGCCCAAGACATTATATTTTTAATTCATAAACATTTAAAGTTGAACAACTAATTAGTAAGCTCAATGAAGAATTGATGACTTTGAATTGTAGTGAAAAGTATTGATTATACAATGGAATGCCAGAAGAACAAACAAATCTGTCTTGGAGGAGGTGCAAGCAGGGTGCTCAATAGAAGCAAGGATAGTGAAACTCTGACTCACTTACATTAGGCAGGTTGTTAGGAGGTGCAAATTCTTGGAAGAAAAAACCAACTAAGCAGTCTGGGAAAGGTAAAGGATCAAAAAAGAAAAAGAAATTGACACAATGACTGCAACAATGAACTTGAGCATGGCAAAGATCATGAAGATGGTATAGTACAAGGTTTCAATCTGTTGCTCATAGGATCACTAACAGTTGGAGTGGAGTTAAAGGCACCTAATACTAATAACAACAGTGTCAAGAATATAACTGGAATATATGTTGTTGTTGTTGTCATGTGCCATCAAGTCACCTGTGACCCCATGTGACCCTATGCACAGCAGCTCTGAAGCTTGGTCTGTCCTACGCCAGTCTCACTGATTCCAACACACTTACCTCCATTACCCCAATTACTTGATCAATCCATCTCACGTGAGGTCTTCCTCTCCTGATCTCTCTATCCTTCCCACATGATGTCCTTCTAAAATGACTAGTCCCTCCTGGCCATGTGCCCAAGTATGTGAGAGAGAGCTTCAAAATCCTAGTCTCCAAGGAAAAAATTGGTTTCACTCTCTCCAAGACAGATTTATGTGTTTCCTTGGTGTTCTCCAGCACCACAACTCAAAGGCATCAGTTCTTCTCTCATCTTTAGTCATTGTCCAGCTCTCTGATGCATACCAAATAATTGCGAAAACCATGGCCTCAATTAGTCAGACCTTAGTCGTTAGACTGACATCGTTGCTTTTCAGTACTCTGGAGAGGTCCCTGACAGATTTTCCCAATGCAATCTGTCTGTTGATTATGTGTCTGCTGGTGCCAAGAATGTTGACAATGGAGCTGAGCAAACTGTAATTGTTAACAACCTCAGTCTCTTCTCCATCTACCACCCTGTTGCCAATTGGTCCAATGGTGAGAATCTTTGTCTTCTTAATGGGGAGCTTCAATTCCATATTGAAGACTGCAGTCTTTGACCTTCTGTAGCAAATGCTTCAGGTCCTCCTCAGTTTCAGCAAGCAAGGTTGTGTCATCCGCATAATGTAGCTTGTTGATAAATCTTCCTCCAATCCTAATGCCACATTCCTCCTTATAAAGCCCAGCTTCCTAAATGATCTGTTCTGCACGTAGACTGAAAAGGTATGGAGATAGGATATATCCTGACACACTCCCTTCCTGATTTGGAACCATGCAGTGTTTCCTTGTTCTGTTCTGGGAACTGATTCCTGGTCCAATTATAGTGTTCTGGTATTCCCATTTTCCTTACGGTTATCCATAATTTGTTGTGACCCCCACAGTCAAATGCCTTTGCATAGTCGATGAAATACAGATAGACATTCCTCTGGTACTCTTTGCTTTCTGCCAAGATCCTTTTGACACTGGCAATAATATCTCTAGTGCCACAACCTCTTCTAAACCCAGTGTGTACTTCTGGAAGTTCTCTGTCACTGTGCTGTTCCAGTCATTTCTGGACAATCTTCAACAGGATTTTGCCAGTATGTGATATTAGCAATTTTATTCGATAATTTCCACACTCTTATCAGATCATCTTTTTGGGGGGCAATGGAAATAAATGTAGATTTTTTTCTAGTTAGTTGGCCAGTAGGTAAGTCCTCCAGATTTCTTGGCACAACTTGGTAAGCACGTCCAGAGCCCCATCTGTTTGTTGAAATATGTCAATTTGTATTCCATCAATTCTTGGGGCTTTAATTTTTTGCTAAGTCCTTCAGAGCAGCCCGAACTTCCTCCTTCATCATCATTGCCTCTTGATCATATATAATTTCTTTAAATTCTTCTGTGTCAGCCAATTCTTTTTGGTACAGTGACTCTGTATACTTGTTCTTTTAATGCTTCCTAAATCATTCAGTGTTCTGCCTGTAACATCCTTGTTACAACGTGTTACACGTTGTTGCAACGTGTTGTGCTGTTGTGTACCGTCGAGTCAGAGCCGAACCATAGCTGACCCTCCATTTTTAGAGGCAGTTAATTGCATGGGAGCAGACTGCCCATCCTTCTCCCACAGAGCAGCTGGGGGTCTCAAACTGTGTGCCTTTGGGATTGCAGTGCAGCTTCTTCTCCCTTGAACTTGTACTTTAGTATCCTTAGCTTAAAAAAAAGCTGAGCTAATTAGGCTCTTTTGATTTTCCAACCCATCTCTTTGCACTAGAATGCCAAGAAGCCAAAACTAGAGGAAGAAATCAAGATATTAAGGAGCTGGACTGAAAATTTCAAAAGGCATCACAGTATGTATTATGATGAAATGTGCAAAGAGCTTGAGTCAGAAAATAAAAAAGGACAAACTCGTGCAGCATTTCTTAAGCTGAAGGAATTGAAAAACAAATTCAAGCCATGAGTGACAATACTTAAGGATGCTTTGAGCAGAATGTTAAAAGATCCAAGAAGCATTAAAAGAAGATGGAAGAAGTATACAGAGTCACTGTACCAGAAGGAACTGACTGACATAAAAGAATTGCATGAAACAACATATGAGCAAGAGCATGTGGTGAAGAAGGAGGAAGTTCAAGCTGTTCTGAAAGAACTGGCAAAAACCAAGGCTCTAGGATTGACGGCACACCAATTAACATATTTCAACAAACAGACGCTACCTTAAATTTGCTCACTAAATGGAGCCAAGTAATCTGGAGGAAAGCCGCTTAGCCAGCTGGCTAGAAGAGATTGATATTTGCTCCCATTCCAAAGAAAGGTGACCCGACAGAGTGTGAAAATTATATAACAATATCATTACTATTACATGCAAGCAAGATTCTGCTGAAATTATCCAAAAACTGGAGCAACATGTCAACAGAGAACTGCCAGATGTGCAGGCTGGGTTTAGAAGAGGCCATGATACTAGGGATATTATAGTTAATGTTAGATGGATCTTAGCTGAAGCAGAGAGTACCGGAGGAGTGTCTATCTGTGTTTCATTGACTATGCTTTTGACTGTGTGGATCACAACAAACTTTGGTTGACTCTGAAAAGAATGGGAATCCCACAGCATTTAATTATGCTTATGTGAAACCTATACTTGAACCAAGAGGCAGTCACCAGAACAGAGCAAGGAGACACTGCATGGTTAAGAATCAGGCAGGTGTCTGCCAGGCATGTATTCTGTCTCCAAACCTTTTCAAACTCTATGCAGAGGAGATCATCCTGAATACTGGGTTTTATGAGGAGGAATGGGACATCAGGATTGGAGGAAGATTCATCAACAACCTGTGTTATGCAGGTGATACAATCCTGCTTGCTGAAACTGAGGATCTGAAATGCTTGCAGCAGAAGGTCAAGGACTGCAGCCTTCAATATGGATTGAGGTTCAACATGAAGAAAACAAAGATTCTCACCACTGGGCCAATTGGCAGCCTCATTATGGATGGTGAGAAGATTGAAATTGTTAGTAGTTTTAGTTTACTTAGTTGCACAATCAACACTCTTAGTACCAATAGCCAGAAAAGAGATGAATTACATTGAGAAAGTCGGCTGTCAGGGACCTCTCCAAGGTACTGAAGAGCAACAATGTAAGTCTAGAGACTAAGATGCGCCTGATACAGGACATAGTCTTCGCAATTGCTTGCTATGCATCAGAGTGCTGGACAATGACTAGGGATGATAGAAAGAGAATTGATGCCTTTGAGCTGTGGTACTGGAGAAGAGTGTTGAATATATATACCATGGACTGCTAGGAGAATAAACAGGTTCATCCTGGAGAAGCTAAAACTAGGCTGTTCCTTGGAGGCAAGGATTCTGAAGCTTTATCTGACATACTTTGGACATGTTACAAGGAGGGATTGGTCCTTGGGGAGGGAAATGATGTTTGGGAGGGTGGAGGGACAGCACAAGAGAGGAAGACCCTCGAAGAGATGGATCAATTCAGTATCTGAGGTAATGGGAGTAGGTATGTCAGAGACAATAAGGTTGTCACAGGATAGAGCAGAGTTTAGGGCTCTTATCCATAGGGTTGCTATGAGTCGCAAGCGACTTGAAGGCACATAACAACAACAACAATATCTTTTTGCACATGTCATTATAATACTTTGCCTTGTCTTCTTGAGTTGCCCTTTGAAATTTTTCAGCTCCTTAACGTCTTGATTTCTTCCCTTTGCTTTGGCTTCTTGACCGTCTAGAACAATATTCAGAATCTCTTCTGACATTCATTTTGGTTCTTTCTTCCTCTTTCTTTGTAATGACCTTTACATTCTTCTTGAACAGTATTCTTGATATTTTCCCCACAGCTCATATGGTCTTCTTTATTAGTGTTCAAGATGTCAAACATATTCTTGAGTTGGTTTTTAAATTCAGGGGGTTTAGATCAAATTTTTATTCCTATGGATATGATTTGACGTTCTTTAGCTTTAATTTGAATTTGCATATAAGTAGTTGATGGTCTGTTCCTCAATCGGCACCTGGCTTAGTTTTCACAGCTGATATTGAACTTCTCCAGCAATTCTTTCCACAGATGTAATTGATTTTATTCTTCTGCATGCCATTAGGTGAAATCCATGTGTATAGCTTGCATTTGTTTCTTATAAACATATTTTCTATGAATAAATCATTGATTGTGAACAATACTGTCATACTATCCCCAGCCTCATTTCTGTCACCAAGTCCATATTTTCTGACTACTGATCCTTCTTTCTGGTTCTCAACTTTTGCACTCCAGTCAACCATTATTAATACATCTTTGTTACATATTTGATTGATTTCTGACTCCAATAGTTGGTAGAAATCATCTATTTCTTCCCCTCGGCCCTAGTTGTTGGTGCATATATTTGAATGATAGTGGTAGTAAGAGGTCTTCCTGTATGTGTGTGGATACTATCTTGTCACTCAAAATATTGTATTTCAAGATGGATTTAGAAATAGTGGTTTTAACCATGAAAGCAACCCTATTTTTTCTCACCTTTTCATCTCTGTCAAAATATAACATATATAGGAAATATGATATATAAGAAATCTAATTTTAGTAAAAAACACTAGAATAAGATTGATGATAACTATTTGAATAGAGAGGAACTTTTTCTCCTATGCTGAATATATATTCTGTATCTTTATTTATAAGAATAAATAAAGATATAGAATCACAAATATCTAATTCTGTTTAATTTGAGGAACTGTGCACCAAAATAAAAATAATATTTTTCTACACACTTGAGTGAGGAATAAAAACTAGAATATTAAATCAACCAAAGAAAAACAAAAAAATCTTAAAAGTCTGGATAATGACAGTAGAGAAAAAAGAAAGACTTGATAATGACCTCTTGTATAAAGCAAGATATTGAACAAAGAACTTGCAGTGGAGACAAAGCAAACACAAATAGCAAGCTTAGAGCTGGAAAATCTGAAGCTGAATGTCAGTAGTCAGCAGTGTGCAAGGATAATAGGCCCAGCCTTAGAAGTGGAATTTCTTACTGTTTCCTAGAGGCTACACTTGGAAGAGCTCAAAAGAAAATCCATTATGACCTGAAAGCTAGTTACCTACTTGTATTGAGAAAAGTACAAATATTATTTAAAATTTTCAAAATAGTTGTTCGTTGTGCATAGCTGCAGTATAGGTTAACTAGCAGTGATACGCTTTAATGAAGAATTTTTTGTTTGTTTTTTGTTTTTGTTTTTGTTTTTGTTTTTTTAAATGAAGGATTTTGTAGAAACTCAGTAATAGTTTTGAGAGACTATTGCCATTAACAGAAACAGGGCATAGTTTATAAGTACTGGATTATAAATATTCGTATCTTCCTTTTCACATCAAATGTGTTCTCTGATATGCTTAGCTCTGCTGTGGAAACCACTGCTTTTGTTTCTCATCCATCCAGTGTTCTATGACAAAATGCTGCACATTCTTTCACTGAAACCTCCAAACCTGAGCAAAGAGAGCTCTTTACGAAAACTAAAGGACTTCTTTAAGTCACAAATAAACTCCTATCTAGCAATAAAAAAAAACTATCTCAAACAGGGGATTTGGGAGTCATTTTCAAGGTAAGTGGTTATGAGTAACTAGTCCATTTAGCTCCTTCATAACCCTACACATATATCACACAATAAATCTGTTGGTGTTGCCCTCAGGTTAAGATCTGAAAATCGTTCTTTAATGTATGAGAACCTCCAGGTGTCGGTTGAAAATTTAGATTTTCAAGTACTTTTCCTGCGTGTCTTTTCTGTAATCTATATTTTAATTATTGCTCCAGGTAACTACTATGTTCTGACAACCAAGAAATATTGTTTCAAAAAAGGAAAAGATCTCTTTGGAAAAATATCTAAGATTCAGCTTAAGAACAATAATGAAAAGAATCATTCAGAGCCTGAAGTAACTTTGCATCTCCACAGAAATATTACAGAAAAAAATAATTCAAAGGAAAGATAGGAAGAATGGAAGAGAGGAAAAGGGAGGTGAGAAAAAGTGGATTAGAGGCTTTTGATATCTTAATCCATGATTTCTAAGCAATGGAATGCTTATGAGGTCTGGGATTTCCAAGGGGTTTTTTCCCCCCCCTTAATGTTCCTGCTTTACTCAGGTTTAAAAAAGTAGGTCAGCCTGTATGGTAAGCGAAATCTCCCTACATACTCTTGCTCCTCTTTAACCTTGTTGTTATATACCATCTAGCCAGAATTGACCTATCTCTGACCCTCCAGTGAATTTTCAGAGGCAATAAATAGCATAGGGAGGGATTTCCCATCTTTCTTCTGCAAAGCAGCTAGAGGATTCAAACCATATGCCTTCAAGTTGGCAGTACCGTTCCTTACCACTAGGCCACCAGAGCTTTTACCTGTAGATACTTATTATTTTGTGCAAAGCCTTTGCTTCAAGTTACAGAAGGGTCTGGTCTATGGCAAGTGCAGGTTATGTGTCCTTCCCCAATGACAGATACATTTACTTATTTTCAGAGACAAATCCAAAGTTAATAGAGTGTGCACATGTTACAAGTAGCAGCCCATTATCACTTTGTAGCCCTGTAAGAGTCAGGGCTTGCACAGGCTTCTCCTAGTATTCCTGCTAAAATCTCTACATGGGAAAATTTTGCTTCTTTCCAGTCTTGATCTTGAATTCTCAACCGAGGCTCAGGGGAAAACTTCTGTGTCTGGGATTTCTATTGATTTTAAAATGTCCACTACCTCATACTTCCTGCTTTTCTTGTTCTTCTTATTGTTAGGTACCATGAAGTAGAGTATGACTCATAGCAACCCTATGAAGAGCCATCATGAGCTCGGCTGTATTCTGTATCACCCTCATCATCTCTGACACATTAGAGACCATTGATGAGGTCATCATGTTAATCCATCTCTTTGGGAACATCTTCCTCTCCTTCACTAACCCTCCATCTTTCTAAGCATAATGTTCTTTGCCAAGGAATAGCCTCACCCAGCTACATTTTCAATGTATAAAAGACATAGTTTTACCATTTTTACCTCTAAAGAGCACATCTATACTTTTTCTAAAATATATGTTTGGTTTTTTGGCAGTCCATGTGATATTTACTACTCTTCTCCACCACCACAACTCAAAGACATCAATTCTTTTTCTGTCCTCCTTATTCATTGTTCAGCTCCCTGATACATAGCAATTGATTGTGAAGACTATAGTCTGAATCAGACTCAAAGCTACCCTGTAAACAACAGATCTCAACCTTGCCCATCCCACATCATCCTTGCCATCTCTAATACGGTTGAGTCCGTTGCTACAGTCCCTATGCTTATCTATCTTGCTGAGGATCTTAATCTCTTTCTCTGTCCTGTCATTTGTTCCAGCATGACATCTTTTCAAAGATTGGCCTATCCTGACAATATGTCCAATATTTAAGACATTTTCACCATCATTTCTTCTAAGAAGCATCTTGATTACATTTCCTTCAAGATAGACTTAATTTGATCTTTATGCAGTCTACTGCATAGTCAGTATTCTTCTCTAATACCACAATTCAAAGGCATCAATTCTTCTTTATTTACTAACCAACGTTCACATGCATAGGAAGCCACTGAAAAAGCCATGGCTTTAATTAGGTGAACCTTGGTCTTTAAAAAGATATTCTTGCTTTCGAGCATTTTTGAGAGATCCTTAATGGTAGTTTTTCCCACAGCAACATAACTTATGATTTCTTGACTGCTGTTACCCTTGGTGTTTATTTTTGGACAAAGTAAAAAAAAATATCACTGACAACTTCTATCTGCTCTCCAACTGTCATTATGCTGTCTAAAGCTCGTATTTAGCTTTAATAAGTACTTTTAATTGGATTCTGTATTATCCCGGGTACCTAGTATCCATTCTTATATTCTCAAGAATTTAAAAAAATAAAAAGAAAATATTAAAACAAATAAAGAAATTAGAGTAATGGTCAAGTAATTTTCTGAAGTAGTTCTGGTGTTATTGTTGTTGTTATGTGCTATTGAGTCAAGTAGGGCTCATAGCATTCCTATGAATAACAGATCTGAATTCTATGTTGTCTTTTGTCAACCTCACAATCTCTGACACAGTTAAGCCTATTGCTTCAGTCACTGGTTAAGGTTCTTCTTTGTCTCCTTATCAATTCAGCTACAAATAACAGTAAACTTGTTTCCAAAAGAACCAAACAACACACCATCCTATCTCATCAGCACTAATTATCTCTATGTCTAAAACCAGTATTGTGGTAATTAAACAGATCTCTTATTGAATATCTTCCACTTCTTTGGCATTCTTTCTTTGTCAATTACAGTGTCTTTCTACAAACATTAGATCTAACATGGGTGTTCATTGTGGATCCAAGTAAAATGAAATCATTAACAACTTCAATCATTTCTCTATCATGATTGTTGCCTTTTGGTCCAGTACCAACAAATTTAGATGGA
>NW_006399850.1:13067869-13085544 GCF_000299155.1 Elephantulus edwardii
GTGGTGAGAATCTTTGTCTTCTTGACATTGAGCCTCAGTCCATACTGAAGGCTGCAGTCCTTGACCCTCTGCAGCAAGTGCATGAAGTCCTCCTCAGTTTCAGCAAGCAGGGTTGTGTCATCTGCATAACACAAATTGTTAATAGACCTTCCACCAGTCCTAACACCACAATATAGAAGGCTATAATCTTTGATCTTCTGCAGCAAGTGCTTCAAGTTTTCTTCACTTTGTGCAAGGAAGTTTGCATCATCAGCATAATGCAGGTTTACTCCAATCCTCCACATTCCTTTACCTAAAGTGCTGAATCTGAATGATTTGTTTAACATATAGAGTAATAAATATGGAGAAACTATAAAACTTGACATGCACTTCTTATGACTTTTAAGCCCCACAGTGTTCACTTGTTATGATCAGACACTTGCTTCTTGAACTATGTGTAGATTTCACATAAAGACCATTAAGTGCTCTGGGATTCTCATTCTCCTCATTGTGAGTCATCTGTTATGTTTACGTTTTAGTGCAGCAGTCAGAGTAAGACAGACTCAGAAGCAGGACTGATCATGACCTTCTGTAATAAAACGTTTGAGGAAACTCCATGAAAAATAGAGGAACATTGATGGATACTGGACTAGAAGATAAGTCTCTCAGGTTAGAAGACAAGCAAACTGAGTAGTAACAACTGCAAACAGCCATTAATAAATAGAACTTGGAATTTAAAATGTGTAAATCTAGGAAAATTGGAAGTTATAAAATAATAAATTAAACATATGAAGATTGATATTATGGAAGCAGTAAGCCAAGATGGACCGATATTATCTATTTTGAATCAGATAATCACATAATCTACTATACCACAAGTAACAAAGTAAAAATGAATAGTGTTGATTCTTTCTCCAAAGACAATATTTCAAGATTTATCCTGAAGT
Source organism: Elephantulus edwardii (assembly GCF_000299155.1). Classification (NCBI taxonomy): domain Eukaryota; kingdom Metazoa; phylum Chordata; class Mammalia; order Macroscelidea; family Macroscelididae; genus Elephantulus; species Elephantulus edwardii. The sequence continues at coordinate 13,068,796 of NW_006399850.1, forward strand.
ACAATGGTATGAGTTAGAGGATGCTATGAATGTGTATACAACAGAGCAGTTAATGCAATCATTATATATATATAATTAAAGTCAAATTTGAAGAAACTGAGGATTTATGCCTACTTTTGTAGTCTGAAATTGATTCAAATTGATACTGTAATGATGAACTAAAAGCAATTGGTAACTGGAATCCAAAAGTTGAAAAGAAGGATTGGTCATTGGCAAATATGAGTTTGGTGAAAGAAATGAGGTTGCAGATCAAATGACATAATTTTATATAATCAATTATACATTCATTGCAAATATTTTTTTAAAAAGCATTAACAATGACTATACATATGGATCTTCACTGCCAGATTACATAGATACAAGATCAGCACAATTGTAGAAAAAGTAGAGAAACTCAATATCAGTGATCAAAACAAGATCCAAGATTGAATGTGGAACAAATCATCAATTGTTGCTGTTATGTGCCATCAAGTCACAGGAGACTCATAGTGACCCTTTGTACAACAGCTCTGAACCATGTTCTATTTTGAGCCAATCTTATTGTCTATGACAAACCTACTCCCATTACCCTAGTCACAGTAAATCCATCTTATCTCTGTCCCTCTACCCTTCCAATTATCAATTATCCATATGTAAATTCAAATTGAAGATAAAGAAAATGAAAATGAGTTTACTAGAACAAAAATAAAACCTTAAGTTGAACCATCTGAAAAATAAATCCAATGCATTTAACGCTGTTTACTGAAACCTAGATAAGTTGTGAGATGACATCAAGGGTATCATTCATAAATAAAGCAAAAATTCTTTACAAAGACAAGGGGGGGAAACGAAATAAATGTCAAAAGCTATTCTGAAACTTGCAATAGAATTTTAAAAAGCCAACAAAGAGGGAAACTTTTGGAGTAAGAAAACCAAACAGAAAAATTAAAAAAGTAGGTGAATATTAGTAGACATTAGCAAGAATTGACTGCATTACTGAAAAAATTGTTGTTTCATTGAGTCCTTGTCTTCTGAGGCAGGAATAACTGTCTTTCCACCCAGTAGCTTCTGAAAAGGAAATGCAGGTGTGTGGGCTGCACTGTTGAGATCTTATATATTCTCTGAATCTTTTCCCTTAGCAATATATCCAAGACAGCACTCCTGAGACTTAGCCTACCTGTGGGGAAACACCCTGTCAAACTACAGGACAAGACAGAGAAAAGGACCAATCCCAGGTGGGCAAAGGGAAAGATTTCAGCTCTTTGCCCCTCTAAGAACACCTGGATGAGAAGCTAGCCACAGAAAAGAGGGAACAATACTGTCCGTAAATGACTAGCAGGGAAGGTTGTCACTAGAAAACTCAGAGACAATACTTTAAGTATGCAACTGATAAAAAAGAATCATAAAGATAAGAAGGTGTCAACAACCTACATAGACAGAGCATAAACTGCCTCTCACATACAAAGAACTTCACAATGTCAAGGAAGCAGCAGGCAACATCAAAAACTCTGAAAATAAAATAAGATTTTTCAAAAAGGCAAATCATATTGCATATTCCAGAAACAGGGAGGCAGAAGAAATGTATTGACATGTCCTTTGAACAGCTAATGAAGTAATGGAATAAAGAATTGAAACCATAAGTAAAACAAAATACCTCAGTAATAGGAAGCCAGAAGACATATATATTAATGTGAAGTTACATGGACAATAAATGAAGAAGTTACAAATGATGGAAGAAAGAAATCAAATTATAAATAAAATGCTATAAGAATTTTAAAAAAATAACAAGGCAGAGATGGCACAACCAACAAAATATTGGCAATATCTGAAAAGCATTAAATTGCAATCCAGAATATCTATCAAGGCTGAAATTGCAGAATTCCTCAACATGCCGTAGAGACAAAGAAAAAAAAAGAACAAAAGAGGTGGAACAGAGTCAGTGAGCTAGAAAACAAGAATCTCAGTGGGAACATACTAGAAGGGGAAAAACAAAACAAAACAGAGAAATAGGAAGGTAAAAAAAAAGAAAACATTAGAATCAAGTAGAATAACATAAAACACAACAATGTATGAGTGACAGAAATCCTAGTACAGAAGAAGAGGAAAAGCAGGCAGAAAATTGTGGAAGAGATGCTAGAAGAAAATGTCACAACCATCATGAAAAACTACAATCAAAAAGATCATGAAAATCCAAACAGACTAACATCAAGGAGGTGGGGAGATAATATCAAGACATATCAAAGTCAAGTTATTCAAAATCAAAGATAAGAATAGAACACTAAAAGCAGTGAGAGAATAAAGAGACTCACTTACAAAGGAGACCCTAATTAGATTAAGTTTTGATTTCTCAACAGAAACCATGCAAGCAAGAAGACAATGAGACGGTATATACAGCAGGCTGAAAGAAAACAATTGCCAGCTGAGGATCCTGAATCCTGCAAAGCTGTCCATCATATATGAAGAAAAAATTGAGTCATTTGCAAAAAAGCAAGAACTTAAATAATTTGAAAATACAAGACCAATTCTGCAAGAAATTCTAAGTGAATTTTTCACACAAAGAAGCCAAAGGAAAGTGGATAGGCTAAAGTAACCAGACACAACAGAAAAAGAAACGTGGCAAAAATACCTAACTTGTCAAAAATCACACTTAAGAGAAAAAGAATACTAGAATGGATTAAAATAAAAACAACAAACAAACAACAAAAACCCAAAGCTCATCAATATGTTGCTTACAAGAGACATATATAAGAAATGAGGGAAAAAACTTAAATTTTAAAGGCTAGAAAACTATATATCAAACAAATGGCATTTACAAAAAGTTGCAATAATAGCCTCTGATAAAATACACCTCAGGATAAAAACCATTATAAAAGATAGGGAAAAGCACTCAGGATATAATTTAAGACACAATAGATCAAGAAGACATAACCTTGGTGAACATTGACACACTAAATAATAGACCTGCAAAATACATAAAACAATGGTTAAAAGAGTTGAACAAAGAAATAGACAACACCACAACTAGTAGGGTGACCTTCATACGCCATCTTCAACAAAGGATAGGTCAACTTGAAAGAAAATCAACAAAGATGCAGAATAACTATATAATTGTTGTTGTTAAGTGCCATTGAGTCACAGCTGACTCATAGCGACCCTATGAAGGAGAGTCATAGATGCTTGGGTGCCTTTTCATCCTCTCTCCAGGGTCATAGGGTTTCCCGAGGCAAGTTATTATGGAAGTGGATGCCACTCCTCCTTCCAACTATATAATTAGCCAACTCAATATCATAGATAGTATTCAGGGTACTTTACCCAACTAAAATTCTATTTACTTTCTCTTCAGGTACACCTGATAGATTCTCCAGAATTGATAATTTACTAGGAAACAAAGCAAGCCTCAACATATTTAAAAAAACTTTGGCGTAATACAAAGAATCTTCTCTAACCACAATGCCATAAAACTAGAAATTAGAAAAAGATAAAGGATAAAATAACCACCCACATGGAGGTAAATACCACTATGCTTGAGTACTACTGGTCTAAATGTTTTATTTAAAAAATAAAAAGTGAAATAAAAATGTTCCTTGAAACAAGTAAAAATATAATATACTAAAACCTTTGGGATACAGCTAAGGAAGTTCTCAGTGGGCTGTTCATAGCAATAGGTAAAAACATGGGGAAAAAAGAGCTAAATTACTGACTTCCACTAAATAGAAAAAGAAAAAGCTAATTCCACAGCCTCCAGAGGATAAATTCAAGGACTGAATGAAACAAATGGGACAGAAAACAAAAAATCAATTAATCAACAAGACCAGGAGCTAGATTTTCAAAACTATTAAGAAAATAGACAAACTATGGGAAAAAAGACTTGAACGAGGTGACATCACAACAGAATTAGCTGAAATTAAATAGATAATAATGGAATATTATAAAATCTATTCTCTAATAAATATGAAAACCTAGAAGAAATGAATAAATCCTAGAAATCAACACCTTACACAAATTGACGCATACAGATGTAAGACCCTACACCTTATTTTAGGACCCTCAAACAGATACATCACAAAAGAAATTGAGCAGGTCCTAAAGATCCTCTATCACAAAAAGGCCTAATTCTACTAAGCCTTCAAAAAGGACTATCACTTAATTATATTTAAGTTATTTTAAAAATTGACAAAGAAGGAACACTCCTAGTGAATTCTATGAAGCAAGCATAACCCTAATATCAACCCTCGGAAAAGACATTACCAAAAGTAAAATATCTATAGTGAATATCTCTCGTGAACATAGATGCAAATACAGTACATATAAAAAATTGTTCATCATGACCAGGTGGAATTCATAACAGGCATGTAAAGATGGTTCAACATAAGAAAACAATTAACATAATTTGTCAAGTTAACAAAACAAAGAGCAATGACCACATGATCCTATCAATTAATGCAGAAAATACATATGAATGCTGAAATCAGATGAGTATTGACTAAAAACATAGAATGCCAGAAAGATGTTTACTTATTTTTTATTGACTATTCAAAGGCATTTGGCTTTGTAGGTGATAACAAATTATAATATACATAATACTGAAGGGTAAATCAGACTACTTAATCTTAACTATAACAGCAATTAAGAAAGCTCATTTTTAATTACACACTTTGTTAAAAATAACAATTTCTATAATACTAAATTTATGTATGAATTAATAAACTTTATTTTTAAATTGATGAACCAATATCTTCATTATTAAGAATTTAAATAACAGTTCCAAAGACTTGCTTCAGAAATCTTCTTGTGTAAAAATGCACAGAAATAAGGCATTTTTATCGTAAATCTGTAGAAATAAAATTGGGAAAATTCCAGATTGTTTGTTGTTCTGTGTGTCATTAAGTCAGAAGTGACCCATAGCTGGCCCCCTAGAGGATGTTCAGAGACAGTAAATTGCACGGGAGGGCACTGGCCGTCCTTCTCCAGTGGAACAGCAGGTGGATTCTCACCATATGCCTTTGGGATTGCAGCACAGCTTCTTACCACTAGGCCACTAGAGCTTGGCTAGCAGAATTTCCCCCTCCCCCCACCCCCGGCTTTTATTTTGACAATTTGGAACTAGGTTAAATAGAGTGGGCAAGTACTAATTGGTTACCTTAGTTTTCATTTCTAGGAAAGTCAGTTGATTGACTTGGGTTTCAACATCTGGGCAGGTTAGGTATTTAAAAATAATTGAAACCTAGATTACTAAATTGTGGTTTACTTACATAGAGTTAAGCATATATAACTCCATTTTTGATCCTATCTTTCTGTAGTGGAAAAAAGGGAAGTTCCAACTGAAATGAATACATAATCAGAAAAAAGTAGTATTATAGTAAAAGAAACCAAATGGGATAAGAGATATCTATAAATCTAAAACAGCATCTAAGGGGAAATTTACTCAGGTTAACAGCAACTAACAGTTAATTTGAGCTTATTGTAAAGCAAATTAAAACAAAGTAATTGATGAATTATGAATTTCTGACTTACATGCAGCCTATAGCTGTGAACCACATTCCATGAAACTTACTATATTTAGCAATTCAATGGTTTGTATTAACAAAGAGACATAGGTTTCAACATGCCAAAACAGTTTTCTTATTAATATATTCTTATATTAAACATATTTTTATGTATCTAAAAGTATTTCTTTTCTATGAATAGAAATGTATACTATATGGTAAAATAAATATTTGAATAATTGACATTAGATACAAATTATACCTAATAGATGGTTTGCCCCAATGCAACTTGACTTTTGATTTTCTGACTGCCATTGCCCAGAGTGTTGATAGTGGATCTGAGGAAGATGAAATCATTAATAACCTCCATCTTTTCTCCATTTATCATGACACTGCCTATTAGCCCAGTAGTGAGGATGATTGGGGAAATCTGCTGTCAAGAAACTCTCTAGAGGCTAAAAAGTAACAATGTCAGTCTAGAGGCAAAGGTGCACCTGATCTAGACCATGGTCTTCTCAGTTACTGGCTATGGTCAGAAAACCGGGTAATGAAGGATGATGACAAGAGAGTTTTGGTTCTGAAAAAGAATATTGAACATACCATAGACAAGAGAATAAAGAGTTCTGCCTGGATAGAGTGAAACCAAGTTGCTCCTTAAAAGCAAGGATTTTGGAGTACACACTTTGGGCATGTTGGCAGGCTGGTCCAGACTAGGTTCAGAATTATTGTTCCTAGGATCATTACGAGTCATAGTTGACTCACTGACACAAAACAGCAAAAACAACATTCCTAACAGTTCTGACAGGTAGAAATTCAAATTAAAGACTGGTTTAGAAGAGGGATTTTTTTCATAATCTGAGAATTGTCTGTAATACTTATATCTAACTGTGTAAAATAGAAATATTAGTTAATAATTGCTCTCACTTGTGACAGAAATTGTCCCAATTTTCCTCAAATCTGTTTTAAATCAGCAGTTACCAAACTTTGCTGCACTTTAGAATCATTTGGGGAATGTTATAAAATCCCAATGCCCAGGATATATCCTATATAAATTAAATCAGAATCTCTAGGGGTAGAATTCAGTCACTTAAGAATCTAAAACTCTCCAGGTATTTCCTATCTTCAGCCAAGCTTAAGAATCAGTGGTTTAAACAAGATCTAAAGTAATTCTTTCTCACGTTAAAAACAGTCTACAGCATATGGAAACTTTACAGATCATCAGGCACTCAGGCTCCTATTTTTTTCACAATTTTATCCCCAAGAGTTCAGTCACTTTATTGTCAGTGATGTCTGCTTAATCACAGATTGTATCCTAGTTTTAGGCAAGGCTCAGGAGAAATAAAATTAGAGAAAAGAAGATAGTGAGAGGGAAGCATCATATTTAAAAGCTTTCCCCAAGAGGCTCTTTTTTTTTTGCTCTATTTTCTTTCTCTTTCTTTCCGTCCTCACATTCTCATACATTCATTCATTCTCTCTCTCTCTCTCTCTCTCTCTCTCTCTCTCTCTCTCTCTCTCTCTTTCCTTCCTTCCTCTCTCACTCCCTTTTTCTTTTTGCCCCCCACCCCCATATAAATGAGCAGATGTCAGATATAAAGGTTTTAAAAAAGCAGGGAACTATTTTCATCTAGCTGTCCAGTTTTCTCCTATAAAAGATGGATACTGAGATGAAAGAACAGCTCTTTCACATTATCCTTAAAATACTGACAAAAAAATTCTGTCTATCTCATACACTGAAATATAAGAGTATCTCTACCATATTATGGGATAAGTCCAGGAAACTCTAATAACTAATATCACAATAAACACAGTTATATTGGTGTTTTTGTTTCCCATTATAAAATAACTTATTGTGTTTTTATTTAAAGAGTCCTGATAGCAAAGTTTATGCTGTGTTGTGTTGCTAACCACTAAATACTAAGAAAGAACATATTTCTGTAATATTTATAGCCTCTGAAACCAGCTGAGAGTTATTAAGAATGGAATTAACTCACGATGGTTGGTTGGGGTTTTCTCTTTGGTGTTTTATTAATTTTTCTCCCTCATTTTTTTAAATTTTTTTTTTATTCTAGCAGCCAGGAAATTAAAAGGCACATTGCCATGGGAAAGTCTGCGGTTAGGGACCTCTCCAAAGTGCTGAAGAGGAATGGTGTCTCTTTGGAGACTAAGGTGCGTCTTATACAGGCCCTGGTCTTCGTAATCAGAGTTGGACAATGACCAAGGAGGATAGAAGGAGAATTGATGCCTTTGAGCTGTGGTGCTGGAGAAGAGTATTGAGAATACCATGGACTGCTAGGAAAACAAACAGATTTGTCCTAGAATGGGTTAAACTGGGTGGCTCCTTGGAGGCAAGGATTCTGAGGCTCCATCTAACATACTTTGGACATGTTGTGAGGAGAGACCGGTCCTTAGAGAGAGACATCATGCTTGGGAGGGTGGAGGGACAGCGCAGGAGAGGAAAGCCCTCTATGAGGTGGATTGATTCAGTGACTGGGATAATTGGGATGGGAGTGTCAGAGACAGTGCGATTGGCACAGGACAGAGCGGAGTTTAGGGCTGTTGTACATAGGGTCGCTATGAGTCGCAGGCGACTCCACGGCACATAACAACAACATACTAGTTTATTTACAAAGTTTATATATATATTATTTTTCACACCAAATCTTTCCTCTTTCCTTTGCCCACCACTCCATCCACCCATCAAATTACGTGACCCTTAGGTTAAGACCTCCATGCCTCTGATCCTGACGCCTCCGTTCCTCCCTTCCCTCCTTAGATTCTCATACTCAAACCACAATAATGGTTTTATACAGTATTTGTCTATATGAGGCTGTTAGTTCATTTAGCACAATGTTTTCCAGTCCCTCCCAAGTTAGGTATTAATTTACAAAATCATTGCTCCTGCGTTCTGCATAGTATTCCTTTGTGTGAATGTACCATAATTTCTCAATCCATTCAATTGTGATTGGACATTTGGGTTGTTTCCATGTTGTTGCTATGGTTGCTATAAACATTGGTGTACAAGTCTCTGTGCCTCACTTCTCATTTTCGCAGAGTATATACCAAACAGTAGAGTAGCTGGGTCTTACGGAATTTCTATGTTAAGCTTTCTGTAGAAACACCAAACTGTCTTCCAGAGTGGTTGTACCACTTTACAATCCCACCAAATATGTTAAGAGTTTCTATCTCACCCCATCCTTTCCAGCATTTATTACTTGCTTCCCTGCTAAACTTTACTACTGCTAAAGTTCATAAGACACAAAGTGGGATCAAGCTTAGAAGGCCTAGACATACAGACAGGAATGCACAATCTAAAGAGGATAAAATTGATGAATGATATGTTCTAAAGATTAAATCTCAGTGCTCATCAAAAACGTTTTCCAACAGATTATAAAGAAAACCTACTGACTAGGAACAAACACTTGGCAATACCATCTCAGACAAGGGTCTCATATCAAAAGTGAAGCAATGAATTACTGGAAGCCCTAAGTCTCTGTAAACTTTCATTTAAATTAATAAAAGTAATTAAAAAAGCTTACAGAATATTCCTGGGCCTCCAGAAGATAAAAAAGTGTAAGAGACATGGAAAGACTTTTTCATAAAGTTTGAAATATTGTTATAATAGTAAAAATGTGACACAGAGACATGAAAGGTCTTAACTATTAGTTCCTTAAAATACAAAATGAGGACACCTTAAAGATAAATGTGGGGGGGAAAAAGCCTTATAAACTGACTCTCCATAGGGTTACCAGAGATTTTCAATTTAAAAACAATATCTACTAAGTGTAAAATCATGAAGTATAGAATGTAATAATGCTATTTACTTTGATGATTTGGCCTGATTTTAGCTAATCTTGTATTCTATTTTCCTCCTCAGTGTCTTTGTATTAGATATTTCTTTAATCTCTACTCAAATGAACAGAGGAAATACAAATTAATTTCCCAATGTGCCAACATATGGGATAGATAATTTAGCAATACGCCTGAAAAAAATTTATGTGCATTGACAAAGCCTGAATATTTTATTACTTGATTTAGAGTCAACAAATCCCCCATTGTATAAGTTTCTTCCTGAAAAAAAGAGCATGAGATTGGTGTTCACCTAGGTACCTTTCCAGGACATAAGCAAAGCATTTATTCATTACGGTTTTAAAAATCTATTCATTATTGCATTTCCAAAGACCTCACTTATACTTTTAAGAAATAAATTTAAATAATTTTTTATTACTTGCTATCCTCACATCACTTTTCATTTATCAATAAACAGTATATTGCTATAAAATAAATATGTAAGACTTTTTTCTTAATTTTCCAGCAAATTTACAAAAACTTTAGTCATTCACCAAAGGCATTAAATAACAACTTAAAAGAAAACCCAAAAATATTAAAGCTGTATTTTACTCTTACAAAGATAAGTGATAGCTAAATTCTATTCCATGTACACTTTAAAAAGACTCTACTATTTTTCATGCAGAATTTTGAGCTAGTTGAAATTCAGGTGACTGTAATAAATACCCTGGGAGCTTTTTAAAAGAAAATATCTTATTTTAAAATGATATTTTCTTAAAATTATTAGAAAAGCCCTTGTGCCTATGGAACCCACATTGTTTTCAATGTTAAACATTGCTTGAAACTAAATACCATTTTTAAAAAATTGCTGGTTAGTGCTGTCTGATTAGGGATATTGTCTAAATAATGTGGTTATAATTTTCAGAAAACTGTTTAATTGAAAAATAATTCAAAGTAATGAACTAAAAAGAATGATTCTTTAACATGCTGAGACAAATAACTATGTTATATAACAAAAGATGCTATTTAAATATTTTTAAATGCACTTACTAAGCCTGAAACTAGATTTTTAAATCAGTAAAATGAATTATTAATTAAAGTGTACTAGCACAATGAATCCTAGCTTTGGGATGTGACCACATATCTGGAAACGGGACACTGAGGCTCAGGGCCGTTCTGCTGTGGAGATAATGCCAGCATGGGGGTGGTGGGCACGGTGGCTGTCCTGCTGGATGAGTATGATGCATCACCCTCTTCCAAGTAAAGGAAATACATCAAGAGCAGTATATGGAGTTTCTATACACAAAATCCATCATTGGCTTTCTCCTTACCAGCTTATTTTCTTTACCTTATATATACTATAAATTATGGTTAAACTGCTGATATTTTTAACTTCAATAAGTCTATGAAGCTTTCTTTCTGCCTTTTTTTGGTCTTTTCCTCCCTTCTCCCCCTTATAATTCTCACTGGAGGTTGCTTTGGCCTCTTCTATTCTCTGTTGTCATTATTATGATATTAAGGTAACTAAGATTTTGAGGATAATTATTTTACACTTGTATATACAGGTTTCTAAAAATTAAATTAAAAATAAAGAGTTTTGGTTTTCGGTTTGGTTTCTCCCCACCCCCACCCCCACCCCTGCCCCTTTTAAAAGGAATAGATAGAAGGTCAGCAAAGGAGAGAAAGGCCCTCAATTAGATGAACTGACAGACATGGTGACTTTAGCAATGGGCTCTAGTATGTCAGAGAAGATGAGAATAGCACAGGATAGGGCAGGGTTCAGATTAGCTGTTCATAAAATAGTTATGAGTCACACTCAACTCAATAGCACCTAACAGCAATTATTGATAGCACAGTGGTCACAGCATTTAACTGCTAAACAAAACTTTGGAATCTTAAATCTTTCAATTGGTCTATGGCAGAAAGATGAGACAGTCTGCTTCTGTAAAACTATACACCATTAGAAACTTTTTGGGGGACGTTCTAGAATGCCCTGTGTGATCAATGTGAGTCAGAATCAGTTTGATGGCTGTTGGACTAATATACTGTTGTTGCTTTTGTTGTTATGCACTGTTTAGTTGCTTGAGACTTATAACAGCCTTATGCACAATACCTCTGAAGTCTGCCCTGTCCTGAGCCAGTCTCACTGACTCCAACACATCTACCCCCATTGTCCAATTTACTGTATCAACCCATCTCATCTGGGTCATCCTCTCTTGTGCTATCCCTCCATCCTTCCAACAATGATGTTCTTCTCCAAAGATCAGTCCCTCCTGGCCAAATGCCCAAAGTATGTAAGACAGAGCTTCAAAATCCTGGCTTCCAAGGAAAAACTTGGTTTCCCTCTCTCTAAGACAGACCTATTTGTTTTCTTGGCAGTCCATGGTATGTTCAAGACTCATCTCCAGCACCACACTCAAAGGTATCAATTCTTCCTCAGTCATCCTTAGTTATTTTCCATCTCTCTGATGCATAGCAAGTAATTGTGAAGACCATGGCCAGTATTAGGCACACATTAGTCTCTAGATTGACATAGCTGCTTCTCATACTCTGGAAAGGTCCCTGAGAGCAGATTTACCTAATGCAATTCACCTTTTGATTTCCCTACTGCTGGTGCTAAAATTTAAACCCCTGAGAGGGAGGTTGTTGTTGTTTACTATGGAGTCAGAACCATATCATAGCAGACACTTTCAGTGGGTTCTAAGAAGCAGTAGATCACACAGGAGGAAAGTGCCCATCCTTCTCCCACAGAGCAACTGGTACATTCAAACTGCATACTTTGGGGCTACAGTGAAGCTTCTTATCAGTAGGCCACTAGAATGCATATTTTCATTCTTTCCTGGTTGAGGAAACTCAGCATACACTCATAGAGTTTTATTTAACATGGTATCATAGTACTTTATTTAACATTATGCCATAAAACTTTCTCTGCCCTTCTACATGATTCTCCTATATATATTATTTACAATAGTTACAAACCATTAGACTAGAGAAGCATGATATTGAAACTTGATAGTAAGAAAAAGTAGAAAAATTAAAAGGGTAGTTCGACTTTTTGAAGTGTTCCCTGTTTTTGAAACGTTAAGTCATTTTTACCCATGAATTTAGGAAGCATCTACAAGGTTCTAGGTGTGACAGACGTAAGAGACACATAAGTCATGTCACTGCCCCAGAATGTCTATGTTCCAGTTTTAGTGGGGCGATAATGAGAAACATAGTGCAGACAAGTTCCCCTGAATTGTTTATTTATGTGAAGAGCATTCATATTGTGAAGAACATCAACAATTTTCTTGCTAAAGGGAAAAAGCAGCTTCTAATTATTGGTAAGGGGAGCTTTGGTGGCCGAATGGTAAGGAGCTGCACTGCCAATCTCAAGGCATGCAGGGAAAGCTGGGCAATCTTCTCCTATGCGACTTACCGCCTCTAAAAATCTGCTGGTCACCTATGAGTCGTGTCCCCACCTGACAGTACATAATAACAGCAAAGCACAGCACAACTAAGAAGCAACTTCTAAGGTCATGTTTTTGAACAATTTAAAAGTTTGATCCAAATAAAAAGGAAGGTTAATTATAAAAGTCTGAATATTTAATTTTATGCTTTTAAAATATAATCAAACATGCTGTAGCTATTTCCTGTTGAATTGACTCCAACTCTGGTAACAATAAATGTATAGAGAGTAAAACTGTTCCAAAGGGGTTTCAAGTCTGTAATTTTTTAAAGCAGATAGCTACTTTTTTCCTCCTAAAGCATCTCTGAGTGAGTTCAAACCACTAAACTTTTAGTTGAGCACTTAAAATCAAACATAATAGAGTATGTATTATCAATGTTCAGTCAGATTATAATGAAGATTATGGATCAAAATGTATGCCTCTAAATATGATTGCTTGATGAATTTTATTTAATATTAATGAAGATTAATCAAGACAGAAGTTGAGCATAATAGTACAATATAAATAAACTAAAAAAACCCCTATTGCTGTTAAGCAAAACTATTTCATATCTGAACCTCCAACAGTTTTCAGAGGCTGCAAATAGCAAAAGAGAGGATCACCTGCCTTTCTCCTATGTAGCTGCTGGTGAATTCAAACCTCCAGAAAGATGTGGTCTTTGGCTTAGAAGCACAAGTCCCTACAGACAATGACACCAGAGCTCACAAAATGTGGACTGTACTGTTGTAATGACTGAGAAATACACAAGAAAGAAAAAAATTATGATACACAAGAGAGGAAAATATTTAAGATTTAGTATGTGATTTGATGTATACCATTGAGTCAGAACCAACTTAATAATTGACTTTGAAAGGGGATTTTAGAGGCTATAAGTAACATGGGAGAAGAATGTTCATATGTTCCCTGGAGTAGCTGGTGGATTAGAACCATCTGCCTTTGAGTTAGCAGTGAAATTCCTTACCTATGGGCTTCCAGAGCTCCCTTTTTGTTGCTAGAAGGAGCCAGTACTTGGAAAAGGACATCACACTTGGAAAGGTAGAGGGTTAGCATAGGAGAAAAAGCCCATCAACAAGATGAACAGATACAGTGAAAGTAATAATGTGTTTAAGTATCTCAGAGATAATGAGGATGACACAGGATAGGGCAAGGTGCAGATCTGGTATTCATAGAGTTGTTATGGCATCTAAAAACAAAATTAAAACATTCAAGAGGAAAATGTTTATGTATACAGACATACTACTACAAACTTGCACACTAGTCTGTGCTAAAAGTGATTTTGAGAACTCTTGTAGCTTAATCAGTTGCTCTGTTGGTTCAAATGTCTAGCAAGAAGTGTCTTTAGATGCATTGGAATCCACCAGAGGTTATACAGGAGAAAGACGAATAGTCTCCAATCTTTCCTATCACAACCTTAAAAACCTAAAAAAGTGTCTTAACGAATAAAAATCAACTTGATACCAGAGAGCAATTTAGGTTAGTGTGAAGACAGATTTGAAAAATATTTTTGTTAATGTGCCTATCAAAAGTTGAACAAAAACAAATAGTATCATTTGTAAAGAACTCTTAAAATGTTTAAAATTAATACAGAATCTATTCAACTTTATACTTTTACATGGAACTGTACTTCACATCCTATGAAGGGTTTGGGATTTTACCATACTTGACAACAATGATTTAGACTCTGGAATCAGAGATGAAGGGCAATTTATTAATACAACAAGAAGAGTAGCTGGAATATTGTGTACCATTTACCACCCTTCATCTAACCAGGCAAGGATAAAAGCCAGCTTACACACACACACACACACACACACACACACACAGAGTCGGTTGCATTCCAAGAGAGAAGTCATAAACTTAGAGATCCCAAGTCTTTCATAATAAGGACAAAAAGCTCCTTTCCAAACCTTTTTTGACAATATAAGCAATAAGCCCTTTTCCAAATCTATAAGAAAATCTGCTCTTGTCCTAAGTGGCAATGCTCATCTTGTCTTTCTTGGGTATGTTGTTGTTGTTGTTGTTATATGTTGTTGAGTCGCTTGTGACTCATAGCAACCCTATGTGCAAGAGCCCTAAATGCTGCTCTATCCTGTGTCAACCTCGCCGTCTCCAACACACTCATTCCCACTACCCCAATCACAGAATCAATCCATCTCATTGAGGGTCTTCCTTTCCTGTGCTCTTCCTCCATTCTCCCAAATATGATGTCCCTCTCCAAGGACCAGTCCCTCCTTGCAACATGCCCAAAAGTATGTCAGATGAAGTTTCAGAATCCGTAGGTCTACAAATAGCAAAACATAACTGTGGAAACATAATATAAGATTATTATGTATGTCTCATATTTCAGACAAAAACTTGGAAAAACTTTATGGATAAGGAGCTCTTGTGGTCTAGTTGTCCCAAAGGCAGGTGGTTCAAATCTCCACAGGGAGAATGATGGTAATTTCCTCCTGTGGAATGGAAATTTCAAACACTGAAAACCCACTGGAGCATTAGTGTCAACTTGAGAGCACATGATCACAACAACAGCATGAATCATTTTCTTCCACAACTGTAATTTTCTGACTATATCATGCCTGGTGAAAGATATGTGCTAATTTTTGTCATTTGTCTCTCCCCTTGCTATGTTCTTAATGCTGTGCTTGAGATTCCATTCTCTCTTGTCAATCTATGCTATGTGATATCTTATCTACATTGCTGTTGTTATTTGTTTTAGAATAAGGAACTTAGACACTAACTCATAGCTGACCTTCCAGTGGTTTTTCAGAGGCAGTAAATCAAGGGAAGAGATTGCCCATCTTCCTCATAGAGAGGTGGTGCATTCATGTCATGTGTCTTTAGATAGATTATGGTACAGCTCCTTACCATTAAGTCAGCAGATCTCCCTATCTTTGCTATAGTGATTGCATAACTAAGTTTATTTCTAGTGAAATTCTTTATTCTGGTTTTCAAAACTCAAGTGGTTTCTTGACAGTTCTTCTTGCATGTCCCCCAAACCCTTCTTATTCAGTATGTATACAATGAAATATTAGCTCTCACTCTTTTCCTTATTTTTCTCTAAGTTAATCAACTCAGTTCTTCAAATATTCTGTGTTGATAGCCATTCTTTGCACTCATCTGTCATTATGTCTTACAGAGTTTACCTCACATTTTGTTTACATTTTTTTTTACCCCATGTTTTAAATCTCTTCTTTTTATCTTCATTTCCACTGTCAGTAGAATTTATTCCGGAATTTACTATCCATTTGATGAACCATGAAGCAATGGAACTTCACAGTGCAGAAGAGCAATTATTTGATAATGTAAGCCTTACTAGTTTATACCTTTTTACACCATTGGTATCAGGGAAAACTAGAACTCAGGATTTGGTCAACACATGCCTGAGTCTTTATTTTCTTTTACCAAACTAATCTCAGGTTAAGTATCTCCTTTTAGTCTTACTTTTTGTGCAACATTCTTTCAGGCACACATACTTTTAGTTTTCACTCTTTTCGCCTCACCTAATTAACTTTATATGGTAGGTCAAGAGTAATGTTCTTTGGCAACTTTTTCATAACATCCTTCACCAGTCAAATGTCCTAATCAAGGAATTGGTTCCAAATTCCTACAGGTATTTATTCTTAAACACTTTAATTGCACACTTTTAAACCTTTGCTTGTGTGATCTTTTGTTTGTAAGTGCTGTCTCATTAAGTTATAAGTGATTTGAGAGCAAGTGTCTGTTCTGCACACTGGTATCTCTGATACCTCTGTAAAGTCCTCTCTGGTGGCAGGAGTAAATAATATATATGTGTTCAGTATCCATTGAATGAATTATAACAATAAAGAAAATGCTTGTTTAATAATGGACAACTAGATAATAATATAATCATTTATTGGCCCAGTGGCAAGAAGCCGTGCTACAATCAATCCTAAGGGCACTTGTTTAGAGTTCAACAGCTGCTCTAGAGGAGAAGGATGGACAATCTCCTCCTGTGTGATTAACTGCCTAAGAAAACCCACCAGAAGGTCAGTGTAGGTTGGTTCCAACTCTATGCTGCTGTTGTTGTT
>NW_006399850.1:13088104-13090288 GCF_000299155.1 Elephantulus edwardii
AGACTAAAGTGTAACTGATACAGGCCCTGGTGTTCTTAGTTGCCTGCTATGGATCTGAGAACTGGACAATGAGTAACGATGGCAGAAGATGCCTTTGAGCTGTGGTGCTGGAGATGAGTATTGAACATGGACTGTAAAGAGAACAACTGTTTCCTGAAGAGGATGAAATCAGGATTTTCTTCTTGGAGGTAAGGATTTTTGAAGATCCATCTCACAGAGTATGTTGCCAGGAGGAAACAATCTTTGGAGAAGGACATCATGCTTGGAAGCGTAAAGGTTAAGTATAAAAAAGGAAGACCCTGGACAAGATTAAATGAATCAGTGACTTGTAATGGGGACATGTGTGTCAGAGGCAGTGAAATTGGTTCAGGATGGGAAAAGGTTCAGGGTCATTGTTCATAGGGTCTCTATTAATCATAGTTGTCTTAGTGTCACATAACAGCATGGTGCAAATATTAAGCACTTGGCTTTAAACCAAAAGGTTAGGGGTTAGAACTCAGTGTCTGTGTAGCTGTGCCTGAGAAAGAGGAGAAAATTTAATGGAGATCTGCTTCCATAAATATTAAAGGCTAGGAAATCCTACGGGGTAATTCTACTCTGTTACAAGGGGTCACTATAACTTGAAATAGACTTTATGGTACTTAACACCAGTAATGGTGCAGAATTTATTATTCACTTCGATAACACAATTCATCTCATTGTTGTCTAGTCAGAAGCAACTCTTAGCTGGCCCTCCAGTGGGTTTTAGGGGTCTATAAATTGCAAGGGAGAAAACTGCCAATCTTTCTCCCACTGAATCTGTGGTGGATTTGAACTGTCAGAGAGGCGCCATCTTTTGGTTAACAATGCCACACCCTATAAACTTGTCTATATACAGACAGAGATATAGACTGAGATAAAAATAAATGCATAAATAACCTGTGTCATATTAGTTACCATGTATTTTCCAAAGAGACTATAATAGAAAAGACACTTTTAAAAATTGTATTTAATTTTAAATTCAGTATATTAGCAAGAGCCAAGATTTACATTATATACAACACATCTACAATAGTCATTTCAGATACTATTGTACACTATTTTCAGCCCAATTGAATGTTTTACAGGATATAAAATATATGTATAGACCTATCCCATGGACCTAGAAACATATACATTAACCTTTTAGTATCATCATAATGGCATGGAAAGCCATATAAAATTGACTCATGTCGGAGATTTGCAAAATATAATTCTTGCAGCTCTCAATTTTATTATAAAAGTAAATCAACAAAATGGGCCCTCCCCTCTCATAAAGGTACACAGTTATAATCAATGTTCTCATACTAAATTTCCTCTTACATTTACAAACCCATAACTGACACTGCAGAACAATAGTGCTATTTATTTTTTCATAGAGATATTTGTTTTCTACTATAGTATGTTTGAGATGGATCCCAGAAGGCCCAAGTTTGAAAACATGTTGTTTTCTAAGCACATACCTGAATTCTAAAGAGTGACTATGTTTCTGAGTAAAAGAATATTTCAGATAGTGATTTTGATGTTCTTTACTCTGAATATGTTGAAGTATATAAAAGAATTCAGAGATTAAGTATCAGAATGGAGTTGGTCTTTTCTGTCTGGATGTGGGGGGAAAGGGCACATATAAAGAAATAATATTGTCTATAGGAAAATTTAAAACATATTACTATCAATTGTAAAATTAATCAATCAACTTCTATTCTGACTAATAACAAAATAGAACTATCAATAGGATGATGTTTGACTTTCAAATGAGGAAACCAAGCTCTGTTAGTGTATACACAGGGATTACAATACATGTATACAATATATGAACACAAACTTGCAAAATTAAGAATTAAAAATAATTAATAAGATAAATTTATAAATGACATTGTTTTTCTCCTTTCTGTCACTTTGTTGTTGTTGTTGTTGTTATGTGTCGTTGAGTCGCCTGTGACTCATAGCAACCCTATGTACAACAGCCCTAAACTCCACTCTGTCTTATGCCAATCGCACTGTCTCTGACACTCCCAATCCAATTATCCCAGTCACTGAATCAATCCACCTCATAGAGGGCCTTCCTCTCCTGCGCTGTCCCTCTACCCTCCCAAGCATGATGTCCCACTCCAAGGACCGGTCTCTCCTTACAACATGTCCAAAGTATGTTAGATGGAGCTTCAG
>NW_006399850.1:13093848-13095862 GCF_000299155.1 Elephantulus edwardii
ATTGCATAGGGCCACTGCTGTGAAATGGGACTGACATCAGGGCTGAGGGAAGACAAAGGAAGAGGGGATAAATAATGGATACTGCATTGAAACAGATGAGGGAGAGAACCGTTTCAGGGGGATATATGATTAGGTGTTATTGTCATGATGGGAGTCCTGAATGAATGCAGCACAGTGGCATGTACTTGGGGGGAGGAATTGTATAACAATGAAGGAATTTTTCTTTTATTTTGGAAAGAGAAGAGCGAATTGGAGGGCGGGGTGGGCAGGTAGAAAAGTGCAACAATGAATGAATGTAAATCCTAAGTCTCTTTAAACTTTAATTAAAATTAATTTTAAAAAGAAATAAAAGAGAAATGCGCAAAGGAAAAAAAAAGAGAATTCATTGGAAGCCTTGTTATTAAGTGCTGTTTATTTGATGTTAACCAGCAATGATCCCATATACAACAAAATGAAACCATGCCCAATTTCACATCTTCAGTTTCTCATTTGTTCTTAAGCACATTGTTCAGTTATTGTAGAAATATATTTCCATTCAATGGCTTTTCCTAGCATGATGTGCTTTTCCAGAAGAGTAGCTTCTCCTAATAACATGCTCAAAGTAATATGAAAGCAGTCTTATGATCTTTTCTTCTAAGGAACACCCTGTTTTCACTTATTCCAATACAGATTTTTTTGTTCCTTCAGTAATATATAGTGCATACCTAGTGGCCTAGTGGCAAGAAGCTGCACTGCAATTCCAAATGCACATGGTTCAAATCCACCAACTGATCCACAAAAGAAGAATGTACTATCTCCTACCAAGTGATTAACTGACTCTGAAAACCTACTGGAGGGTCAGTTAAGAGTCAGTTCCATCTTGACTACACAATAATAGTCATAACTAGTTAGAAGTAATTCTGATAATCACTAGAATCCCTGTCTTAGTTATCTAATGCTGCTGTAAGGGAAATACAAGTGAATGCATTTAATAAACAGATATGTACCTTCTCATAATTTCCCACTACCATCAATTCAGTTCTTCCTCAAAGTGACCTTCCACGCTGTTGCAAGCCTGTAAGTAGCTAACAGAGGCAATTGCTTATCTTTTCCCCCAGAAACAGCCGGATGAGTTGACCTACTAGAGACACAGACTTTTGGCTAGCAGTATGGAATACCCTATGGAATACTGCACTATTTTGGCTTTTTTTGGTGTCACTGAATTAACTAAAATTCATTGCAATCCTTTGAACAACAGAGCTGAATCTTTTTCTATCCACAAGTGACTCGACAGCACACAACAACATTTATATAGTGACTGCAGGAGTAGGTTCAAAGGTATCAGAGATGAGGAGGATGGCACAGGATTGTTGTTCATAAGATCACTAGGAGTCATAGTGCACTCAAAGCCACCTAACTACAACAACATGCTCTACATGTTTGTGAAACTGGTGGAGTAGTTGATCAAGGATTGTGCTGTTTACTCCAAGGTGATACTCCTGGTGGTTCACATACACCAGTAGCTCAGTGGGAGAAAGATAGGTAATCTCCTTCCATAAGTTTAACATCCTCCAAAATTCCACTAGAAAGACAGATATGAATTGGTTCTGACTTTTTGGCAATGAGAGAGTAAAAAATAATTAGTTGGTGAAAAGAAAAACAAAATGTATTCAGCAATGAACGGGTCAGTTCTGAATGTTTGTTTAAACATTTTTATATCTCAAAAAGATTCACTGCAGATACACACTACATCAATTTTTCCTCATCAACCTAACAAAGATAACTCATTCGCAAATGGGATTATAACTATTTATAAAATATATTTTTAGAAGCTATAATTCAATCTAGGCAATGTCCTAATCTATAGTGTTTCTAGTAGTTTTAGCATACCAATGAAAAGCATTGTTGTTGTTGTTATGTGCCGTTGAGTCATGTGCAGTTCAAAAAGGCCCTATATAGAAGAGCCCTTAATCCTGCTCTATCCTGTGCCAACCTCGCCATCTCCAACACTCTCATTCCCACCACCCCAATCACA
>NW_006399850.1:13096412-13109482 GCF_000299155.1 Elephantulus edwardii
CCATATTGAAAACTGCAGTCCTTGACCTTCTGCAGAAAGCGCTTCAGGTCCTCCTCAGTTTCAGCAAGCAGAGTTGTGTCATCTGCATAACGCAGGCTGTTGATGATTCTTCCACCAATCCTGATGCCACATTCCTCCTCATACAGACCAGTGTCTCAGATGATCTGTTCTGCATACTGATTGAAAAGGTATGGAGACAGAATACATCCCTGACGGACCCCCTTCTTGATTTTGAATGATGTAGTGTCTCCTTTCTCTGTTCTGTCAACTGCCTCTTGGCAATTTAGTGATTTTCTCATGTTCAACAAAAATAGAAACCTGTAACCACTCAAAATGGTTCTCCTCTGGTGGGTTTTTAGAATCAGTTAATCATCTGAAAAGAGTTTACCCATGTTTTTCCTGGTGATTTAAACCATGTAGTTTTAATATAAGCTCAACTCCTTGCCCCTAGGCAACAGGAACTAAAAAAAATCCCTCAAAAACATTATTGTGGAATTGAAACCTGTTCTTTTTTTAAAAAATAATTTTAATGAACATTTACAGAGAATTTGGATTTCCATTCATTCATTGCTGAATGCTCTACCCGCCCAGCCCTCTCCCCCCATCCTCCAGTTTGCTCCTCTCTTTCAAAAGTAAAAGAAAGACTCCCTCCCTGGTACACAATCCCCCCGCACCCCTCCCACCGCCCCAAGTACATTCCACTATGCAACCTTAATTGTGGACTCTTGTGATAACCATAATACCCTATCGTACATAACTTTTAAATTATTCAGTCCCTCATCTGTTTCAGTGCAGTATACACAATTTATCCAGTTTTTCTCAGTCTTACCTCCACCCTGATATCAATCCCATTTTACAGCAGTGGCACCATGCAATATTTGTCCTTAAAATTATTTTACTAGTTTTAAGGAACATTTATAGAGATTTTGGATTTCCATTCATTCATTCTTGTACTTTTTTCTCTACCCCACCCAGTTCACTCTCTCTTTGAAAAGCAAGAGATAAACTTCTTCGTTGGTATATAATCTGCCTGCCCCGAATACACTCAACTATGCAACCTATTCTTAACTGATCCTTCAGTGAACTTTTGGAGACTCTAAATCCAATGAAAGGAAGTTACAAATCATTATCCCATGGAACAACTAGAAGATTCAAACTACTACCAGACAGACACCACCAACTACTATCAGATAGACATTTATACTTAACTACACAAATCCACAAGTATAGGCCACCAGAGCTACCTACTCTGCCATTAGGGCTCCCTAATAGGAAACGGTTGCCATTGTTGTATGCCATCAAGTATGAATTGATTCATAGCTGAACTTCCAACAGGTTTTTAGAGAAAAGAAATCACACAAGAGGAGATTGCCAATCGAACTATGGGCCTTTGGGTTGGCAGTACAACTCCTTACCACTATTGTTGTTCTTATTAAGGACCATCAAGTTAGAAGTGACCCATAGCTGACCCGCAGCAGGTTTTCTGAAGCTGTAAATTTGCAGAGCAGATTGCCTATCTTTCTCTCGTGGAGCAGCTGGCGGATTCAAATCTCCTGTCTTTGGGATTCCAGTACAGTTTCTTACCACTAGATCTTGCACTCATAGTACATTTACTATTAGAATTTGTACTAATAGTAAACATTTCCAAGATATCTTTTCTGAATAACCAGTCAAGCAAGCAACATGATTGCTAGGGATCCACAAATGGGTGGGGTAGAATTTCTCAGCTGTGGATGATAAAGGAGTTGGGATTGATACTTTACACTTTTAAATTACTACAAAACGAATTAAATATTTAAATGTAAAATAAAAGCCAATCTTTCAGAAAAGAACAAAATATATTCATGGATTTAAATGTGGATACTACTGTTAGATGTCATCAGGTGACTCATGGTGATTTTAAGAAGAATAATTCTGAACCTTGGCCGATGCTTCACCATCCACAGGATCTCTGTCATGCTCAAGTCCATTGTGGTAGTCACCGTGTCAATCATATTTGGATAGAATTGCTTACACATGTATCATAAATGAGAATGTTCATAAGTTTTCTAAGAATAAAATCATTCGGTTCTGTTCACCAAACAAATTTTAAAAAGCACAAACTTATCTAAGAAGCTCCAATACATGTAATTCATAGGGAACTGAGGTGGCCTGGTGGTAAGAAGCTGTACTACAATCCTGAAGGCACACAGTTTGAGGCCACCAACTGCTTCACAGGAGAAAAGATGGGCAGTCTGCTCCCGTGTGATTAACTGCCTCTGAAAAGCCACCAGAAGGTCAGCTCTGGGTTGATTCGGACTCTACAGTATTTAACAACAACAATATACACAATAAACAATAAATTCCAACAAATAAATAAAAATGTTCTTCTTGTTCTTGTTGAGTGTCGTTGCTTCAACTATAACTCTTAGAGACTACATGAACAACAGGTGTGTAATCTGCCCTATCATGTGCCACTCTCATCATCACTAATATATTTGAGCCTATTGTTACAGTTCCTGTGTCAGTCCATCTTGTTGAGGGTCTTCCTCTCTTTTGCTGACCCTTCACCTTTGCAAGCATGATGCCCTGTTCCAAGGACTGGACCTTCCAAACAACATGCCCGAGTATGAGAGATGAAGCTTTTCCATTCTTGCCTCCAATGAGCACGCTGGTTGTGCATTCCCAAGACATATCTATTTGTTCGGACAGTCAATGGGATACTTATTACTTTCCTCCAACACTGCAATTCAAAGGCATCAATTCTTCTGTGATCATTAGTCACTGTCTTTTAGATACATAGAACGTAACTGAAAAGACCATGGGTTGAATCAGGCATACTTGATCTTTAAAGTTTTATCATTGCTAAAAAAAAAAAATAAAATAAAACAAAAGTTTTATCATTGCTCCTTAACACCATAGAGAGGTCCTTGACATCAGATTTGTATCTTGAGTTCTTGAGTGTGATGCCAAGGTGTTGAGTGTGGATCCAAGATGTAATATATGGCAACTTCAACCTTCTCTCCATCTACCATGTCGGTGCCCATTGGCTCAGCGGTGAAGATTTTTGTTTTCAATACATATTGAAAGCTGTACTCTGAACTTTAATGTAGAGAAGTGGGGAATCCAACAAAAAGACAAAAAAATTGAACAGACTGTAAGTGACTTATAACTAAAGTTGCTCAATTTCATTGATAACCAGGGATAAAAAAAACTTAAACAGACAAATTATTTTGGCACACATTTAAAAGTCAGACAACACTAAATGCTGATAACAATGTGAAGAAATGGAAAATTTGGACAATGGTGAAAACAAAAAGTTCAACCCCTTCTTAAACAATCTGGCATTATGTAGTGTGTTGTGGTTGCTGTGTATCACGAAATCAAAATTGACCCATAGCTGACCCTCCAGTGGGTTTTCGGAGTATTTAATCTCACAGGAAGAGACTGTATATCTTCCTTTTGTGGGATAGTGGAGAAGCTGGAATATTCAGGCTACATTTCTTTGGGTTTCCAGTGCAACTCCTTACCACTAGGTTACCAGAACTCCCTTATGTAACATAGTAATTTTCCATGTCCTATGAGAACATTCTATTCTCAATAAAGACTCCAAAGTTTTCAGTACATATCTATATTAGGCACCATGCACAAGAATGCATATGGTTAGCAACAGTTAGCATTCCAAGATTTATGACAGTCATATATCATGAAAACTCTATTCCTATGTCCACTTTTTATGTAGGACTTACTTCTTTCATTGATTAGTTTAAAAGAACCATTATTTAATTTTTTGTGCTTCATGGGTTTCCTAACTTGTCACACTTGCAATATTTAAATTCTTGTAAAAAACTAATTTCACTTAATGTGCCTGACTACTAGCCATTTCTTAATCATGTAAAGTTTTGAAATTGAAATATTCTGATTTTCTAGGTATTACAAATGTTCTACTAATTCCTAAAGGTTATTCTTAAAAACCAATCCATTTTTATATTAAAAAATTAAGATAACATACATAATTTTGAAATTCAAATATAGAAGTGCTTAAACATTTTAAAAGATGATCCTTAAATGTAAAACTGCATTGGCATTAAAATGTAAGCATACACAGTATCTTAGGCAAGAAAGGAATATGGATGGTTCCTTCAAAGATAATATGAATTTTGTTTTCTTCAAATGTTTCACACTATTATTGTATAATGTCAAAAAGTAAACATCTTTTCCAGCAATGTTGTTGGTAGCCATACTATGATGATAATAATTACTACAGTTACCAGGTTATAGGAGTCCTGGCTACTGGTGCCAAGAGTGTTGACTGTGGAGCCAAGTAAACTAAAGCTATTTACAATCTCAATCTCTTCATGAGTCTGCTTATCAGCCCAGTTGTGAGAATCTTTGTTTTCTTGATATTGAACTTTACTCCATATTGAAGACTGTGGTATTTGACCTTCTGCAGCAAGTGTTTCAGGTCCTCCTCGAAGACTTCCTCAGGTCCTGGTTACAAAGACAGAGGAGGAATAAAAGACCAAAGTAGATATCAGAAAGGACTCTGAATACTGCACTAGAGCATCAAGAAGTCAAAGCAAAGAAATCAAGATATTAAGGAATTAAACAGAAGATTTCAAAGGCCACCACAAGAAGACAAAGTAAAATATAATGAAATGTGCAAAGAGCTGAAGTCAGAAAATCAAAGGGGCCAAACTCACTCAGTGTTTCTTAAACTCAAGGAACTGAAGAACAAATCCAAGCCTCGAGTTGCAAAACTTAAGGATGTTTTGGGTAGAATATTGAATGATCCAGGAAGTAGTAAAAGCAGATTTAAAGAGTATACAGAGTCATTGTACCAAAAGTAATTGGGGGACACAGAAGAATTTAATGAAACAATGTATGAGCAAGAGCCTGTGGTCATAAAGGAAGAAGTTCAAGCTTCTCTGAAAGAATTGGCAAAAACAAGGTCCCAGAAATTAACAGTATACCAATTGATATATTTCAAAAAACAGATGCTGCCCTAGATGTACTGACCAAGTTGTGCCAAGAAATCTGGAGGACAACCACCTGGCCAACTGACACTTCCCATTCAAAAGATAGGTGATGCAACAGAGTGTGGAAATTATTGAACAACATCATTAATATCACACAGAAGCAAGATTCTGCTGAAGATTATAAAGAAATGACTGGAACATCAAACTGGAGAGCTGCCAGAAGTCCAGGCTGGGTTTGGAAGGGATCATGGTACTAGGGATATTGTAGCTAATGTTAGATGGATCTTGGCTTGAAGCAGAAAATACCAGAGGAATGTCTACCTATGTTTCATTGACTATGCATAGGTTTTTGACTGTGTGGACCACAACAAACTGTGGCTAACTTTGAGAAAAATGGGAATCCCAGAACACTTGATTGTGCTTATGCAAAACCTATACTTGGACCAGGAGGCAGTCATCAGAACTGAACAAGGGAACATTGCATTGTTCAAAATTAGAAAGGTGTACACCTGGGATGTGTCCTATTCCAATGCCTTTTTAATCTATATGCAGAACAGGTTATCTGGAAGCATGGGCTCAATGAGGAGAAATGTGGCATCAGGATTGGAGGAAGACTTATCAACAATCTGTATTATGCAGATGACACAACTCTGCTTGCTGAATCTGAGGAGGAATACATTTATTATAACAAGAATAAAATAGTATTTTAGAAGTAGATTTTGGAATTTTATCATAACATGAATAAAATGACATTTTAGAAGTAGATAGTGTATCAATTAATTCATGAATAAAAGAAACATATTCTTTCTATTATTAAAAATAATATTACCTTGATTGCTTTTAGCTATTGCTGAATTTATTGTTTGATCTGATTTTTAGCACACCTATAAAGCAGAATGAAAATTAAAACAGCCACTTTAAAAAGTTCTTCAAAAAAGAATTCCTTATACTTGCTTAAATTTTGAAAGTACATTGAGCAGTTTCAACTAGCCTTAAGTTTATAGTTCTGTTGAAATGTAGAAGAATAGAAAAAAATCCAGTTTTCTTTAAAGATATATTTTGTACATATCGGTTTAATACGTTCTTTTCTCATGTCTATATGCATATATATGTAAATTAAAAACAGTTATTAAAATATTTATCAATATAAATGCATTCTTTAAAATAATTTTTAAAATGTATAGAGGTAGAAGTTATATTTTACCATCAATGTTAAGCATTCTTGTTTTACAACTCAGAACTAATAATTAACTAAAAATTAAGTTTCTTGAAAATGGCACTAAGCTCTGATATGCAGTACAATACTTCTTGTAACTAGCATAGTTTTTCTTAACACTGATATTTTAACATTTGATTATATTTTATTATCTTATATATTCAGTATTCAGAAACTTACAGAATAAAATAATAATTGACAAATTCCTATGGCAAATAGTAAGATTGGGGAAAATTACCTTGAGTTATAAATCTAATCTTAAAAAGCAAAACTTATCTTAAATCACAATAATACTTAACATAATGGAAAGTAAATATGAAGAAAATTCAATTCTCAAAATAATAATAGTAAGAAAAGCAATCTTCAGCATGTCTAAAATGTGCTGCTTTGGAATAATAAAGTACATGAATACAAATAAGCTGAAAAAAGTAAACAGTATAGAGAATTGGTAAAATAAGCTCTTGGTATACTCTTCACAACCATAATTCTCCCCCTGGCCTTATTCAGTATACTAGGGAGCTCTGGTGGTAGATTCCAAAGCAAATGTTTCTTCTATCCCAAAGGCTTTCCATGTCTAATGGTTTGAATCCACCATCTACCCCTTGGGAGGAAGACTGGCAATCCCCATCCCTGTGATTTGCCACCTTAAAAACTCAATGGAGGGTTGCTATGAATTGGAAATGACTGAAGGCAATGAGTTCAGTGAGTAAAGTATGTAATACTGAAATTTTTCATGACCTAGTTTTATTCTACAAATTGAATGGCACTCATTGCATAAAGTAGATATGAATATCTACAGTTAGCCTCTCCTTTGTATGAGAATTTTAGCTCAGGGGGTGGTGGCAGTTCTTTTTAGGACAGGAGACTTTCTTGAAAAGCTCTGTTGATGACTTTGACACTTTACACCTCCGTACTTCTTTTAGAACTTAGTCCTTAGAAACTGTGTTAATAAAGCAACTAAGAAGGCATGCTAAACAGATACACTGAAAACTCTAACAAATTCTAGCCTAAAAAGTAATATAGCATTAACAAAATTATCTTCCTAATATTAGTACTTCAGCCACTATTAAATGTGTCATTTTCAAAAGGCCAGAAAGCACTCATCTGCCATAAAAACTAATGACCTGATGACAGGAACTTTAAAATAGAGCTGCTTTTCACTGACTGGAAATAAACCAAAGCATCCTTGGTTTTTTGTGTTGATTTTTGGGGTTTTTTTGTTGTTGCTGCTGCTATTTTGTTTTAATCCTAACCTTAGTGGCTGAGTGGTAAGGAATTGTGCTGCCAAAGCAAAGACACACGGTTTGAAGCCACCAGTTGCTCCAAAGGAGAAACATGGGCATTCTCTTCCTGTGTGATTACTTTCTCTGAAAACCCACTAGAGGATCAGCTAGCTCTGAGGCAATTCCTATTCGTAGTACACAACATCAACGATTTTAAGGCAACAAAGTAAACAAAATTAACAATTGGCTAAAAGTTTAGGCACTTGTTTTTGCTTGCTGTTTATTTTCCCTTAAATATAATGTCTGTTTCAAATAGCATTTCAGATTTGAGGCCTTGAGCACCAATGAGCGTAGACCAAATGAGCTCTGGGACAATATCAAGAAAATCATCCATGAAGAATGCAAAAGATCATTACAAAGGCTGAAAAAGAAGAAAAGACCAAGATGGATGTCAGATGAGACTCTGAACATTGCATTAGAGTGCCGAGAAACCAAAACGAAAGGAAAAAACCAAGACATCAAAGAGCTGAACAGAACATTTCAAAAGGCAGCCCGGGATGACAGCAAGATACTATAATTAAATGTGTAGATATCTGGAGTCAGAAAATCAAAAGGGCCAAAGTCACTCAGCGTTTCTTAAGCTGAAGGAGCTGAAAGACAAACTCAAGCCACAAAGGCAATACTTAAGAATACTTTGGGTAGAATATTAAATGATCCAGGAAGTATCAAGAGAAGATGGAAGGATTACGCAGAGTGACTGTATCAGAAGGAATTGGCAGACACACAATAATTTCATGAAATAACATATGACCTAGAGCCAATGGTGATGAAGGAGGAAGTTCAAATTGCTCTGAAAGAATTGGCAAAAAAAAAAAAAGGCTCCAGGCGTTGACAGCATACCAATTGACTTTTTTCAACAGACAGACACTGCCCTGGTTGTGTTCACTAAGTTGTGACAAGGAACCTGGACGATAGCCAGTCCAATTAACTGGAAGAGATCAATATTTGTTCCCATTCCAAAGAAAGGTGACCCAACAGAGTGTGGAAATTATTGAACAATATCATTAATATCATATGCAAGCAAGTTTATTCTGAAAATTATCCAAAAATGTTTGGAACAATATGTCAACAGAAAACTGCCAGATGTGTAAACTGGATTTAGAAGAGGTCATGGTACTAGGGATATTATAGCTAATGTTAGGTGGATCTTAGCAGAAAGCAAAGAATACCAGAAGAATGTCTATCTGTGCTTCATTGACTATGCAAAGGCTTTTGACTGTATGGATCACAACAAGCTATGGATGACTCTGAGAAGAATGGGAATCCCAGAACATTTGATTGTGCTAATGTGAAAGCTATACTTGGGCTAAGAGGCAGTCATCAGAACAGAGCAAGGAGGTACTACATGGTTCAAAATCAAGAACAGGGTCCATCAGGGATGTATTTTTTCTCTAAACCTTTTCAATCTATATGCAGAACAGATCATCTGAGACATTGGGCTGTACAAGGAGGAATGTGGCATCAGGATTGATAGATGAGTCATCAACAACCTGCGTTATGCGGATGACACAACTCTGCTTGCTGAAACTGAGGAGGACCTGAAGCGCTTGCTGCGGAAGGTCAAGGACTGCAGCCTCCAATTTGGATTGAGGCTCAATGTCGGGAAAATAAAGATTCTCACCACTGGGCCAATTGACAGTATCAGTATGGATGGTGAAGAGATTGAGATAGTTAACAGTTTTCGTTTGCTTGGTTACACATTCAACACTCTTGGTACCAGCAGCCAGGAAATCAAGAGACGAATTGCATTGGGAAAGTCAGCTGTGAGGGACCTCTCAAGAGTACTGAAGAGCAATGACGTCAGACTGGAGATTAAGGTGTGCCTGATCCAGGCTATAGTCTTTGCAATCATGTGCTATGCATCGGAGAATTGGACAGTGAATAAGGATGATAGAAGGAGAATTGATGCCTTTGAGCTGTGGTGCTGGAGAAGAGTGTTAAATATACCATGGACCGCTAGGAAAACAAACAAGTTTGTCCTGGAGAGGGTGAAGCCAGAATGCTCCTTGGAGTCAAGGATTCTGAAGCTTCGTCTGACATACTTCAGGCATGTTGCAAGGAAGGACTGGTCCTTGGAGAGGGACATCATGCTTGGGAGAGTGGAGAAACGGCGCAGGAGAGGAAGACCCTCGATGAGATGGATCTATTCTGTGAGTGGAGCGGTAGGAATGAGTGTGTTTGAGACAGCGAAGCTGGCACAGGATAGAACGGCATTTAGGGCTCTTGTTCATGGGGTCGCTGTGAGTCACAAGCGACTCGACGGCACATAACATCAGCAACAACAACAATAGAAGTACAAATGATCTATTAATACATAGTAGATGGAATATCAAAGAGAATAGTTAAAATTTTTATGTGGTCACAACTTTAGACCAGAAAATATACAGGAAGGAAACAAGCAATTCCTAAGCACTTTATACCCAGATTCCTCAAATATTAATGCTCTGTATTAGTTTTATCTCTATGTCTGTATCTCTTTCTGTCTGTATTTCCATATATATTCTCTACACATGAATACATATAAATAAAGCGTATGTACATTTACCTATATTTTCCGAAACTTTAAGAGAAAATTTCAAATCTATTTCATTTCTACTTTATCTATTAATTATTTGAATATGTATTTTTAGAAACAACGTATTCTCTTATATAACCGTAGTTCAATTAACACAATAGGGAAATCTTCTTTGAGAAAAAAAAAAACATTGTTTAATCCACAGAGAAAAGAGCTTACTGAGATTTCTTCAACTGCTCCAATAGTGTCTCTTTAAAAAAAAAAGAAAATACAAGATCATTCATCACTCTCAGCTGTCATATGTCTTTAGTCTTCTGGGTTGCAGAGTCTTGATATTTTATGACATTGATATATATATTTTTAAAAGAAGGCAGATCAGTTATTTTGTAGACTATCCTAGAATTCATCTGAAGGGTGTCTCCTGAGTAGATTCGGGTTATGAACTTTTGCTCCCATTTTGATCAACACAGTAGAGCAGCTACTGAGCAGGATGTAGATTTTCTATTCTCTGTGGGGTTACATCCGCGGGAGAAGAATGAGTAATCACTTCCTGTGCAATTAGCTACCTCTGAAAACCTGCTGGGGGGTTGGTTATGGGTACATAGCAATAAGAACAACAATCATATCGGTATATATAGCCCAACAATTTGCTTGTTTGTGATCACTCCAGCTCTTACTAGATCTGGTACACATTTCTTTAGCGATTTACTAAATAGTATTCTATAATATAGGGTTGCAATTTTATGTTCCATGTCTACATTTTTTAAAAGTAAACTTTTAAAGTGATTATAATAAAATTTTGGAAAATATAACAGCAGTGGCAACAAAAGTTCAGATCTTCCCAAATTACCATGTAATAAAGGATCATCAGGTAGCAAAACCAAAACTTCCGCTTAAAATTTCAACTAAACTATGCATTCCTTCAAATCTCAAAGCAAAAGAAGTTGGAACAATGTAAAATCACCTATGTTATCAACATTTGTGTCAAAAAAAAAAAAAAGAAAGAAAAAGAAAAAAGTTATTTTCCGGATCTAAACGCAGTAGAAAACGGACTTTTTTTTTCTCATAATGACCCTATGTACAATAGATTCAAATCTTGCTCTATCCTGTGCCATCCTCATAATCTCCACCATCCAAAAACCCCTTGTTGCAGTCACTGTGCAAATGAATCTTGCCAGAGGGATCAATATGACCAAAGGATGTGAAAGAAGTCTCATCATTCTTGCATCCTTTTTTTTTTTTAATGAGTGAACAATTTTTATTGAAACCCTCAAAGATTAAAGATGACTAGGTGGTGAGTTTGCCATTCTTGCATCTTAACATGGCCCTAACTACAGATCATCTAAGACAGGTTTCTTTGTTCTTTGAGTAGTTCAACACCAAAGCATCAATTCTCCTTCAACCTTAGATACTGACCAGATATGAAGCAATTTTCAAAAGCAAGCTATAGGTAGGGCACAAACAACATTCATGTGTTTTATCACTTTAAAGAGATTCTTGGCATACTCTGTTTGTGTTTGTTGGAATAGAATTGAGACTCAGAAATCAGCTCACCTACTTATGATCAACTGATTTTTTACAAGGAGATGAAATCAGTTAAGTGGGGAAATGAAAGCCTCTTTAATAAATAGTGTTGGCAAGATTGAAAACCATCTGCAGAAAACTCAAAGAAGAAGTATACCTCACACTACACACAAAAAACAACTCAAGCTGGAGTGGGGGCCTAGGAATAAAACCAAAGACTATAAAATTCATCAGATAAAAGCTAGAGACTACTCTAGAAGCTCTAATCCACAGCATGAACAGACTTCCAAGCATAATGAAAAACCTACAACCAGGAGAGAACAAAATAGATGAATGGACCCTTCTAAGACTCAAGTTCCTAAACACATCAAAACCCATCTCCAACAGGGTAAAAAGGAAACCTACAAATTGAGGAAAAACACATTTGGAAATTACATACCTGATAATAAACTCAAATATAAAATTTATAAAGTACTCCAGAATACTCTGAACAAGAAAAAGGTAAACAACTCAATCTCAAAACGAGCACAGAATATGAATACACATTTTGCCAAAGAAGGCATACACAAGAAGAAATACTCAAAATCTCTGTCAGAAAGATACAAATCTAAATAACTAGGAGATATCATCTCACCCCAACAAAAATATCAAAGTTCAACAAAACAGGAACACTAAATGCTTCTAAGATTGTGGAGTGATTGGAACCCCTATCACAATTGGTGGGACTTTTCACTACTGGTGGGACTGGAACCATTACTCACTGGAAGTTTAAAATGGTGCAATCACTATGAAAGGTGATCTTGTGCTTTCTCAAAAAGTTGGAAAAACAAATACCATTTGATCCAGCAATCCCATTACTTGAAATATACACTAAAGAAACCAGAGTCGCCACTCAAACAGATGTATACACAACCATGTTTATTGATGTGTTGTCACAACAGCAAAGAGATGGAAACAACCCAAGTACCCATCAGCAAACAAAAGGATAGACAAACTATGAAATATTCACGTAATAGAATATATGCAACACTGAGAAACAATGAACTCATAAAACACTATATAATTTGAGTGACCCTGGAGGATATTATGCTGAGTGAAATAACCCAGTAACAAAAGGACAAATACCATTTAATACCACTGTTATAAATTAGGACTC
This sequence comes from Elephantulus edwardii, assembly GCF_000299155.1. NCBI lineage: Eukaryota > Metazoa > Chordata > Mammalia > Macroscelidea > Macroscelididae > Elephantulus > Elephantulus edwardii. The sequence continues at coordinate 13,109,065 of NW_006399850.1, forward strand.
ACATTGAGAGTAATAGAATAGGAAAAGTGTAGATAATTAAAACTGCATTGGAACAGGTGAGGGGAGAAGTGTTTAAAATAAAAATATGATTAAGTAGGAAGGGATCCAGGTGGGGAGTGTTTTGAAGCGGTCTGACTCTACAGAGGTTTTAATTTCTGGTTCCGGTAAGATCCTTGGTCATTGTTTACTGGTCATTGGCTGTGAGTTGATTGTATTCGGCTTCCTATTTAAAAAGGCATTTATTCATCAGGACCAGATCTAGGTGAGGAGTATTTTGAAGCAGTCTCACTCTACAGAGGTTTTGATTTTTGGTTCTAATGAGACTCTGGGTCATTATTTACTGGCCATTGGCTGTGAGTTGATTGTATCTGTCCCCCTATTTAAAAAGATATTTTTTCACCAGGAAGGGATCCAGGTG
>NW_006399850.1:13119981-13129396 GCF_000299155.1 Elephantulus edwardii
GTTTTTGGATAATCTTCAGTAGAATCTTGCTTGCATGTGAAATCAATGATATTGTTCTGTAGTTTCCACCCTAAGTTGGGTCGCCTTCTTTGGGATGGGAACAAATATAGACCTCTTCCAGGCGGTTGGCCAAGTGGTTGTTCTCCAGATTTCTTGGCACAACTTGGTGAGCACATCCACGGCAGCATCTGTTAGCAGAAACATGTCAATTGGTATACCATCTATTCCGGTGGCCATATTTTTTGCTATTTCCTTCAAAGCAGCTTGAACTTCTGCCTCCATCACCATAGGCTCTGGCTCAAATGCTATTTCATTAAATTCTTCTGTATCTGACAATTCCTTTTGGTACAATAACTCAGTATATTCCTTCCATCTTCTTTTGATACCTCCTAGATCATTTAGCATTCTGCCTAAAGGATCCTTGATTGTAGCAACTCAAGGTTTGAATTTGTTCTTCAGTTTCTGAGCTTAAGAAATGCTTAGGACTATAAAAGGTATCTTGCCACTCTAAAAGCAATAAAAGTAAATGGTCTTGGATAAAGAGGTAAAAAATGTCCAATAAAATATAAAAATGACCAGGTTTTCCAGGGTCACCCATTTTGTATAATACTTTATGAGTTCCTTGTTTCCCAATGCTGTATAGTATCCCATAATGTGAATATACCATACGTTCTCTAACCATTTGTTTGTTGATGTCCATTTTGGCTGTTTCCATCTCCTTGCTATTGTGAAAAACACAGCAGTAAACATAGGCATACATATATCTGTTTAGGTGGCAATTCTGATTTCTTTAGGGTATAGTCTCAGTAGTGGAATTGCTGAGTCAAATGGTATTTCTATTCCCAAATTTTTCGTATTGCCTTCCAGAGTGGTTGCACCATTTTATCCTCCTATCAACAGTCAATAAGTGTTCCGGTTTCCCCACAACCTCACCAGTGTTTGTTGTTTGCTGCTCCAGTTTCCCCACAACCTCACCAGTGTTTGTTGTTTGCTGCTCTGTTGAATTTTGATATTGTTAACCGGGTGAGATGATGTCTCATATTTGTTTTGATTTGCATCTCTTTCAGAGCTAAGGAGTTTGAAGAATTCTTCATGTGTTTGTTTACCATCTGAACGTCTTCTTTAGTGAAGTGTATGTTCATATCAAAATGTGCCCATTTTGCAATTGGGTTTTTTACCTTTATCTTGTTTTGGTGCTGGAGTATTCTGAGTAAAATATCTCAGTCACAAAAGGACAAATACTGCATAATGCCACTATTATAAAACAGGACTGGGGGTTGGGGCAAACTAAGAAAAGAGGAGATAAATAATGTACACTGTGTTGAAACAGATGAGAGAGAGAAAGAACTGTTTAAAAGGAATATATGAGTATTATTTGCATGACAACAGTCCAGAATAAGAGATGCATAGCAAAGTGGACTGGGGCGTAGGGTGGGGTGGGGTGGATTTTGCAACAATAAAAGAATTTTTTTTCAAAGAGAAAAGTGAGCTGGAGGGGTGGGAGGGAGGAAAATGTACAACAATGAATTAATGGAAATCCAAGTTCTCTATAAACTTTCACTAATATATCAGTTAAATTTTAAAAGCATTAAAAAATGACCCAGTTTACTCTCCCAATAGAGACTAGTAGAACTTCCTAAGGCTATGGGCTTTAGTCACTCTTTAAGCTTAAAGGAAAACTCACCCTTTGGTTCCACTTAACCAGATAAAACTATATAAATTATATGTTTTATAGGATGAATGATAACATTATGGAGAAGCTCACTCTCAGCCACACAATATAAAAATGATGACAAGGATAAAGTTCAGTTGAGAAACAAATATAGGATTAATGGAAGCAAATATCTCTGAAAGGAGAGCACAGTTACCTTGTAGAGATTATCATTAGTGTCATAAAATGAAATGTTTAAATGGACAACAAATTTTCTTTGTAAACCTTACTTAAATCACAATAAAAATACATGATGTATAATAATTTTCAACTTTAACATTCAAGTAGTTACCAAAAAGGAACAGGCAAACAAACAAAAACTCAAACATTTATCCTGTCATTGAGTGGATTCTGGCTCGTGGCAAGTCTTCATCAGTTTCCAAAACTTTAAATCTTTACAGGAGGAAAATATTAATCATTCTCCCATCAGGTAGAACTCAACAGTGTAACACATAATGTGCAATACCATTAGTTCTTCTAAATATTTATATGAAAGTCTGCCCAATTTGTTCACTTTTCCCTACAAAAGCACTGGTGGATTCAAACCACAGAAATTTTGGTTAACTGTGAAACACATAACATGTTATGCCCAAAAATTCAGTAAGATGTTGACAGAGTAACAGTATCTTTTTACCTAATAATAAATCACATTGATAGTCAGAGTTATGTTTCTATTTTTTAAATGTTAACTTTGACTTTTAATATCATTATTTCAGCCAAAACATGGAAAGAACCTTCTCACTTCGGACATGGATTACATTTTACTCGCCAAATTTGCTCTGGACCCTCAAAATATTTTGTCCCTATGTGTCAAGAACAGAGAAGTGCCTTGTTTTGGAGCTTTGTCTGTTAAAGGAAAAATACTCTTTTGGGGGATTTGACAGGCTTCTTATATGACAAATGGAGAAGAAACTCAAGTTAGCAATATGCTCACCTTGTCACTATTTGAGACAAGGAACCTATGGCTACAGATAATAAGAGAAATAGGAACCTCTGAGGACAACTGAATTACCTTTCTCACATTATTTCAACAGTTGTCTGCTAACCTTTGGGTGACACTAACTTTATATATTTTCTATGAGAAGGAGATATAGGTATATTTCCCTTTTCTGATCTAGACTTTGCAGTCAGAACAAACACTTTGATAAAAAGCCACTAGGGACAGTATGATTTATTACAGTGTCATTTCCCTGATGTAAATATTCTTTGAATATATTGATTTGTTAGGCTTTTAGTTCCTGGTTTTATATCAAGCCAATGCAAGAAAGTCTGAGAGACTTAGCTATGTAAATTATTTTTCATTATATTGTTTGACAGCATGCCAACTTAAATTTTTTTCACTATTTATTTTAAATGTTCCAAATAGTTTTGTATGTGTATTTTTAGGCAGACTAAATAATGTATAACTTAGCCAGCATTTTGCTGCTTAGCAGTTATATTTTCACATATTAGATACATCCAAAGTCATAAAAATCATTTCCAATTGCTTAGGAAACAACGTAATAGAAATGTTTTATTAGTTTATTTTTCAATAATTAGGAGCTTGAGGTTGTTGTATTTAACTTGATTTTTTTCATAATAGTTAACATTCAGGTTATTAATCTCAAAAAGTGTGATTTCTTATTTAGAATTGCATAATAGTCCATATGTTATTGGGTTTTCATTTACCTACCTTTGTCTATTACTGAGGCTTTTGGTTGTTTCTAATGTTACTAATATACTGGATTACATCTCAATATCAAGAAAACAAAAATCCTCACCACTGGACTGGTAGGTGATAGTTATAAATGATAGTAAAAACTGTTTTAAATTTTCAACAATTTCAGCTTACTTGGATCCACAATCAACATCCTTAAGACCTCAAGTCAGGAGATCAGGAATTGTATTGCATTGGGCTAGTCAGCTATGAGGGACTTCTCCAAATTACTGAGGAGAAGTGAAGTCATTGTGAAGACTAAGGTGCGTCAGATTCAAATCATGGTCTTTCCAATCACTTGCTTTACATCTGAGAGCTGGACAATGAATAAAGATGACAGAAGAAGAATTGAAGCCTTCGAGATGTGGATTTGGAGAAGAATACTAAGCATCCCACGGACTGCCATAACAATAAACATTTGTCTTAGAGAAAGAGCAGACAGAGCATTCTTAGGCAAAGATAATGAGCTTCATCTCACATTGATCATTATTGTTGTTAGGTGCCATTGAGTTGAGTCAACTCACACAAATTCTGTGGACAACAAACTTGAACCCTGTGCTATCCTGTGCCGCCCTCACACTCTCCAGCACGTTTGAGCTCATTGTGCAGTCACTGTGTCAATCCACTTGGCCAAGGGTCTTCCTTTCTTCCACCATCCCTCTACCTTCCCAATCTTGATGTACTTTTCCAATGAATAGCCACTTCAAGCAATATGGCTAAAGTATATGAGATTAAACTTCATTATTCTTGTCACCTTTCAAATGGACATGTTTTCCTTTTGTTTGGCATCTTGACACTACAGTACCATCCTTCCAGTCTCTTCTGCCATCCATTTCAGTTTTTTTCTTTCTCCTCCACTTTTGTAATAACCTTTTACTTTCTACATGGAGGATATCTTTGATATCATCTCATGACTCATCTGGTCTTTGATCATTGGGGTTCAATACCTCAAACCTGTTCGTAAGATAATCTTTATATCCAGTTGGAACTGATTCAAGATCTTATATTGGTTCCCAAGGACTTTTTTCATTTTCTTCGGCCTGTATTTGAACTTGCATATGAGTTATTGATGATATGAGCCATACCTAGTTTTGACTGCTGATATTGAGCTTCTCCAACAATTTCTTCCACAAATGTAGTCAAACTGACTCCTATGTAGCCCATCAGGTGAGAGCCATGTGTAAAACTGTCATGTGTGTCTTTTTAAAAAGGTATTTGCAATGAATAAATCATTCTACATACAAAATTCAATCATTCTATTTCCAGCCTCGTTTCTATCACCAAATTAATATTTTCCAACTATTGTTCTTTCTTCACTATTTCCCACTTTTGCATTCCAGTTACTGGTTATCATTAATGCATCTTGATTGCATGTTTGGTCAATTCTGGACTACTAGATTTGGTTAAAAAATCTAGATGTAGGAACATACATTTGAATAATAGTTGTGTTAATGACTTTGCATCCTTGTATGCATATGGATTTTATCCTCACCACATAATATTTCAGGATAGAACTAGAAATTGACTTTTTACTATGAATGCTGCACTATTCTTCCTCTGTTTTTTTCATTCCCTGTGTAGATGTCATATGATCATCTGATTCAAAGTGGACAAAGCTGGTCCATCTCATCTCACTAATGCCGAGTATGTCAGAAGATTTCAAAGGGCAGCTCTGGAGGACAAAGCAAAGTATTATAATGGAATGTGCTGGAATTGGAGTATAAAAAGGGAAACACTTGCTCTTCATTTCTCAAGCGGAAAGAACTGAAAAACAAATGTAAGCCTCATGTCGCAATATTGAAAGATACTATGGGCAATAAATTGAATTACCCAGAAAACATTAAAAGAAGATGGAGGGAATAAGCAGAATCACTATACCAGAAATAAATGATTGACATTGAAAAATTTCAGGAAATACCATATAAATAAGAGCCAATGGTAATGAAGAAGGAAGTAGAAGCTACATTGAATGCATTGGCAAAAAAAAAAAAAAAGCCACAGGAGTTGGTGAGTTATTAATTGACTTATTTCAATTAACAGTTGCAGTATTGAATGTGCTCACCAGGCTATGCCAGGAAATGTGGTAGACAGCTGTCTGACCAATGGATTGGAAGAGGTCCATATTTGTTCCCATTCCCAAGAAAGGTGATCCAACTGATTGTGGGAAATATCAAACAATACCAGTAATATCACTTGCAAGCAAAATACTGCTGAAGATCATTTAAAAATGGCTAGAATAGTACATAGATAGGGAACTTCTAGAAGTTCAAGTAGGATTTAGAAGAGTCTGTGGCCACCAGGATATCATTGCTGAAGTCAGATGCATTCTGGCTGAAAGTAAGGAATCCAGAAGAATGTGTATTTGTGTTTTATTGATTATAAAAAGGCATTTGACTGTGTTGATCATAAGTTGTGGCTTATTAAGTGTGCTCATGCAAAACTTATACCTGAACCAAGATGCTGTTGTGTAAATAAAGCTAGGGAGCCATGCATGGTTTAAAGTTGAAAAGGGAATGTGTCAGGGTTGTATTCTCTCTTCATACCTATTCAATTCATATGCTGAGAAAATTATTCAAGAAGCTAGACTCTATGAAGAGGAATGTGGCATGAGGATAGGAGTGATACTCATCAATAATCTGCATTATGCAGATAACACAACTTTGCTTGCTGAAAGTGAGGACTTGAGGAACTTGTTGAAGAAGATCAAGGAATGCAGCCTTCAGTAAGGACTGCATCTCAATATAAAGAAAACAAAGATTCTTATCACTGGATCAATAAGCAGTGTCATAATGGATGGAAAGGAGATTGAAACTGTCTATAACTTCTTCTTGCTTGGATCCACAATTAACACCCTTGGTACCAGCAGTCAGGAAATAAGGGGATATCTTGCACTGGAAAAAATGTGCAATTAGGGACCTTTCTAAATTATTGAGAGGTAATGAGGACTAAGGTGCATCTGATTCAGGCCATGGTCTTTCTGATTACTTACTTAACAATTTGGAGAGGGTAACTGGAGTGTTCTTTGGAAGCAGGAATGAAGAGACTTTGCCTCACATTCTTTGGGCATGTTGCTAGGAGGGGATATTCCTTGGAGAAGGACATGATGCTGGGAAGGGTGGAGGATCAGTGAAGGAAAAAAAGACCCTGAACTAGGTGGATTGACAAGGTGATTGCTGCAATGGGCTCTTGTGTGTCAGGAAGTTTGAGGATGGTGCAGGATAGAACAGGGTTCAGATCTTTTGTTCATAGGGTTGCTATGAATCATACTCAACTTATAGACATCTAACAACAACAACAACAACCATAAACAACAACATTATTATCTCCAAGTAGCAGTCTGGTGTACTTCCTCCAAGACCTATTTGTTATTTTGTCAGTCTTTGGATATGCAATACTCTTCTCCAACACACAGTTCAAAGGCTTTAATCCTTCTATTGTCAACTTTAGTCACTGTCCAGCTCTCAGCATCTTAGCAAGTGATTGGAAATACCATGGACTGAATAAGGTGCATTTTAGGCCTCAAATTAAGGGTATATTTTTAGGAAAAGTTATTCCTTGGAAAGAGATATGATGTTTGGAAAGGTGAAGGGTAAGTAAAAGTGAGGAAGACCCTCAATGAGATTGAATGGATTGAAACAGTGACTGCAGCAATGGACTCAAGTGTGTCAGAGATGATGAGAATGAGACAGAGTTCCAATCTGTAGTTCATAGAGTAACTATGAGTTGTACTCAACGCAATGATGCTTAATAACAAAAATGTCATACTAGGAATTTTTGTCTACAAATTTTCATGTGCACTTTCTAGTAAAATATATAACAGTGGAAATATTAGAATATAAACTATACAAAAAACCAATGCTTTTGGGTTTCAAAACTTAAATTAGTAAGTCAAAGGCTGTAAGAAAAGTGAAATTTTTGTTTAGAGTTTTTTGACCAGAATATCTCTGGTAGCCTAGTGGTAAGAATTTGTACTTCAATCCCGAAGGTATATGGTTTGAATCAGCCAGCTGGTCTGCGTGAGAAGGATGGGCAATCTTCTCCCATGTCATTACCACTTCTAAAATTCCTCTGGAGGACCACCTATGTGTAAATTCTGACTCAACGTACACAACAACAATGACAACTCTCTTTTTAGTTATTTATTAGTTCCCTTTTCAACTTGTTGTTGTTGTTATATGCCATTGAATTGCCTGCAACTCATAGTGACCCTGTGTACAACAGCCCTAAGCCTTGCTCTATCCTGTGCCAATCCTATTGTCTCTGATAAACCTACTCCAATCACCCCAGTCACTGAATCAATCCATCTCATTGAGGGTCTTCCTCTCCTGCAGCGTCCCTCCACCCTCCCAAGCATGACATCCCTCTCCAAGAACTGGTCCCTACTTGCAAAATTTCCAAACTATAAATTATGAATTTTCGCCTCCAAGGAGCAGCCTAGCGTCACCGTCTCCAGGACAAACTTGTTTGTTCTCCTAGCAGTCCATGGTATACTCAACACTTCTCCAATATCACAACTCAAAGGCATCAATTCTCCTTCTATCATCCATAACCATTGTCCATTGCTATCTGATACATAGCAAGTGATTGTAAAGATCAGGATCTCTATTAGGCACACTTTAGTCTCCAGACCAACATCATTGCTCTTCAGTACTCTGGAGAGGTCTCTGACAGCAGACTTCCCGCATGCAGACTTTCCTGGCTGCTGGTGCCAAAAGTGTTGATTGTGGAGCCAAGCAAACTAAAGCTGTTTGCAGTCTCAATCTCCTCACCATCCATAATAATCACCAGTGATTAAATGTATCAATGGTGGGGGGTGTCACTCTATAAAAGTTATCCCTTTCATTACTTCTTAATACATAATTGATTTTAAGTTAAACAGACAAGACAAAGTTCTCTCTGAATTGTACATATTTTAAATATTTACTCATTCACCTATTCATATGCTATTTATTGAATGTTTTCTATGTGCCTGAAAATATCTCATATTTTTTAAATAGAGTATTAACAAGATAGAATCTTTACTTTATGGAATTTATACTCTTATGAAGAGACAATGTATCAGACAGTGGTAGCTTTGAACAGAGTAAAGGAAGCATGAAGGAACAGGGTTGGAATGATAGTTTCTTTTTCATGTAGGTGGTAAAAGGTAAGTCCTTGTAACAAAGTGAACTTGGAGTGAACATCTGAGAAAACTGTTTTAGTGCAAGTAAATGCAGAAACAGCTCTCCCTGAGGGATAAATACAAAGATCTGAAAGCAATTATGATAGTATAGTATTAATTTTTAAAGATGGTATATCATTGCTAGAGTATTAAAAAACAAAGTGATGGCTCACTTAAATCATAAAAAGTCAGGAGAAAATTACTAGTCTATATTCTCTTTTGCTAATTGTTCAGTCAATATTTTTGGTAAGCAATTTCTTAAGCACTTACAAACAGATATCCTGTTAAGTGGTTCCTAATTAGAAGTGCATATTATTGTTAAACTGAAATGCTTATAGAAAAATATAGCCTGAATTGATATCTATAGCAATAAGTTTCCTATTTTGACCAAAAAATTATTTGTCAGATAGGTTTTAGAAAAGCTAGATGTCTTTCCCTTAAGATTTTTTCCTGTAAAAGGAATTGCAAATACAAAGTCAATGTTTACTACACTAACATATTGAAGGTTCTGAGAGATCTCATATAAATAAACTCATTTATTTTTGTTTCTCTGGTAATCATCTATTGACATGTAATGGAATATTTTCTGAAGTAGTAGCTTTAATTATTAGATAAAAACATTGAATATCTTCGTACTTTTTCTCTTAGAATCCAGATGAGAGTTATGTGATACTCCTAAATCTTTCTAAATGATAGTTCAATATTGAAAATTTCTTTTTATTATGGCTTCAAACAAAGTTGTTGCTGTTGTTGTTGCTGTTATGTGCCATGGAGTCGCTTGCGACTGACTCATAGCAACCCTATATACAACATCCCTAAACCCTACTCTGTCCTGTGCCAATCGCAC
>NW_006399850.1:13131175-13133509 GCF_000299155.1 Elephantulus edwardii
CTTTGTCGTCTCGTGCTGCCTTTTGAAATATTCTATTCAACTCTTTAGTATCTTGAATGGTTCCCTCTTCTTTGGCTTCTCTGCGCTCCAGTGCAATTTTCAGAATCTCTTCTGACATCCATTTTGGTCTTTTCTACCTCTTCTGTCTTCATAATGAATGTTTGCACTCTTCTTGGATGATACCCTTGATATCCTCCTACAACTCATCTGGTCTGCGCTCATTAGTGTTCAAGGCCTCAAACCTGTTCCTGAGATGGTTCTTAAATTCAGGTGGGATAGACTCACAGTCATATTTTGGTTCCCATGGACTAGGTTTAATTTTCCTCAGTTTCAGATTAAACTTGCATATGAGTAGTTGGTGGTCTCTTCCACAATTAGCTCCTGGCCTAGTTTTCACAGCTGATATTGAGCTCCTCCGGTGGTTCTTTCCGTACATGTAATCGATCTGATTCCTATGCATACCATCAGGTGAAGTCCATGTATATAACCTGCTTTTATGTCTCTTAAAAATGTATTTGCTATGAATAAGTCATTGTGCAAAATCCAATCATCCTGTCTCCAGCTCCATTTCTATCACCGAGTCTGTTTTCCAACTACTGAATCTTCTTCTCTGTTCCCAACTTTTGCATTCCAGTCACCCATTATTATCAATGCATCTTGATTGCATGATTGATCGATCTCTGACTGTAAAAGTTGGTAAAAATTTTATACTTCAAAATAGATCTAGCAATGGCTTTTTTAACTATGAAAGCAATTCCATTTTCCCTCACCTTTTCATCTCCAGAGTAATATATCATAAGATCATCTGACTCAAAATGCCCCATGCCAGTCCATCTCATCTCCCCAATGCCTAGTATGTCAATATATAGTTTAAAAAATATCAGTAATTAAAAAGTATATCAAGATCCCATTCTTAAGAGAGGGTTTATTAAACATCATTGTTACTTAATAAAACTGTTTTACATTTTAAAATGTATCACCAATGTAAAATTCTTTCGTTTGTGTAATTCAGTCTTCTTAAAGCACTTCCATTTTAGCCTCTATTTATTTCAATGTTTGTGAAAGTTAATTTGCACTAATACCAAAAATCACTATTTTGGCCTTTCACCTAGCTAACTGATAGTTGTACTTGAACTTGGATTCTCACTCAACTGAGTGCTGAAAATGGAAATAAATTCAATTTCAGAATTTTAGCAATTCATTCTCTTTTTGAAGGGGGGAGAAAGTGGTGTGAGTTATTTTCTGAACCTGTCAAATGTCCTTTTCTATGGAAAATATGTGGATGGAGAAATTTGTCTTCTGAAGTGTTAGTGGTTGCTAGAATTTTAATGAGTCAATTATTACAGTTCACTTATTAGAAAAGTTAACATCTAATAATCAAAACATTCAAATTAATTTTCTATTTTGCTATCTATTCTTTTACATATGATTGCTTATTTACTTGATATCTTCTTATCATTTCCACTCTTATTATTAATGTTTAATGCTATTTTATTCTATTTATTTTCTTACAGTTTTCCTACTGATATTAAAAAATTAATTTTTGGTCAAATGAAATATGTCTATGTAAGAAGAGCAAGTGCAGCATGGAGATGGTCATATCTGACTATTCCCAACTCTACAAAGAGGAACTGCCCCTGTCAACAACATCAAAAACATGAAACCAATTCCCATGAGGTCAGACGTGTCACCCATGTTTCCACACCTTTTTCTACTCATCTCAATGCCAGTATTACTGCTTTAATGGATGTAAATTTGTTGCAATAGCACATGGACCACAGAAAACCATACTAGGGAAGTCAAAGGCTGTATTTCAGATTAGTAGCAGAATACAATCACTCAATCAGGACAGCTTTCAAAATGTGTTCACAAGCACTTCGGCTCTCAAGTTCATTGCTTTCGGTTATTTGTCTTGCCAATTATGGCTTTCCTCTCACCCTTAGCTCCTATAATGTTCCAACAAAATTAGGCAAAGGATAATAGCTCTGACCTCATGTAGTAGTAGTCTCAAGGTCTACTCTGTTTCACGTCAGGTTTTCAGTTCTCTACTGCATTGGATGCTGCTGTTGCTCCTGTAGTCCCTGATTTGACTGGCACAATAATCTCTGGACACAAAAGAACACTATATTCTCTTGCTTCTTCTTTGCTGGTGTGAAATTCTCCAATTTTGCTGCTGAATCCATTTAATATAATGATGTGACTAGTCAATTCCTTTGTGAATGAGCAAGATTAACCTATCTCTTTCTGGGAAGACTAACACACTCTATTGACAATTTCTGCCCATGCACATGTCAAAGTCAGTCAATGGCTAGAAAAGCCAATTTAAAAAAAAAA
>NW_006399850.1:13133984-13154535 GCF_000299155.1 Elephantulus edwardii
ACTATGCTTACTCTTTTTTACCTAGGAAGCTATGGTGGTCTAGTGGATAAAGAGCTGTGCCTTCAATCCAAAGGCAAGTGGTTAAATCCACCATCTGCTCAGTGGGAAATAGATGAGTAATCTCCTCTCTTGCAAATTAGAGCTTTTCAAAAACTCACTGGAAGGTGAGCTATGGGTAGATTTTGACTCAACAGCATATAATGACAACAATTTTCCTTTCCTCATCTCTTTTCAAGAGGTTCTAACAAACTAATCCACAAAGAATCATACTAACTCAGCATACATTTCTCAAAGTAATAGACCATAAGAGGAAGCTGAGCAATCAACAACAGTGCAATTTACAGCCAATAGAGTACCAGCTCTGAGCCAGTTCTGACTTGACAGCAAGGAATTTGAGTTCTGGGTTTTTTCAATCTTAAAAAAAAATCATAAGTATAATTATAAAATCTAACTTTTGAATGTATTCTTCATTGTGTTGGTTATTTAATTCTGTGTAACACACTGTCCAAAACCATATTGTCATTATTGTTGTTGAGTATCATTGAGTCAGAACTGACCCATAGCTCAACTTCCAGTGAGTTTTCAGAGGCAGTTATTGCATGGGAGAAGATTGCCCATACTTCTCCCACAAAATTTTATAAAGGTAACAAAAAGATGTTCTAATTTTGTTAATATAGGGATTCAGTTAAACCCCACAGAAAGCTGTTAAACAAAAAACCCCATCAAAAAACTATTTTTTCTCATGTCACACAATGTATTCTCTTTTTTTATCTATTCTTTATGTCAGTTCTGATTTTTATCAACATTTTCACCTCTGTCTCTTTACATTTTCATTGTAATTTGAGTGAAAATTTACAAAGCAAATTAGTTTTCCATTAAAAAGTTTCATACACAGTGTTTCATACCATTGACCACAACTTCTACTTTGTAAAAACATTTTCCCCATTTCTTCCTTGTTTCTTGTTTCCACTTGTTCTTCTTTCTCAGTCTTTCTTTTTGAAATTTATCCTTGAATAAACATTTTCAATATTATAGTCATTTTTGTATTCCATTTTGTTGTTCTTGATCAAGAAATTAAAGAGCTAAACAGAAGATTTCAAAGTGTAGTGCTGGAAGACAAAGTAAAGTATTATAATGAAATGTGCAAAGAGCTGGACTCAGAAAATCTAAACGACTGAACTCATTCAGCATTTCTTAAGCTCAAGGAACCGAAGAACAAATTCAAGCCTCGAGTTGTAATATTAAAGATGCTTTGGGCAGAATATTAATGATCTAGGAAGCATTAAAAAAAGATAGAAGGAGAATACAGAATTATTATACCAAAAGGATTTAGTAGACACAGAAGAATTTCATGAAACAATGTACGAGCAAGACCCTGTGGTCATGAAGGAAGATGTTCAAGCTGTTCTAAAAGAATTGGCAAAAAAAAAACACCCAACAGAACAAGGCCTCATGAACTAAAAGCATACTAATAGACTTATTTCAAAAAACAGATGCTGCCTTGGATGCACTCATCAAGTTGTGTCAAGAAATCTGGAGGACAACCACCTGGTCAACTGACTGGAAGAGCCTCATATTTTTTTCTCATGCCAAAGAAAGATGACCAGATGTAGTTTGAAAATTATTGAGCAATGTCATTAATATCAGGTGCAAGCAAAATTGTGCTAAAGATTATATAAAAATGACTGATTAAAAATCAACAGAGAACTGCTAGATGTACAAGCTGAGTTTAGAAGAAACCCTGGTACTAGGGATATTATAGCTAATGCTAGATGGATCTTGGCTGAAAGCAGAGAGTACCACAGGAATGTCTATCTGTGTTTCATTGACTATGCAAAGACATTTGACTGTATGGACCACAACAAACTGTGTCTAACTCTGAGAAGATTGTAATCCCAGAACATTTGATTATGCTTATGCGAACCTATACTTGAGCCAGGAGGCAGTTGTCAAAACAGATCAAGGAAACAGTTGTTGTTGTTGTTGATTGCCTTTGAGTCGAGCATTACTCACAGCAACCCTATGAACAAAAGACCTGAAGCCCCTCTAAAACTATCAACATTTATCAAAATTCATAGTTTCCAGAGGCATGTTGTTTAAGAAGCAGATGCCACTCCTGCTTCCAACTTGTCAAAGTATATTATTGTTGTTATGTGCCACTGAGTTGCCTGTGGTGTATAGCGACCCTATGTACAGCAGCTCTGAACCCTTCCCTGTCCTAAGCCAGTCTCACTAATTCCGACACACCGTCCCCCATTGTCCCAGTTACTGAATCACTCCATCTCATCTGGGGTCTTCCTCTCCTGCACTGTCTGTCCACCCTTCAGAGCATGAAGTCCTTCTCCAAAGATTAATCTCCCCTGGCCATGTGTCCAAAGTGAGGTGGAATTTAAAAATCCTAGCTTCCAAGGAGAGACTTGGTTTCACCCTCTCCAAGACAGATAGATTTGTTTTCTTGGCAGTCTATGGTATGTTCCAGACTCTTCTCCAGCACAACAACTTGAAGGCATCTATTCTTCTTCTGTCATCCTCAGTCATTTTCAACTCTCTTAAGCATAAGAAGTAATTGAGAAGACCATGGCCTGGATTAGTTTCACCTTTGTATCTAGACTGACATTGTGGCTCTTCAGCACTCTGGAGAGGTCCCTGACAGCAGATTTTCCTAATGCAATTTGTTTTTTTTTTTATTTCCTGACTGCTGATGTTAAGAGTGTTGATTATGGAGCTAAGCAAGCTGTAATTGCTAAGAACCTCAGTCTCTTCTCCATCTATGATGGTGCTGCCATTGGGGAGAATCTTTGTTATCTTGATGTTGAGTTTCAATCCATAGTGAAGATTACAGTCCTTGACCTTTTGCAGCAAGTGCTTCAGGTCTTTTTCAATTTCAACAAGCAAGGAGTGTCATCTGCATATCATAAGCTGTTAGTGAGTCTTCCTCCAGTCTTGATGCCACATTCCTCCTCATAAAGCCCTGCTTCCCGAATGATCTGTTCTGCAGACAGATTGAAAAGGTATGGGGACAGGATGCATCCTTAACTCGCTCCTGTCCTGATTTTGAAACAGTGCATGGTACAAAATCACAAAGAGTGCACACCAGAGATGTGTCATATCTCCTTATCTTTTGAATCTACATGCAGAACAGATCATCTGGGAGGCTAGGCTCTATGGGGAGGAAGGTGGGATCAGGATTGTTAGAAGATTCATCAACAACCTACATTATACAGATGACAAAACCTTGCTTGCTGAAACTGAAGGGGACCAGAGGAGTTTGCTGCAGAAGGTCAAGGACTATAGCCTTAAATATGAATTGAAGCTTAAAATCAATAAGCAAAGATTCTCACCACTGGGCTGATTAACAACATCATGATAGATGCTGGAAAGATTGGGATTGTTAACAGCTTTAGTTTGCTTGGCTTCATAATCAACACTATTGGTGTCAGCAGGCAAGAAATCAAAAGATAAATTACACTGGGAAAGTTTTCTATCAGGGACGTCTCCAGAGTACTGTAGAGCAATGATGTCAGTCTGGAAACTAAGGTGTGCCTGATCCAGGCCATAGTCTTTGCAATTACTTGCTATGCATCAGAGAGCTGGACAATGATTAGGGATGATAGAAGGAGAATTGATGTCTTTGAGATGTGGTGCTCAGAAAGAATATTGAATACACCATGGACTACCAGGAGAACAAACAGGTTTGTCCTAGAGAGGGTGAAACCATGCTGCTCCTTAGAGGCAAGGATTCTGAAGCTTTTTCTGACATATTTTCATCATGTTTCAAGGAGTGTCCAGGCATTGGAGAGAAACTTTATGTTTGGGAGGGTCGAAGGCAGCTCAAGAGAGGAAGATCCTCAATGAAATGGATTGATTCAGTGACAGGGGTAATGAGAGTAGGCATGTTAGAGACAATAAGGTTGTCATAGGATAGAGCAGGGTTCAGAGCTGCTGTAAATAAAATCGTTATGAGTCACAAGCCACTCGATAGCACAGAACAGTGTTACATAATTACAAATAGATCTATTTATAGTATATGTTGTTGTTATCATTGTTGTGTAACATTGAGTGAGAACTGACCCATAGATGACCCTCCAGCTTATTTTTAGAGGCAGTTAATCCCATGGGAGAAGATTCCCCATCCTTCTCCCATGAAGCAGCTAGTGGATTTGAATGGTGTGCCTTTGGGATTGCAATGCAGCTTTTTGCCACTAGGCCACATGCAAAATGGAATATTATTTGTAAATCTATGCAGCCTATTTATCATGTCTTTCAACCTTCACATCTATGCCTAGATTAAAATTGTTATTACTGACAACAATAGTTTGCAGATTGCTTTTATAATTATTTTTTTCTGTTGTTGTGTATCATTGGGTCACCTGCGATGTATAGCAACCCTGTGTATAATGGCGCTGAACCACACCCTATCCTGAGCCAATCTCACAGACTTGACACACCTAATCCTTTTGCTCCAGTTATCATGTCAATCCATCTCATCCAGCATTTTCCTCACCTGCACTATCCCTCTACCTTTCCAAGCATGATATCCTTCTCCAAGGATAATCCCTCCTGGCCGCATGCCCAAAGTATGTGAGACAGAGCTTCAAAACCCTTGCCTCTGAGGAGAAACTTGGTTTCACCCTTTCTAGCATAGACTGATTTGCTCTCCTGGTGGTTCATGCTATATTATTCTGTAGCACCACAACTCAAAGGCTCACCAGGTTGTGCCAAGAAATCTGGAGGACAGCTACCTGGCCAACT
The DNA here is from genome assembly GCF_000299155.1 of Elephantulus edwardii. Classification (NCBI taxonomy): domain Eukaryota; kingdom Metazoa; phylum Chordata; class Mammalia; order Macroscelidea; family Macroscelididae; genus Elephantulus; species Elephantulus edwardii. Next base: position 13,138,737 of record NW_006399850.1, read on the forward strand.
GACTGGAAGAGATCCATATTTATTGCCATTCGAAACAAAACAAAACAAAACAAAAAATCAACTGACCTGATAATGTGGAAATTATCAAACAATATCACACATAAGCAAAATCCTGCTGATAATTATCCTGAAATGACTGGAATAATACATTGACAGAAAGCTACCAGAATACAAGCTGGATTTAAAAGAGGCTGTGACCTTAGAGATATTATTGCAATGTCAGGTGATCTTTGCTGAAAGTAAAGAGTACCAGAGCAATGTCTGTTTCATTGACTACGGAAAGGTTTTTATAACAATACTTACTTTTTGTTGGTTGCTGTTGTGTGGTTCTATATGTCTTCCTTTAATTTAATAATGTGTTGATCACTACCTGTTTGTATAATACTTTTTTTCCCTTTTCCCTTCACCCAGTTTAAAAGATGTTTCTTATCTAGTTTGTGATTTTCCCTCTTCTTATGTCCCAACTCTGGTAATGACCAAAGAATGTTGCAGTGTGTAAATTCTCCTTACCTTACTATTGTAGTAAACCCACTGGATATTTTTCCTTTACAGATTTACTTATTTCACTCAGGTTTTCTCCAGAGCCATCCATGTTATAAAGTGTTTTGAAGATTCTTCGCTGTTTTTTTAGCATTGCTTAGTATTCCATAACATCATGCTCAGAAGGGTGGAGGGACAGCACAGGAGAGGAAGACCCAGAATGAGATGGATTGACACAGTAACTGGGGCAATGGCGGTTGGTGTGTCAGAATTAGTGTGACTGGCTCAAGGTAGGGTTCAGAGCTGCTGTACATAGTGTTGCAATGGGTCACAGGTAACTCAAGGCATATAACAACAACAACAACATGTTATATTGGTTGAGGGATTGTTGGGTTTGTTTGTTTTTTTTTTCTTGTTTAAAGTCAACAAGACCTAAGGAGGGTCTTTGGTCTTTGTATATAAAAGTCAGTTATATTCTGGAGGAACACTCTTCTAAATGGTACAGCACTCTTCTGTCAATTTGCTGTACTGAGGTAACCTGGGTTTGCTGTGACACTGAACCTTGTGCCATTGGCATGTGAAATGCCATAATGGTTATACATGGTAGACAGTGTTTGGTGGAGATCCCAGTTTAACACAGGTTTGGAAGCAGGAGTGGCATCCACTCCCTAAATAGCATGCCTCTGGAAACTCTTTGAACTATGAGAAACAACATTATTTATAGAAAGGCTTCAGTTCTTTTGTTCATAGGGTCACTATGAATCATGCTAGACTTGACAGCAATCAACAATAACAACAGTATTCCATATGCTTAGAGTGGCATGTACTTGCCATTGTCGTTGTTTTTATGTGCCATTGAGCTACCTGCAACTCATAGCTACCCTATGTACTATAGCTCTGAATCCCACCCTATCCTGAGTCAGTCTGTCTCCAACACACCTATCCCTATTTCCCTAGTTACTATGACAATTCATCTCCTCCAGGGTCTTCTCCTGTGCTGTCCATGCACCCTTCCAAGCATGATGTCCCTCCTGGTCACATGTGCAAAATATGTGAGATGAAACTTTAAAATACTTGCCTCCAAGGAACAGCTTGGTTTCACCCTCTCTATAATAGATGCATTTGTTTTCTTGACTGTCCATGGTATGTTCAATACTCTTCTCCAGCACCACAATTCAAAGACATTTAATCTTCTTTTTCATTGCCCAGCTCTCTCATAGATAGAAAGAAATTGCAAAGACATGCCTGAATCAGATGCATTTTAGTCTCCAGTCTGACATTGTTGCCTTTAGCATTTTTATTCAGAGACACAGAAGTTGTTTTCATCTTTTTGCTCTTGTCAATAATGCTGCATAAAAATAAGTGTGTGTTTATCAGTTTGTGTCTCAGTCCTCATTTCTTTTGGATGTATACTTAGTAATGTAGTTGCTTGAACAAATATTGTTTGTATTTTTAACTTTTTAAGCATCATACTCTTATCTACAGTGTTTACACCATTTTACAGTTCCACCGATAATGTATGAGAGTCTCTCCTTACTCTAATAGGCATTTGCTCTTTTCTAACTCATTAAGTTTTACTATTGTTGAAGTGAGGCGCTGTCTCATTGCTTTGATTTGAATTTTCCTAATGCCTAATCTCTTCATGTGCTAGTTGGTCATCTGAATGTATTCTTTGCTGACGTGTCTGTTCTTGTATTCTTGTCTATTTTTAACTTCGATTATTGGCAATTTAGCTAGATTTTAGTCTCTTGTCAGATATTTCATTGCCAAATATTTTCCTAATCTGCAGGCTCTCATTTTATTCTTTTAGAGAAGTGTTTTGATGCACATATTTAACTGCTCTTGAGCCAGCTCTGACTAATAGTGACCCTCCATAAAGTGTCTGAGGCTTTAAATCTTTATAGAAGAAGACTGCTCATTTTCTTCCAAAGAACACCTAGTGGATTTGAGCCTCTGATCTTTTAGTTAGAAGCTCTATAATTTAGGCACCATACCACCAGGTTACTTTTCAATGAACTTACCAGTTTGATGTTAGATCTCAGTCCTCTAGTTTATCTTATGCTGTTCCTGAATTTTTGTTATGTTTGTTCATCCATTTATGCCATAAATAAATTTACCATTATTTTTAATTAATTTTAAGTTTTAAATTTAAATATTTAACCAGCTAAAGTTGTTTTTGTTCATAGTGTGATATATACATCTTGTTTCATTTCTCTACAATTAGACATTCACTTTTCTTTAGTCATATATTGAATTTTAGACTTTGCCAAAGGTCAGAGGTGAACAGAATCACTTCTGAGTGCTTATATCTATCTACTCTATTGGTGTATAAGTCTGTGGTTGAATTAGTATAAAGCTCCCTGTCCCCCCCCCCACACACACACACAATTGTGGCTATATAGTAGGTTATGAAGTTGGGAAGTGTTATGTTGATTTATTCCCCTTTTTAAGTAGTGTGACAGTATTTCTCCTCCTTTTGTTGTGTATTGCCATAATGTACAAAGTTACATCTCTGGTTTTTTAGACCTTTAGGTTTTTTTACTTTTTATCTGTCTATATTTGAGTTGATATCTTAGTTGTTATTTCTCTTAACCTCTAGTTGTTATCTGTCACTATTCAAAGAGCTCGTTTAAGTATTTATTATAAAGTTGCCTACTTTTTAAGAAATTCCCTTAATTTGTGATTATCAGGTAATATCCTAATGTTGTCTCATATTTAATGGCCAATTTTTCTGGCCTAAAATTCATCATTGGAATTTTTTTTTTCCCTCAAAACTTTATACATAGTGTCCCACTGTCTCATTGGAGGTTAATTTTTTTATTTTTTGGTTTGGTTTTGTTGGTGGGGGGAGGTGTTTGTTCTTTTTTTTAAAAAATCTGCTTTTAGGACTCTCTTTGATTTGGGTTTTGGAAACGTTGACCATGACTATTTTGGTGTTTTAGAGTCTATTTCTTGGAATTCATTTATTTTCTCTAATGAATGTTTTCTTGTGTTTCTTAATATTAGATATGTTCTCTACAATATATCTTTGATAACTTTTTCTGTTCCTTCCTTTGTATCTGCCTATTCCAAGATTCTAATTGTTGTTATTTTTATATACAATCGAGTTGTCTGTGACCCATAGCAACCGTCCATACAGCAGCTCTGAAGCCTGCCCTGTCCTAAGCCAGTCTCACTAATTCCAACAAACCAACCCCCATTGTCCCAGTTACTGTATCAATCCATCTGAGGTCATCCTCTCCTGCACTGTATGTCTACCCTTCTGAGCATGATGTCCTTCTTCAAGGATCGATCTCTCCTGTCCATGTACCCAAAGTATGTCAGACAGACCTTCAAAATCCTAGCCTCCAAGGAGTAACTTGGTTTCACCTCTTCCAAGACAGACCTATTTGTTTTTTTGGCAGTCCTATTTTCAAGGCTCTTCTCCAGCACCACAATTTGAAGGCGTAGATACTTCTGCCATCCTTAGTCATTGTCCAATTCTCTGAAGCATAACAAATAATTACGAAGACCATGGCCTGGATTAGGTGCACCTTAGTCTCTAGACTGATATTGTTACTTTTCGGTATTCTGAAGAGGTCTCTGACAGCGGATTTTCCCAGTGCAATTTGTCTTTTGATTTCTTGACTGCTGATGTTTAGAGTGCTGACTGTGGAGCTGAAGAAGCTATAATTGTTGACAACAACAACAACGAGAGAGTACTGCTGACCTAGTAGATGGAAAGTTATGATACCAAGCACAATCTCTTCTCTATCTATCATGGTGCTGCCAATTGGCCCAGTAGTGATTTAAACTATTCTTCTTAATGATATTCTCGAGAGTTTTTAGGCTTTATAAATATTTTGTTTGTATGTTTGTTATCTTTTCCAAATTGTTTCTATAACAGATTAGTTTTGAGAGAATTAACTTCAAATTCCATAATTATTGTTTTCATTTGCATTTTCAAAGTATTATCTACTTATAAATTCTTATTAATCCTCTGGATTCTTATCTATAGGTTTTTGTACAATTTATAATTTTCCATTTTTCATTCTTATATTTTTAATTTATTACTAATATTTATTAAGAACTAGTTTTATTAAGATATTATTATTAAAATGTTTCTTATATTTTCTTTCATTCTTCTACATTTTTTCCAAGTTTTGTCAGTTGTTGTTAAGTTCCACTGAGTCAAGCATGACTCAGAGCAAATCTATTAACAACAAATCTGATCCCTGCCTTGTCTTGTGCCATCCTCATCATCTCTGACATGATTCAGCCCGTTTGTGCTATCACTGTGTCAATTCATCCGGGTGAGGGTCTTCCTTTCTTCCACTGACTCATCATCTTTCCAAGCATCACATCTCTTTGGAAAGAATGGCCTCTCCTAGAAATATGCCCAAAGTATGTGAGATGAAGTTTGACATCTTTTTTCCAAGCAGCACTCTTCAAGACATCTCTGTTCTTTTCGCTAGTCCATGAGATTTTCAGTACTCTTCTACAACACTACAACTCAAAGACATCAATTTTTCCTCAATCACTCATATTCATTTTTCAATGTTCATATGCAAAGCAAGCATTTTAAAAGGTCATAACCTGAATCAAGTGTGCAATAGTCTTTAAACTGAAGTCATTGTTCCTCAGTTATATTGGGGAGGTCTCCGAGAGCAGAATTTCCCAAGTCAATGCATCTTTTGATTTCTTTACAGCTGGTACCAAGGGTATTGAATGTGAACCCAAGTAAGATGAAATTGTTGACAATTTCCGCATTTCCCCCTCTATCATGATATCACCTGTTGGCCTAGTGTTGAGGATTTTTGTCTTCTTGATGTTGAAATGTTATCCATATTGAAGGCTCTGTTTGTCCTGGTGCTTTATCAGTAGTCTCCTCAGTTTTTCTCCCAATCATTTTAAAGTACCTACATCTAGTCTTCCCCCACATTCTCTGCATGGTCTATCTATAATTCCAATGCATTTATTCCTCATGAACATTTTCTGGTCCTGTAATTTTGTCCCTTGTTTGGTCTACTATCTTATTATTAAGAACTTTCTGAAACATTGTGGTGGTGTTATATATGCATTTAACTGATGTTTGCATGTTACAGTGTTTTGGCCACATTGATATTATTATTACAAGAAAAAAATTGAGGAGAAAATTATATCAAAAGTTGATATAAAATAATAAGTAAAAAGAAAAAATACTCAAAGTTTAAATATTAACAAAGTGAAAAAATGGAGGGGAAAAAGGGCAAAAGCAAAACTAAGAAAAGAAGAGAAAAAAGGAGAATAATTTTAAAGGTATAATAAAGAGAAAATAAAACTAAGAAAAGAAAAATTAAAAAAGAAAGGTAAACAAAAGACATATAAAAAAGGAAACACTAGATTGTGAGTAGAACACCTGAGTAGAGTTTGAACAAAAACAAGGAAGGCTCTGAAGAAGGCTTGGAAGAGGTGTGTGGTCTCAAAAGTAGTTCCTAGTAGCCTGGGCTAAGACTAGGGTTAGGATGTTGATCTAAGAAGTGGATCTTGCCAGCCCCAAAATCATCTAAGGGAGGATTCCAAACCCTCTTGAAAGAGCTCCTACTGACCCAGATGATGCCTATGGATAATACACTTCAACCCAAAAAGCAGTTCCTTTTAGTCAAGAGGTGTGTGTGGGCAGGGCACATAGCCAGGCTCTGTGTGGATGATCTCAAGAGTGCCTCCTATCACAAATCAGCATAAATTCAGAGACCTATTCACCTCAGGCAAAGCAGAGAAAAGGGGTAAGAGAGATAACACAGGTGGTGGGGAGGGGGCATTACTGACCAGCAGATGTGTAGATGTGGAGGTTGACCATATCTCTAGTCATCAACAGGGTGAGAAGGAACTATGGGGAAGGTGACAGCTTTCTGCTTGCCAGCCATTAGTGTGCAGTCCTGGGTGAATGAGTCAATTAGCAGTTTGTTAACCTGATCAAAAGGTTGTTTGCAGAAATCGTAGCCTCACTGGATCTGGTCAGTCAAGAATTCACTGCTATACTTTCACATTTGTTGTTTCTACTCTTTTTCCCCTTTGGCCACTAAATGATCAACTTTATTTTGAAGCCCAGGCTTATCATATGTATTTGTTTTAATTTGTTTCTTCTGGTGTCTTTGTTGTGGTGTGCTGGATAGCTTATCTGCTTAGTCTTTCATCTTACCAGACTGCTTCATCTCCCTTTTGTATTTTAATTAAGGTAGCTGTCCAGTACCACTTCCAGTTGTCATTGAATTTCTATTGTAACATCCTCATGCTTGTTGCAGTCATGACAAGTTTCATTGGCTTTGAAATCACAATGTCAACATCTGGACTTATCAGTTCTGTGATTATAAACATTGTGTTGCCACCTACTATGAGATATCCCCCCCATTTTTACTGTTATTAGAGTGAAAGTTTATAAAGCATTGTTTTTTCATATGCATATTGTTTCATTACAATGCTCAAAGTGTGTGACCATCCATTTATTCTATATACCAATCTTAGGAGCACCGGTGGCATAGTGACAAGATGTGCTACAATCCCAAAGGCACACCCTTTGAATCCATCACCCACAGGAGAAGGAGAGGCAATCTCTTCTCATGAGATTAACTGCCTCTAAAAACGAGCCAAAGTACTATGGTATGGTTCTGACTTGATGATACACAAGAACAACAAACCTACCCATCTAAATAAATATTCATTTTCTGTTTGCTAATTTTTATTCCCCTATTTATTTTCTATCTTGGTAATCATACTAGAAGGATTCTTTCTCATGTTTATCTTTCTTTAGTTTTATATAATAGTGCTCTTACAGACATCCTTTTGTAATTGGCCTATTATCCTTAGCATAATATTCTCTAGAAAAACACTGTGAAAAACATGAGTGTATATTATCTGTTTGAGTCACAGTTTCTATTTCTTTAGGATATTATACCTATTAGTGGAATACCTGGATGAAATGTTGTTGTTGTTATTATGTGCCGTCGAGTCGCCTGCGACTCATAGCGACGGTACAACAGCCCTAAACTCCGCTCTGTCCTGTGCCAATCGCACTGTCTAGGGGGCCTTCCTCTCCTGCGCCGTCCCTCCACCCTCCCAAGCATGATGTCCCTCTCTAAGGACCGGTCTCGCCTCACAACATGTCCAAAGTATGTTTAACTATTTAAGTAAACAGCATACTGTTTTATTTACTGATTGCACCACAGCTCGTTCTTGCCAGCAGTGTAAATTATTGCTGTTAGGTATCATCACACTGAGTACAACTTATAGTGACCCCATAAACAACAGACCTGAACCCTGTCCTGTCTTGTGCCAACTTCACAATCTCTCACACACTTGAGCTCATTGCTTCAGTCACTGTGTCAAACCACTTCACTGACGATCTTCCGCTCCTTCATTGTTCCTCTACCTTTCCAAGGAAAACGTTCCTCTCCAAAGGATAGCCTCTCCTAGCAACATCTCCAAAGGATGCAAGATGAAGCTTGGTCATCACTGTCTCCAACAAGCACCTGCTTTCACCTTCTTAAAAAATATATTTCTTTGTTCTTATGGCAGTCTATGACATAGATATTCAGCACTATTCTTCAACACAACTCAACGGCATAGTTTTTTTCCTTCCATCATCCTTATTCATTATGCAGCTCTCAGATGCATAGTAAGTAATTGAAAAGAACATAGCCTGAATCAGACACATCTTAGTCCCCAAACTAACACCATTGTTCTTCTTTAATTTGGGGATGTCCTCAACTGCAGACTTTCCCAGGGCAATATACCTCCTGATCGTCTGACTGATAGTACCAGGTGTATTGATTGTGGATACAAGTAAGATGAATGTGTAGACAGTTTCAATCTTTTTCTCCACCATGCTGTTACCTATCAGACCAATGGTGAGAAATTTTGTTTCCTTGACATTGAGATGAAATCCACACTGTAGGTTGCAGTGTTTGATCTTCTGGAGCAAGTGTTTCAAGTCCTCTTCAGTTTCAGGTGGTATCGTCTGCATACTGAAGGTTATTGATGAGTCTTCCTCCAATCCTGATGCCATATTCTTCTTCACAGAGTCCAGCTTCGACAATCATTTGTTTAGCATACAAATTGAATAGGCATAAAGAAAGGATACAAACCTGATGACACCTTTCTTAATTTTAAACAACAGCCTCTTGATTAATGTATAGTTTTCACATGACCACAATTAAGTGGTCTGGGACTCCCATTCTTCTTAATTTTAGCCATAGCTTGTCATGATCTACACAGTCAAATGCCCCTGCATAGTTAATAAACTGGAAATACACACTCTTCTGGTATTCTCTGCTCTCAGCCAGGAGCTGATGTTAGCAATCATGATATCCCTGGTGCCATGATTTCTTCCGAATCCAGCTTGAATTTATGGCAGTTGCTATGTACTATTCTAGATGTCTTTGAATGATCTTTAGTAGCATTTTGCCTGCTTGTGATATTAATTACATTGTTCAATAATTTCAACATGCTGTTGGATCACTTTTTTTGGAATCAAAAGAAATATGGATCTCTTCCTAGTCAAGCAGCCAGGTCGCTATCCTCCAAATTTCCTGGCATAGGCAGATAAGCATATCCAGATCTGCATCTCTCATTTGAAACATGTCAATTGGTATCTCATTGATGTCTGTCTTCATTGCAGCTTGAGCTTCTTCCTTCTTTATCAATGGCTCTTGATTATATGGTTGTTGTTGAAGATGGTGGTGGTGGTGTTATGTGCTGTTGTGTCACTTCTGACTCATAGCAACTCTATGGACAACAGCCCTAAACCCTGCTCTATCCCTTACTAATATTATTGTCTCCAACACACGTACCCACATTAACCCAGTGATTGAATCAATCCATCTCATCAAGGATCTTCCTCTCCTGCGCTGTCCCTCCACCCTCCTAAACATGACATCCCTCTCCAAGGACTGATCCCGGCTTGCAACATGTCCAAAGTAGGTCAGACGAAGCTTCAGAATCCTTGCCTCCAAGGAGCAGCCTGGCTCCACCACAAACTTGTTTGTTCTCCTAGCAGTCCATGGTATATTCAATATTCTTCTCCAGCAGCACAGTTCAAAGGCATCAACTCTCCTTCTATCATCCCTATCCTGCACTCTGATGCATAGCAAGTAATTGCAAAGACCATAGCCTATATTAAGCACACCTTAGTTTCCAGACTGACATCATTGCTCTTCAGTACTTTGGAGAGGTCTCTAACAGCAGATTTTCTCAAATCAATTCATCCTTTAACTTCCTAGTTCCTGTACCAAAAGTGTTGATTGTAGAGCCAAGCAAACTGAAGCTGTCAACAATCTCAATCTCTTCACCATCCATCATGATGCTGTCAATCAACCCAGTGGTGAAAATCTTTGTTTTCTTAGCAGTGAGTTTCAATCCATATTGAAGGTTGCAGTCCTTGACCCTCTGCAGCAAGCGCTTCGGGTCCTTTTCAGTTTCAGCAAGCAGGGTTGTATCATCAGCATAATGCAGATTGTTAATGAGTCTGCCTCCAATCCCGATGCCACACTTCTCCTTGTACAGCCCAGTCCCCCCGGATAATCTGTTCCGCATACAGATTGAAAAGTTATGGAGATAGAACACATCCTTGAAGCACACCCTTCCCAATTTTGAAACACGCAGTGTTTCCTTGCTCTGTTCTGACAACTGCCTCCCGGTCCAAGTGTATGTTTCGCATAAGCACAATCAAGTGTTCTGTGGCACTTGCCAAAATATTTCAGGAAGTGTCAGCTACTTCTTTTTTTGGTACAGTGATTCTTTTTTTGCCCACTACTTTGGCAGGATTGTTTGTTTGTTTGTTTGTTTGTTTGTTTTTAATGCTTCCTAGATATTGCCTATAGAATCTCTCAGCATTACAACTTGAGGTTTGAATTTCTTTTTCAGTTCTTTCAGCTTGAGAAATGTTTAACAAATTCTTTCTGTTTTATTATCCTGCTGTGCCAGCAGTGTATGAGAGTTCAAATATCTCACACTATATACAAAAACTAACTGAAGTTAAAATGTACTTATAATATTGCAAAAAATGGCTAATATTGAAGAAAAATTATTAATAACTTATAAAGCAGGATTGAATGAAAATTGTTTTCCTTTCAAAAAATGTGAGTGAAAGTATTCATCATAGTAGCTTGTGTGTGGTAGAATATCAACAGATATTTTCTCCTTTCTCTTATTCTTCCCTGGCTTATTTTTGTTTTGTTTTAAACTGGGACACATTCTTGATCAGATTCTATATTTGTGATTGTTAACCGTCAATGAGTTACCCCTGATCCAAGAGAAACACAAGTAGAACAGAATAAAAAGCTTCTCAGGATTAGTGAATTTTGCACATGAGGGTCTGTGCCACGGTAAGCATCTGGCCTGGTTTTGATTGCTGACATTAAGCTTTTCCAACAATTTTCCACAGATGTATTCAATCTGATTCTTATGTGGCCATCAGGTGAAGTCTATGTGTATAGCCACAGCTTGTGTTTCTTAAGAAAGGCATTTGTAATGATAAAATAATTGATTGAACAAAATTCAGTCCATGGGACTCCAGCTTCTTTTCTGTCATTGAGTCTCTAATCCCTACTGCCAGTCATTCTTTGTTTCCAATTCTTGCATTCCTATCATCAGTTATTATTATCAGCTTGCTTGCATGTTCAGTTACTTTCATACTGCAAAACTTGGTAGACATCCTCAATTTCCTCATCTTTGGCTTTAGTTGTTGGCATTTATATGTGAATAATATTAACAAGTTTTCCTGTACGTATATGCATAATGCCTCATCGTTCACAGCATTGTACTTCAGGATAGATCTTGAAATGGTTGGGGTGTTTTGTTTTGTTTTGTTTTTGCTATGAATTCAACCCCATTCTTTCTCAAATTTTAATTTCTCAGAATAATAGATCATGTGATTGCCTATTTATAGTAGCCAATATCACTCCATCTTAGCTCATTAACGTCTAGAATATCAATCTTTATATGTTACATTTCATTTTTACAATTAAAATTTTCCTCAATTTATATTTCATACATTCCATATTACAGTTATTAATGGATGTTTGTGGTTGTTTCTCCTCATTCTGAGTGATTTCTACTCTGGGGCTCTACCAACAATACTGAATCATACAGTGTTCCTTTTCTGTTCATAGAACAACAATATATTAAGCAAGGTAGCTCTGGTGGCCTAATGGCAAGCAGCTGCAGTGCAATCCTGAAGGCACAAGATTCAATTCCACCAGCTGCTTCCCAAGGAGAAAGATGAGCAATCTCCCTTTCATGCAGTTTTGAAAGATTTTTTTTGGGGGGGGATTTGTTTGTTTTGTTTTGTTTTTCAGAAGTGAAGGATCAATCCTTCTTCCTAGTCTGTCTTAGGAGTCAAGACTGTTTATCATAGCAAAATACAACTAACATTGAGAAAGATGAGAATCCCAGAATACTTCATCATGCTATTGTGAAACCTATACTTATACTAAGAACCCATTTTGAGAACAGAGTAAAGAAACCCTTTATGGTTTAAAATAAAGAAAGATGTGCAAAGAGCTATATCTTTCTTCATGTATATTCAATTTGTATGCCCATCAAATCACTCAAGAGTCTGGACTTTATAAATAAGAATGTTATATCAAAATCAAAGGAAGACTCACCAACAACCTGCATTATGCAGATGATACAACCCTGCTTGTCAAAAAACTAAGAAGACTTAAAACAATTGCTGCAGAATGTCAAGGATTACTGGCTTCTATATGGATAACATCTCAACATCAAGAAGACAAATCTTAAACACTGCAGTGATCAGTGAAATCATAATGCAGAGAACACTGACATTGTCAACAATTTCATCTTCCTTGAATTAATAATGACCACCTTTGGTGCCAGCAGTCAAGAAATCAAAAGGTATATTGCATAGGGGTCAAGCAACTGTCACAGACCTCTCTAAGGTGTTAAGGAGCAATGATGTCAGTTTAAAAACTGAATGCATCTGATTCAAGCCATGGTACTCTTAATTACTTGCTAGTCATCCAAAAGCTGAACAATGGCTAAGTATTACCGAATAATAATAGATGGCTTTGAGCTGTGATGTTAGAGAAGAGTATTAAGTAGCCCATAAACTGCCAAAAGAACAAATATGCCTTAGAGAAAGTGCAATCAAGTTTGTCCTAGAGATGGTGAAACCAGGCTGCTTCTTTGATGCAAATATTCTGAAGCTTCATCTGACATACTTTGGACATGTTGCAAGGAGGGACCAGTCCTTGGAGAAGGACATCATGCTTGGGAAGGTGGAGGGACAGCACAAGAGAGAAAGACCCTCCAGGAGATGGATTGATTCAGTTACTGGGGTAAACGGGGTAGGTGTGTCAGAGTGAATAAATTTGGCATAGGATTGAGCAGGATTCAGTGTTTTTTTGTACACAGAGTCACTATGAGTCACAAGCAACTCGACAGTACATAGCAACAACAAGACATTAGAATATATAATAATTCAATCAATCATCTATTCATTCAGCCATTCAATGTTATGCATAAAGAGCTCAGTAGTAATAAAGGTAAATATGTCTTTTATAATCTAATATGCAAATAAGCATTGAACAAATGGTTGTTTTCACATATCTTTAAAAAATTCATAGAAACTCAAAATAATTACAATTCATTAACAGATATTAACACTTCAAAGACATTTACATGATACATTTTCATTATAGAATTGTAAATAAGCCTTAAATTAATGTATTTATCAACACTACATTGCTATTATTTCTTTAAGAAGAGGAGATAATTAACACATTTATTTTTATTCTGTTTTACATACGATTTGCTTATATGCACCTATAATTATGCTAAGATTTTAAGACTGGAATCTAAACAGCTGTGTGTGCTTCTTAATAACTACTCATAGTAATTAGTAATGTTACCTAGAAGTTAAGGAGCTGAGAAGAAGATTTCAAAGAGCAGCTCGGGAAGACAAAGCAAAGTGTTACAATGAAATATGCAAGGAGCTGGAGTCAGAATATCAAATGGCTGAACTCTTGGCATTTCTTAAACTGAAGGAACTAAAGAAAAAATTCAAGCCATGAATTTATATATTTAAGGATTCTATAGACAGAATATTGAATGATTTAGGAAGCATTAACTTCTGTATACAGAAAGACTATACTAAAAAGAATTGACTGACAGAAAAATTTCAAGAAACAAAATATGATCTAGAGGCAATGATGACAAATAAGGAAGTGCAAGCTGCTCTGAAGGACTTGGGGGGAGATAAAGACCCAGAAACTGATGGAATACCAATTGACATAGTTTAACAAACAAATGCTGACCTGGATATGCTCACCAGGTCATACCAAGGAATCTGGAAGACAACAAATGGGCCAACTGACTGTAAGAGATTGATAGTTGTATTCATTCCAGAAAAAAAGGTGGCCCAACAGAATGTGAAAATTAACAAAAAAATATCACATGCATGCAAAATCCTGCTAAGGATTATCCAAAAATGAGTGGAACAGTACATTGACAGGAAACTACCAGAAATACAAACTGGGTTTAGAAGAGTCCATGTTACTAAAGACATTATTGCCAATGTCAGGTGGATCTTGGCAGAAAGCAAAGAGTACTAGAGAAATATCTATCTGTGTTTCATTATTGACTATGCAAAGGCACTTGGCTGTCTGGGTCACAAAAAAACCCCTGTGGTTAAACTTGAGAAGAAAAGGAATTCCAGAACACTTGATTGTATTCATGTGAACCAAACCTATACTAAGACAAGAAAGCAGTACCCAGAACAGAGCAAGAAAACATTGCATGGTTCAAAATCAGGAAAGGAGTGCATCAGGTATGTGTTCTGTCTCCATATGTTTTAAATCTATATGTAGAACACATCATTCAGAAGGCTGGGCTTTTTGAGAAGAAATGTGGCATCAGGATTGGAGGTAGACTCATTTATAACCTACATTATGCAGATGGCACAACCTTCCTTGTGGAAACTTTGGAGGACCTGAAACACTTGCTGCAGAAGGTCAAGGACTGTAGTCTTCAAGTTGTATTGAAGCTCAACATCAAGAAGGTAAAGATTCTCACCACTGGGCCAATTGGTCACACCATGATAGATGAAGAAGAGCTTGAGGTTTTAGCAATTACAACTTGCTTAGCTCCACAATGAACGCTCTTAACATCAGTAGTCAGGAAATCAAAAGACTAATTGTGCTAAGAAAATCTGCTATCAGGGATGTATCCAGAGTACTGAGAAGCAACAATATCAGTCTATATATGAAAGTACACTTGATCCAGGCCATAATTACAGCAATTACTTGTTATACATCTGAGAGCTAGACAATGACTAAGGATGACAGAAAAAGCATCGATGCCTTTGAATTGTGGTGCTGGAGAAGAGTTTTGAACATATCATGGGCTGCCAAACCAAGTTTCTCCCTGGAGGCTGGGATTTTAAAGCTCCATCTTATATACTTTGGCACATGGCTAGGAGAGACCAGTCCTTGAAGAAGAACATCATACTTGAAAGGGTAGAGAGTGCAGAAGAGTCAAGACCCTGGATGAGATGAATTGATACAGTAACTGGGACAACAGGATAGGTGTTTGGAGTCAGTGAGACTGACTCAGGACAGGGCAGGATTCAGAGTTTTTGTACAGAGGGTTGCTATGAGTCTCAGGTGTTTTGATGGTACATAACAACAACCACACATGGCTTCAGAAAAAAAGTGATAATAATATTTTAATTATCTAAATGCTTCTCAAGACAAGGCCTTGGGAATTGACAGTATACCAACTGATATATTTCAACAAACAGATGCTTCCCTAGATGTGCTCACCAAATTGTGCCAAGAAATCTGAAGGACAAATACCTGGCCAACTGACTGGAAGAGACCTATATTTGTTTCCATTCCAAAGAAAAGTGATCCAACAGAGTTTGGAAATTATCAAACAATATCATTAATATCACAGCAAGATTCTGCTGAAAATTAGCCAAAAACAACTGTAACAGCACATCAACAGAGAACTGCTAGAAGTGCAGGCAGGGCTTAGAAGAGGCTGTGGAACTAGGGATAGTGTAGCTAATGTTAGATGGATCTTGGCTGAAAGCAGGGCACACCAGAGTAATGTCTATCTGTTTTTCATTGACTATACAAAGGCGTTTGACTGTGTAGACCACAACACAGTATGGTTAACTCTCATGAGAATGGGAATCCCTAAGAACAAGAACGACATGATGCTATCAACTGATGCAGAAAAGGCCTTTGACAAAATCCAACACCTGTTCCTGATTAAAACACTCAACAAAATAGGACTAGAGGGGAATTTTTTCAATATATTTAAAATATTTATGAAAACC